>NC_072474.1:34775659-35087130 GCF_027574615.1 Eptesicus fuscus | reverse complement strand
TGGTTCTGAACACTGTGTCATCCATTAGTTTGCTTTCATCTATTTCTCCTACTTGTGACATACTTCGATGTCTCCACAATTTGGCTGCCTTCCTGTGTTGATGGAGTGGCTTTGTGTGGTCGGTGACCTATAGGGGCTGGTAGCTCAGCTTCCCCAATCACCCTAGGTGGTCGCTCTTGGTACTCCCTTTTGTGGGCTGAGGGGAAAGTCTTGGTTGTAGTTAAAAGCCCTGATTGCTGTTGGTACACTGGGAGGAATTGACCTCCAGTCCAATTGGTTGTGAGGGCCTGCTGTGTCTATAACGGAAGAATTGCTGTGCTGGAGACCCAGTAGGGCTTTGGTGCTCACTGAGTCTGCCTCTTGAATGTGTCCCTTATGAGAGTGGTTGAAATCTGGGGTCGTCCACACCGACAGAAAAGTCACTCTCACTCTCCGACCACTGGCCGAGAGTCCCGTAGGCGTCTGGGTCCCCCGCGTTTCCCCAGAAACGAGTTCAGAGTGGTTGGGATTGTTGGTATCACTGGCGGGAATTGATCTCCAAGCCAGGTGGCTGTGAGGATCAGCAGTGTCTCCGCTGGGAGAGCTTCTGTGCTCAGCTTGGATGGGGCAGAGTCTCAGGGTGGCGCAGACAAGCTTTGGTTTCCCATCTGCTCCGCCCTTAGAGAGGCGGTTTCTCCGTGCCCGAATTAATGGCTGTGCACCTCTGAGAGAAGGCAGCTTTTGAGCCTCTCCCGCTGCCTAACAGACCAGTTTCTCCCCAGCTGGGGCTGGATTTCAGTTCAGATGGGAGGTTTTGTTTTTCTCCCGAACGAGAAATCCAGTCACTGGGAGGGCTGTGCTCAGCTTGGATGGGGTGGAGTCTCAGAATGGCGCAGACAAACTTGGTTTCCGTCCACGCCGCCCCAAGAGGGTCTGTTTCTCAGTGCCCTAATTAGTGGCTGCGTGCCTCTGAGAGAAAGCAGCTTTCGAGCCTCCCTGCTGCCAAACAGACCAGTTTCTCCCAGACCGCAGCTGGATTTCAGTGCAGTTGGGAGGTTTTGTTTTTCTCCCAAACGAGAAAGCTAGACATGCATCTGCTGCCCTCCCTCTCCGTGCGCTGCGAACAAGCCTGCCGCATTTTCAGCTGCCCGCCCTTTCAGCGCTCACGGATCTCCGCACCTCCACAGCTCCTGAGGCTCAGCGTCCCCCTCTCTGTTTTTCCTCTAGTTGTATGTTTTCCACTCTGCCAGCTTTCCGGTGGTTCTGGATGGTGTGCGCTCTGTTTTCCAGTTGTAGTTTCAAAATTGTTGTGGTAGGCAATAGTTAGGTGTTTACCTTATGCCGCCATCTTGGTTTCTTCCTCCCCGATGAGCCCATTTTAACTTGATTATCTCTATGAAGACTTTTAGGGGAGGAAAAGCTTTCCTCCTACACCCCTAAATTCCATAGCTCGGTCTATGAAATAAACTGACAACATGCAGATTAGCAAGAGAAAAGGAATACAAACTAGAATGTCCTAGTATGCAGTAGTGTAAGTGAGGTACTGAACAGTGCTGCCGCTGAGAAACAAAAACATATCTGACCATGAGCTTCTTTCTCTTTGAAGTAAGATTTTACTTTAAAAATATATTTTATGTATCTTATTAACACCACGTTTACATTTTGCTAATAAGAAATTCAATTTAAATAACACTGTCATGAACTTTATTCTGCCTATACAAGAAGACAAGATAGTTTATATTTGGAAAGACAGAAAAGCCAATGTTTGCTGAATACATTTGCAGTTTCCAAGAATGATTATCATCTAAACCTTAATGATGTTCTTTGACCTGAGATAAATATATAAAATACCTGTGTGAGCACACAGTTTTGCATTTTATATCTTCCAATTTTTCAACTGAAACTAGTGTTCAAAACATTGGGTAATATTAACCTTTTGCACTCGGATGTTGAGTGTAACTCGGCAAGGTTAGCCTTAGAATAAAGGAATCGAGAAAAAAGCAAGCGAGTGCAAAGGGTTAAATGAAAAATCTGTTCTTCAAAGGTCAGATGCTTCCCAGGAGACAGGGCAGAGAATAGATCAGTAATACAAATGATTGCCGAAGCCAGTTTGGCTCAGTGGATAGAGCGTCGGCCTGCTGACTGAACGGTCCCGGGTTTGATTCCGGTCAAGGGCATGTACCTTGGTTGCGGGCATATCCCCAGTGCTGGGTGTGCAGGAGGCAGCTGATCGATGTTTCTCTCTAATCAATGTTTCTAACTCTCTATCCCTCTCCCTTCCTCTCTGTAAAAAATCAATAAAATATATATATTTTTAAAAATGATGGCCTTCTCTATAACATGTATTTTTATAACATGTATTTTTATGGTGACCAATTCTATTGTAGGAAGAGTTATTAAAACTTTTCAAATAATCTTCTATATGGATTCCTTCTTTTAAAGAGTTATCCATAGGTTAACACTGAAAAATTTACAAACACTTCAAAAAATGTTAATTATAACTATAATACTAAAAATGACTATATGTAAACTAGATTATTAAAAATATTCATAATAAGTATAAAAATAACATAGCATATTGAAAATTATCCACATGCACTGGTAATAATTATGGAATTTAAAATCGTGGCAGGCTTTGGATAAATACTGGGTCAAAATACGTATATAAACATGGTATCTCTTCATCCAATTGTTTTACTTTCATATTGTAACAGGGAGTATTTGTTTCCATGGCACGATGAGTGCTTGGTGTCTCATGTTCTTGGATGTATTGGAAGATAGGCTATATGTTCACAATAGCCCATAAGTTACCCATTGATTTAACTTGACCAAACCCAAGTTAGGCTTCTCTCATTCCCACAGGGCCCTGAACTTTGGCTAGATGCAAGCTTGAGCAAGCACTAAGGGGCAGAAAATCCCCCCTCTCTTTCATCCTGAGAATCCAGAACTGGCTAACCAAAGAGAGAAGGTTTTCCCATGGAACCTCTCTAGTCACACTATCTGCTGGCCCCACCATGGGCCTCACACACAAAGTGCTGCAGCACTGCTTATTCCTCTCGAAAACAGAACACCTACCCCTGCTTGATTCTGAGATGCTGGCAGAGATTGAGGTTGATGTGTTCTCCCTATTCCAATAGTCTTTTCTAATAAAGTCTCTCCTCACTTAAGTCTAGAGTTATTTTTATCTGGAAATGTCACACACACACACACACACACACACACACACACACATACATACACACACACACACACACACACACACATCCTTGTCAAGAATACATTTATTTAACACATGTTTATTAAGTGATTTGTATGTGTCCCGTGCAGTGATAGATGAAGGATGATAGAGCGTTGTCACCAAATAATTTATAAAATGTACTCTGACATTTGTTTAAATAGTAATGCACATAGTATATGAATATATGAGAAAATAAATAGACAGAGCATTGAATAAGGCAGTCACTGATATATCCAGAGTACCTAAAATGGCTTTTCATAACAGTCTGAATTTGCAGTCAGCCTGCAGGAAATGGTCCAATTTGGCTAGATGGGTGAAGAAATGGAACAGTGATTGAGCCCAAAACAATGTGTAAAAGCAAACAAAGGTAGAGCTTTTTCTGAAAGGAATAAGGAATGTAGTGTCCATATTTAATAATAGATTGCTACCTTCCCTCCTTTCTTATAGTTAGCATCTTACATAATAAAGAAGTAATATGCAAATTGACAATCACACCCTCACAAGATGGCTGCCTATGACCAGGCCAGCAGGGGGGTTAGTGAGGGACGACCAAACAACTGAACAAACAGGCTGTATGGAGTGACCAGGCCGGCAGGGGTATTAGTGAGAGACGACCAAACAACTGAACAAGCAGGATGTGTGGGGCAACCAGGCCAGCAGGAGGTTAGTGAGGGATGACCAAATGACTGAACAAGTAGGTTGTATGGGGTGACCAAGCCAGCAGGGGGGTTAGTGAGGGATGACCAAATGAATGAACAGTAGGCTGTGTGGGGGGACCAGGCCAACAGGGGGGCCCTGATGGGCGACCAGTTCAGCAGGAGAGGCAATTGGGGGCAACCAGGCCAGCAGGGGGGGAAGTTGGGGGTGACCAGGCTGGCAGTGGGGGGCAGTAAGAAGTGACCAGGCCAGCAGGGGGGCAGTGAGGGGCGATCAGGTCAGCACAAGGGTCAGTTAGGGGCAACCAGGCAGGCAGGCAGGTGAGCGATTAGGAGCCAAAATCCAGGATTGTGAGAGGGATGATTGACTGCTGGTTTAGGCCCGATCCCCCGAGGGGTCCTGGATTGGAGAGGTTTCAGGCTGGGCTGAGAGGAGCCCCCCCCCATGCACAAATTTTGTGCACCAGGCCTCTAGTCTTACCTAATAATAGACAAACATGTAAATTGACCATATCTCCGCTATGTCACCAGCCAATCAGGAGTGATATGCAAATTAACCCGACAAAGATGGAAGTTAATTTGCATACACAGGCGCCGAGTGACGGGGCGGGATGCTTGTGTTGTCGCCATGGCAACGACACAGGCATTCTGCCCCACCCACGGTCTCTCAGGGCCTCTGGGCAGTGTGGGAAGGTGGGGCTGGAGCAGAAAGAGGCAGCTCTTGAAGCGGAAAGAGGTCACTCCAGGGCCTGAGCTGAAAGGGGCTGGGCCAGAGTGGAAAGGTGGTGCCGGCAGTCAGGGAAAGGAAAGCCCATTGTAGCACAAATTTTCATTCATCAGGCTTCTAGTCCTATATAATAAAAGCCTAAGATGCTAAGTGTCCAGTCATCTGGTCAGCCGTTCAATCAGTCAAAGTGTAATATGCTAATGATATGGTAAGGCCACTCAACCAGTTGCTATGACATGCACTGACCACCAGAAGGCAGACAGTTGACCGATCGCTATGATGTGCACTGACCACCAGGGGCCAGATGCTCTGACCAGCAGGTTAGCTTGCTGTTAAGGTCCAGCCAATCGGGACTGAGCGAGATGGGCTGGACATGCCCTGGAGCTCTCTCACTGTCACTCCCAAGCTGGCAAACCTCCCACTTCCTTCCCTGGCCCCAATCATGTACCTGTGGGGTCCCTTGGCCTGGCCTGTGCCCTCTCGCAATCTGGGACCCCTCAGGGGATGTTGGAGAGCCAGTTTTGGCCTGACAGTGGAATGATGGTGGAATGACCAATCGCTATGACGCTCAATGCAGGAGCTGCCCCCTGGTGGTTAGTGTACTCCCACAGAGAGAGTGCCACTCAGCCAGAAGCTGTGCTCATGGCTGGTGAGCACAGCATTGGTGGCAGGAGCCTCTCCTGCCTCCATGGCAGTGATAAGGCTGTCTGATTGACAGCTTAGGCCCGCTCCCTGCAGGAAGTGGGCCTAAGCCATCAGTTGGACATCCCCCTAGGGCTCCTGGACTGCAAGAGGGAGCAGGCTGAGCTGAGGGACACCCCACCCCCAAGTGTACGAATTCATGCACCAGGACTCTAGTTTATTATATATTTGGAACTTCATGAGAATTCAAGACCAAATAAAAATCTACTTATAATTTGACCCAAAACATTTTCTTTTCTCATGCTATTTTACTGAGCTGACTAACATTATTAACCTAAATTGGTAATTATTTTTTATTTGTGCCCCTGACTTTGCTAAGCATGTCATGATATCCCAATAAATCAATAGGTTTTTATAGGAAAAGTGAGAGGGGAAATATGAAATCAGGAAGAACATGAGACTAAGGAGTCAACCTTTTCCATGTGAGAATGTTGAACCATAAGCCACATTGTCATAATGAGACAATACCTGCAGACGTACTCACCGGCAACAGAAGATTGAGCCAACATGCCATTAACACTGACTCATTTCCTTGAGACATCCTGGCTTATATTCTTGAAGGTGGAATCAGTGATGAAAGGTTGTGATTTAGGCAGGGGCCCTAAATGGAAATGACTGTGAAGTAGTCAGGAAACATGAGAAGGACACAGACCCTTCCAGACCAGTGAGGATGTTCCTAAGAGGGGATGAAGGATGGTGTTATTCCAGCTGCTTCTACTCTCAAATTGGTGTTGACTAAGTTTCTCTTTCTTGAAATCAAAAGGCCTTGTGCACTCTTTGATAACTTACCCATAGTTGTTATACCTGTGTAATACCAGAAATGTGAGGTGTTCTTTGCTCTTTGTTAAAGTCAACCCCCTAAGCCATTTAAAGATCCAAGAAAATGTAAGAAGAGAACACTTCTGTCTTAAGGGAATAGAAGCAGAAATAATTCAGGTAAACAGTAAAGGAGGAAAATTTGGGATAGCTACACATTTTAGCTTTTGGTTTTTGCTATTTATTCTGTTGTATCTATTGACATCAGTTGTCCAAACAATTCTGCTTGTCTAGTTTTTTATAAATTTGAATCACAGGAATCAATCAAAGTCAGTTCTCTGTGCCAGTCAATAGGGCAATAAAGAATGACTCTTTTGAGAACTACTCAGCAACAAGGAGCTAGAGTTAAAGCTATTTGGATGGCTTCATTGGGAAACAGGGATCAGATGATCGCAAGACACATGAAAATGGGTATTATTCTGTGCCTTACGAAAGAATTCCATTGTAGACTATTGTAGAAGCCCAGTAAGTTTTGGTTTCTGATGTAATGATATTTGATCAGATGTCATTTTTCTAGCTGAGTTTTGCCTCTGAGCAATCTCCATAGGAATGACTTGAAGATCATCAGGATTTATCTGGGCTCATATATTCTTTTGAATATTATTGGGTGGGGCTCTCTATTGGAACTTTAGAAACAAAGATTAGTTCTCTCTCTATGTTCTCTTTTTGTTGTTGTTGCCTTCAGGGTTTGTTTGTTCTTTCTTTTGTTTTGTCTTGTTTTTTGCACCACATCATGAGCTAGAGTAAATTCCTTCTTTTATTTTCCCTCAAGATGGGAGTGTTTGTTTATTGCTCTATTGAAAATACTTATGATTCCAAATGGAAAGTTTAAGCACAGTGATTCTAGATTCACTTGGAGAGCTTTATAAAAATTGCCACACCCTAGACTAATTAAACCAGAACAGTAAGAGCCAGTATGCTTTAAAAGCTGCCCAGGCAATTAATACAGTTCAGCAGGGTGAGAACCACTGTTGAGTGTCCAGGGGTGTGATCTGCAGATGGGTCACCAGCCAGGGAAACAAAAGGACCCTGCTCTCTAATTCACTTCCTCTGCTTACTTCAAAGCAGTTGTGACTACACTATCTGATCAAAGTGATTGCAAACTCCTGGGGCTGTGATTGTCAGAGGGCTCACAGCTCTGTGGACCAGCAAGGCTTTGAAGTACAGGGTGAATTCCTAAGGCATGGGAGAAGTGGTCTAATGGGGAATTAAGGCCATGATTCCCAACAGCACTGCTTTCCATCTACTTACACAATGAGTCTGAGGTGGGCAGAAGACAATTACACCCCTTAGATGTTGATTTTGGTTTTATTAAATGTTACTCTTTATGAAAAATGAATACTAGTGTTTCCAGAAAAGTTACGAATGACTGTTTTTCACCCAGCTATTTATTAATGACATTAAAAGTTTATATCAGCCCAGCCAGTGTTGCTCAGTGGTTAAGCATCAACCTATGAACAAGGAGGTCATGGTAATATCCCGGGTCAGGGTACATGCCCAGGTTGCAGGCTCGGTCCCCAGTGTGGGGTGTACAGGAGGTGGCCAATCAATGACTGTCTCACCATTGATGCTTCTAATGTTTCTATCTCTCCTTCCCTCTCCCTCCCTTTCTGAAATCAATAAAGATATATATTTTTAAAAAGCTTATCTGAGATAGTGTGAAAAATTTCAGTGTTTGCTAACAGAAAATAGAGAAAGATTATTTCATTGTCTATTAAAATTCTACCACAATCATTTGGCCTGCCATAGACATCTGGTCTCTGCAGAACAAAGTTTAATTCAAATATCCATTTACAACAGAGAAAAAAAAATGAAGATTCTACTTTCTGATCTCTGATTATGTCAAAATATAGTCATGTATGTCCAACAGAGAGAAAGGGCTTCTTGAGCTTTAGATCACATGTGACAATTGACCTCAGGTGCCCTATTCCATGCTTTATGAAGCTTTTTAGAAATATGGGATTCCATAGTTTGGAATTACTGTATTTGTATGCAAAAATGTGCTTGATTCTAAATATTGACACGTCAGAACTACTAGGGGGATTGACAACATTTCATACCTAGAAAAAGGTAAATATTTTTTTAAAATCATAGAACAACAACAAAACGTACAAAGTAAATCTGCTGATCGGGCTACCACTTGTATTTCTATATATATGGAGTTTGATCAGCTGGTTATTCCTCAGCAATAATGAACTATCTTCGCAATGACATCCCCAAAGTTAGAATGGGTTATAAGAGTTTGGGAATATTTTACTGACTTATCTGGATTCAAAATAAAATAATGAGACAGTTTAAAAAGTAAGAAATTAGTACAGAACAAATTTCATCTGAGTCAGTTTTGATCATTAAAACATAATCTATGAATACCCATTATAAGTAACTTGTATTTTATTAAAATTAATCTCACTGTTAAAAAATTAAAATAACATTTTCACCTACTAATAGACTGATTTAGTTGTGTCTGAACATAGGATGCCTTTTTCTGTGTCCCAGAGATATTTATTAAAAAAACACACAGGTGGTAAGAGAAAGTCCATCCCTGCAGAAGAAGAGAATATAAAGAAGTGACTTCATGTGGAGAAGAAAATAGCTTTTTTCTACATCATTCATACCTACTACCATTAGCTAACCTAAGAAAGGTGTATCAACTTTAAAATTGTTTTCCTCTTACCATAGTAAGTTGAAAGAGCTAACAGTAGCCTCCGTGTGATAAAAGCTCTTGTCCTGAGCAGAAGCTGTAACAATTATTTTCACGCTTCTCTAGCTATTAGAACCGTGACTAAGTTGGGTTGTAATTTCATCAACTTTCAAGAACTTGAGAATGTAACTGAGATTTTGGATGGATCCCTATGTTTGACTGAATATCTGCAGTAATTATATATTGGAGCAGACAAGTGCCTGGAACTGAAAAAGTTACATTTGACAGATAGGCCTTACTGACCTGAATTTCCCAGGCACTGGATCTCAGGTCCTAGGTCTATGCTGGAAGACTGGGCATGGGGTCTCTTGGCTATTTGAGACAATGCTCCATGAGATCATGGTGTACAATAGCCACATGGCATAGAACAGGTGGACCATCTTCAGGCATATATCTGCATTGTCTGGAATGGTGTTCTGTGCAGATTCTGAATAGTAGATCTGGTGAAGCCAATGATGAGCGTTTCAGTAGGGTCACAGGTAATGTTAAGGCCTGACCTCAGGGTTCTCCCAAGGATCCCCAAGAGGGCTGTGTGACTTCTCTAAACCTGGATTCCTAACTGGCAAGTAAGAGTGGCAATACTCACCATGCAGGTATGCTTTTGAGAATGAATGGAATATCTATGTGCTATCATAACCACAGAGAATGAGAAACAGGGGACCCTTGATATATGCTAAAACTCTTCCTTTGCTTTGAAAAAAATTGATTTGCTATGAAGAGAGGATGGCTAAAAAAATACCATATCATGATTTTTTATTCCTCTCATTGAGAATTTACTCACATATTTGTTTATTTTTTCCCATAATAATACACAGGAAATACATGTCATCTTCCAAGTGCTAGCCAAATTCTAATTAAGTTTGTTAACATATTTGATCATTTACAGACAAAGGTCATCATTGGGCTTCATTAGTCTGGGTCAAAGTGAACACCCGATCACCAACATAGCTCTGTTTCCTGAATGCCATGGCATTTTGCCCAATATCCCTTATGCTATTCTATGCCATTTCACATGCCTAGTGAGAAAAAAACTTTTTTTCCCTTTTGGATGGTTTTCTCACAATAAACACTCCCTCTAAAACTGAAGGCAAATTTTATTTTCATGTGGAAATATATTCCAGCTCAAGAATGAATCAATTCCACATTTTTTCCATGGAATAAAAAGCACAATGTCTTTAAGCTTTTGTGAGTTTTCACAGATGTTATTATTCTTCTGCCTGGACATGAACTTTCAAAATCATATTTTGCAGATATATGTATATACAGGTTGAAGCTAAAAATCAGTGAAAATATTAAAGTTACTAAGATTTTCAGCTAGCTAAATTTCTATTTTAAGTAATTGTGCCCACCCATTGAGCAAATATTTGGAATGTGTCTATGTTGAGTGGATTTACCCAACTTGTGATGGAACTTTTAGGACAGAATGAACACAGTGTTTCTGTTCCTGTGCCCCTGAGGGTGGGGACAAGGCAGGGCTTTTTTTAAACAGTCACAGATTGTACCACTAAGCTTTGTGTCCCTTCCTAATGACACGTACTCCTAACTTCAGCTTAGGAATAGCTGACAAGTTCAACTCTTAAGTGCAACCTTTTAAAAATATATGTTTTCACCACTAAAAGTTCTTCCCTATAACAATATATGGCAGTAAGTAGCCATTTTCTATCTGTTATACAAAAGAAAACAAATGATCTTGATCTCTTAAAAAAACAAAAACAAAACAGGAATGTGGTTCTGAGTGGTGTAGTACTGGCTTACATCATCTTTGCTCAATCTGTACATTTATGTTTTAATACAACTTGGTCCCAAAGCATTTTTGTAACTTTTCTATCATTGATTGGTACATGTGGCCCAAGATAGAAATGAAAAAGAAATCAATGAAGAGAAGCTAAGACTGGGGCATGATGATGCCAGCTATGGAAGACTGGGAAGCAATAGGATTTGGAACCAGAACTGGGGTTACAACTGCCCAGTCTGCCCAGTACTAAGGGGTATGCTGAACAATGGACTCACAGAGCAAACACCAGGGCCAGATCATGCTAACTGCCAGACACACTTAAGTTCAAATAGACTCCATCTTCTACAAGCTTGAGGCCTTTTTACAAACAACTCCTCAGAGCCTTAGTTGTCTCATGGGTAAAAAGGGTAATGATAACTACTCCTTATGGTTTTAAAGATTGATGTATGCAAAGAAAATGCTCTGCAATATTGTGATGAAAATAGCAAAATTTCCCTGAGCCCTTCTGATGTATCAGACATCATACAATACATTTATCACTCCCCACAACAACCCAACCATGTAAGGAGTCAAATCATTATCACCCCTCCTCCACATGGAATGAACTTGCAGCCTGGAGGATTGGGTCTCAGCCAGGTCACACTGCTGGTGACTGGCTGAACAACATCTTGAGCCTAAACACTCTCCATGCTCTCATCACTGTGTCACCTGGATCAATAAATTATAAGGGCTTGTTCTCATCATGATCCTCAGATAAAAATTAAAAAGATGGGTCTTGCCCTTTTCACCTCCACACCTGTCCTCACACATAGCAGCGACTGTAAAGCATTAAACTCAGGAAGGCGTGCTGCCAATGTGGCCCCACAATCAGAGAACAGCTGCCTTGGGGGTGCTGTTGAAAGGCAAACAGATGCTGTCAGAGTTTTCCACATCCGGGGCTTGAGTTTGGGTTGATGGATCCCAGAGGAGATCGCAACCATCTACCCTTTGACATCCCATGTCCACTGACAGGTTTATCTAGCTCCATTTTTAAGTGGGCTGCTGCTCCCACATTTTTAAATGCCTTCCTCTGTGCAGAATGTAGGCTGCTCTGTGATGATTTATGTATGAATCTCAAGAAGCTGGACTTCCATTCCTTTAAGTATTCAAAAATAATAGCAGGCAATGCAATGCTCCCATCCATATCACTGTAGAACAGTGCGGATTTAGATACATTGTCAGAGCCTTGGCTTTCTTTTCAGTGAACTGATCTTCTGGACTCTTGCTCATGTCAGTCTCATCTTCAATTAATTTTATGGTCTGAACACTTACCACTGAAGACAGACTATGGCCATTGTCTGTCCAACTGTGCAGAACAAGCTATTAAGTAGAATTCTGTTGTTTTAAGAAGTCAAAGGCTTATGATTCTCTTGGCATTTTTCATACAGCCAATGTTGCCAAGACTCTGGGCACTGCTGCAGATAAGCTTCTGAAATAGTCCATGCCAAGCTCTACTTGCCTTTCCCATCAGGGCCAATTTTCAATCCACTCTCTTATGTTGATGTAGAAGTTGTTTTTGTTTTCCCACCTGACACAAGTAGGAAGCTCCCAGAGCCCAGAAGTAAGACAGCAAATTACTTACATTGCTTATTGCAGTTTAGGTACTGAATGAATATTTGTAAAATATTCATGTTTTCTATGAGCCACTTCAATTAAATTTAGTGAGATTATTTCCTTCACTTCAAAAAAAGTTGGCTAAAAATTCATCTGATTCTTTAATGAGGAAAAAAAAAATCACCACCCATTTCTTTCTCCTGATTCTATCATTGCAAGTCTTTCATCAGCTCTCCAGGACCCATTATAACCTGAGTCATTACTATAGTACATTCATTTTTTTAAATGTGATTCAACCATTAGAGATAGGTTTGAATTTCAAATATCTGCCAGTTGCCTACCATTGATTTTGCAGTTTCTCTCAGGTTTATACAAACTAATTAGATTGCTTTTGCATTTTAAAGGAATATATTGTGGTTGGAACTCAAAGTCAATGTCAAGTATAATGTTGATTTATCTTAGACTAGAGGGCCAGTGCACAAAATTTGTGCACAGGGTTGGAGGGAAGTGTCCCTCAGCCCAGCCTGCACCCTCTCCAATCTGGGACCCCTCAGGGAATGTCTGACTGCCCATTTAGGCCCGATCCCACTGGCAGTTGGACATCCCTCTCACAATCCAGGACTGCTGGCTCCCAACTGCTTGCCTGCCTGCCAGCCTGATCACCCCCTAACCACTCCCCTGCCAGCCTGATCGATGCCTAACGGCTCCCCTGCCAGCCTAATTGCCCCTAACTGCCCTCCCTTGCCGGCCTGGTCACCCCCAACTGCCCTCTTCTGCAGGCCTGGTACCCCCCAACCGCCCTCCCCTGCTGGCCTGATCACCCCCAACTGCCCTCCCTTGCAAGCCTGGTCTCTCCCAACTGCCTTACCCTGCTGGCCACCTTGTGGTGGCCATCTTGTGTCCACATGGGGGCAGCCATCTTTGATCACATGGGAGCAGCAATCTTGTGTGCTGGAGTGATGGTCAATTTGCATATTACTCTTGTATTAGATAGGATTTGTATTTTAGGGAAAAGTCACTTGTGTTTTATTGCTGCCCCAACTCCAATATAATAAAAAGCAAAGGTAAAATAAGCAAGCCAGCAAAAAAGCCTAACATTATTTTTCAAAGGCCCTTAAAATATGTTAACTATATGACATTTATTTTACTATTTCATACTGAGAAAGCAAAAATGTTGAAGTGAGTAAAAAAGAAACCTGAGGAACCAGTATAGTGTATTAAATTATGTCATATCCATGAAAGTTCATGCACTTTATTTTTAAGCAATTTTGTCATGTACCAATCATTGATTATTAATTATTACCATAAGCACAATTTCCTCCCCAACAATTTTGTTACTCAAATTTCCAACATAACAAAATGTTGAAAGAATTGCACAGTGAACAGTCATGTGCCAATCACCTAGATTTTACAATTAACATTTATTTGTTTTCTTCCATATCTATTCATCTTATTCACTCCTCCGTCCAAAAACCAGTCCATTATAAGCACCATTTAAACAAAATGAATGATCTAATTTTCCACCCATAGGAGATTAGAAGTAACAGATTAGAATGGATTTGGATAAAGAAAGAATATCATTTTTTTGCATGTACGTGTGCAATTTTCCCAACACTATTTATTGAAGAGACTGTCTTTACTCCATTGTATGTGCTTGCCTCCTTTATCAAATATTAATGCTTTGGGGCAATTTCTGGGGTCTTTATTCTGTTCCATTGATTTATATGCCTGTTCTTGCGCCAGTACCAGGCTGTTTTGATTACAGTGGCTTTATAGTATAACTTGATATCTGATATTGTGATCCCTCCAACTTTGTTATTCTTTCTCAAAATTGCTGCTGTTATTCAGGGTCTTTTTTTTTTAATTCCATATATATTTTTGGAGTGTTTGTTCTAGATCTGTGAAATATGCCTTTGGTATTTTAATAGGGATTTCATTGAATCTGTAGATGGCTTTGGGTAGTATGGATATTTTAATGATGTTGATTCTACCAATCCATGAACAGGGTATATTCTTCCACTTATTTATATCTTCCTCTATCTCTTTTTTTTTCAACGTCCTATAGTTTTCTGAGTACAGTTTTTTACCTCTTTGATAAGTTTATTCCTAAGTATCTTAATTTTATTGTTACACTGGTAAATGGAATTATATTTTTAGTTTCTCTTTCTGAGTTCATTATTGGCATATAGAAACTCCATAGAGTTCTGGGTGTTAATTTTGTATCAAGCTACATTGCCAAACCCATTTACTAAATCTAGTAGATTTTTGGTGGAGTCCTTAGGTTTTTCTATGTACAATATCATGTCATCTGCAAATCATGACAGTTTTACTTCCTCCTTTCCAATTTTGATGCCTTTTATTTTTTCTTCTTGTCTGAGCACTGTGGCTAAGACTTCCAATACTATGTTGAGTAAGAGTGGTAAAAGTGAACATCCCTGTCTTGTTTTTTTTTTTTTTTTCCTTAGGGGAAATGGTTTTAGTTTTTGCCTATTGAGTATGATTATGGCTATATGTTTGCCATATATGGCCTTTATTATGTTGAGGTTTGCTCCCTCTATTCCTACTTTACTGAGAAATTTTTTATCAAAAGAGTGTTGAATTTTGTTGAAAGCTTTTTCTGTGTCAATTGATATGATCATGTGATTTTTGTCTTTCAATTTGTTTATGTGGTATATCACACTTATTGATTTGCAAATATTATACTAGCCTTGCACCCCTGGAATAAATCCCACTTTATCATGGTCACAGTCTCTTCAATAAACAGTGTTGAGAAAATTGAACAGGTACATGGAAATAATGAAATTAGACCACCAACTTACACCATACACAAGAATAAACTCAAAATGGATAAAAGACTTAAATGTAAGTCATGAAACCATACAAATCCCAAAAAAAGCCATAGGTAGAAAACTCTCAGACATCACTCGCAGCAATATGTTTGCCAATAAATTTCCCTGGGCAAGGAAAACTAAGGATAAAATAAAATGGGACTACATGAAAATTGAAAACAAAACAGAATTTCTGCACAGCAAAAGGAACCATCAACAAAATGAAAAGGGAGCTCTACATGGGAGAACATATTTGGCAATGATATATCTGATAAGGGGTTAATTTTCAAAGTATGTAAGGAAATGATACAACTAACATAAGGAAGACAAACAATCCAATTAAAAAGGGGCAAAGGACCTAAATATAGAAGTGGACATACTGAAGGCCAAGAGACATATGAAAATATGTTCAACATCACTAGTCATCAGAGAAATGCAAATTAAAACCACAATGAGATATCTCCTCATGCCTACAAAATTGGCAGTAATCAACAAATGATAAGTGCTGGTGAAGATGTGGAGAAAAGCGAACACTAGTTCATTCCTGGTGGGAATGCAGATTGGTGCAGCCACTGTGGAAAACAGTATGGAGTTTCCTCAAAAAATTAAAAATGGACCTATTTGACCCAGTGATCCCACTTTTAGGAATATACCCTAAGAAACTTGAAATACTAATTAGAAAGAATGTATTCACCCCCATGTTCATAGCAGTGCAATTTACAATAGCTAAGATCTGGAAACCGCCCAAGTGCTCATTAGTAGATGAGTGGATTAAAAAAACCACAAAACTGGTACATTTATACCATTGAATACTATGCAGCTGTGAAAAAGGATCTCTTACTCTTTGAGACAGCATGGAGAGACCTGGAGAGTATTATGCTAAGCGAAATAAGGCAGTCAGAGAATGATAAGTACCATATGATATTATTCATATGTGGAATCTAATGGATAAAATAGACTGATGAAGAAAATAGATCCAGAGACATAGAAGCATGGAACAGACTGATGAATCTTAGAGGGAAGTCAGGAGTGGAGGGAGGAAGAGATTAACTGGGGGATTTATATGCATATACTGGTGGCCTGGTGCACAAATTCATGCACATTGAAAGGGAATTAATTAGAGGAAATATATTAATATTGCTATTTTCCCTTTCTCTATAATAGAAGTGTCAGAGATGAAAGAAAATTAGTAAAATGTATAGGAAAATAATATATAAATTTATTAATAAATAAACAATAACAACAACAAAGACATGATACAAAAACAACAAAAACATGATATAAAAACAACATTGATACAAATAATGACTGATAAATTGATTAAACTTATTCTAATATCTCCCTGTATACCACATTAAGAGTGAAAACACTTTTCGAGCGCTTGACTAATTTCCCTTGTGATAAAGTATTTACAACTTTAACTTTAAAGTCACACGCTCTTTGAACTCAAGAGAAAGCAACATATAACTGACCATGTCTGAAAACGGGTTCCGGTAGAAATATTCTTACTCTATTTAGAGTTTGTCCTTGTGATTTATTAATAGTCACCACAAATGCTGGCATCACGGGAAACTACCTTTGAATTAATTTAAATGGGTGGCCAGTGTCAGATGGGGACAAATCAATTTTTGGAATCAGAACAATCTCTCCCTCTGCAGATCCTGTTAATACTTCAGCTTTAATAATGTTAGGTCACAATCTTTTGATAATAAATCTAGTACTATTATAAGACCCCATTTACTACTTAAGATTTCTCAGTAGCATGATGATTGCACCCATTTTCAATTTTAATTTATGACACTGCATTCCTGAAGGAGTAATACTATTAAGAAATTCAATGGGAAAATTTTCCTTTTCAGCATCATCTGTTGAATCAATGGAATCATCACTCAAATATGTGTGAAAACCTCCATTGAGTATATCCAAAACTTCTTCATTTAATCTTTGAACATGCTCATTTTTTGGACAAAGAATCACACCTTTAGATATATTTTTAATATTATCCATAGATATAGTATTTTCAAAGGTAGCTTCAATAATAGATCTGTTACGAATCATTTCACAGGGGATTTCAATAATATCCATTCCTAAATGAAAACTGCTATCAAGTTTGCCATCTCCAAGTTTTACTAACCATTCACTATAAGCAGAATACTCTAATCTCATATTTGTTTTAAGAGACAACTTTCTGAAACACCCCCAAACATTACAGTACTTTAAACTGGTTTGTACTATGGCTGATCACATAGCATGCAGTACAATACAGAGACATTGTCAAAAATACCCTCTGAGAAGGAGAACTTTCCCACCAAATGTAACATTCAAATTCATAATTTATCTTAGTAGTCTGTCTATGGTGTTTATAGCATGACTGGATGCCATGGTGCATTCATCAATAATGAGAAGTTTGGCCTTTTTAATGGTTTTAGCAACTTCACTCTTTATATCGAGTCTAAAAATTGAAGTTTCATTTAATGTAATTGGTAATTTATTTTGGGAATGAAATGTTCTTCCACCAAGAAGTAAATTTGCAGCAATTCCTGTAGATGCTGTGGGTAAAACAGTACCACCACGACCTCTAATATAATGTATTAAAACTTTATAAAGATAGATTTTTCCACTACCACCTGGACCATCCAAGAAAAAACATTTGGGGTGTAAAGTTTGATCTTTGATGGCTGGAGTTATGATCTGAAAGGTTGCCTACTATTCATGATTCAGAGAATTTATCAAAACCTCTGCCTGTTGTCGCTTCTACGATTCATCACATGTATTTGTATTTGTTAATAAAGGATAGTCTGGAAGTTTGAACTGTGAACATTTCATCCCATGCAATGTGAATACCTCTTGAATTTTGTTAAGGGCATGTATTTCACAGTTCACACAGGCACCTTCTCTTCAGTGTAATTTCCAATAGAAATCTTCAATAAAATGAGATTTAGTCTCATCCCATAATTTCTCTCCTTCAGAAGGACATCCAAACACACAAATATGCAAAAAGTTGCCGTAGTTGTTTGGGCATATTAAGGATGATTGCATCGTCAATTGTATCTTTCCAAATAGTGTCATTGAATAATAATCCTCGATGTTTAGCAGCTTCATGAAATGTATCATAAATTACACCTCCTACAGTTCACAGATCAACAAAACTTATTGCACCTTTTAAAGGCAGAAGCAAAAGTCTAAGGTAATATCATTTTGGTTCTCTAAAGCTCACAGTGAACAATCTACCTAATACTTTATTCCCTCCCATTTGGTGTTTTGTCCACAAAGAATTATTAAACACACTAGAGGCCTGGTGCACAAAATTTGTGCACTGGAGGAATGTCCTCAGCCCAGCCTTCACCCTCTCCAATCTGGGACCCCTTGGGGGATGTCCAACTGCCAGTTTAGGCCTGCAGGATCAGACCTAAACCTGCAGTCAGACATCCCTCTTACAATCTGGGACTGCCTGCCTGATTGCCCCTAACTGCTTCTGCCTGTGGCCTGATCGCCCCCTAACTACTCCCCTGCCAGCCTGATGGCCCCCAACTGCCCTCTCCTGCCAGCCCGGTCACCCCCAACTGCCCTCCCCTGCAGACCCAATTGCCCCCAACTGCCATCCCATGCTGACCCGATGGCCCCCAACTGCCTTCTCCTATCGGCCCAATGACCCCCAACTGCCCTCCCCTGCTGGCCCAATGGCCCCCAACTGACCTCCACTGCTGGCCCAATGGCCCTCAACTGCCCTCCTCTTCTGCCCTGATCACCCCCAACTACCCTCCCTTGCCAGCCATCTTGTAACAACATGGGGGCGGCCATCTTACAAGGGCGCAAGGGCCACCTAGGCTTTTATTAGTATAGATAATGCTGTGGAATCTCCCAATAATAATAATTACACATTTCAGAGTCTTCTCTATTCAATAAGAACCAAGCCATCAAAGATGAGTTATGCCTTTTAGCCCTATGTATAACTTCAGCAAAATCATCAGTATGAAAATACAAATTCTGATCATTTGGAAAATGAATAGCTAATTTAGTGATTGCATGAGATTGGTCATACATTCGCATTGAAAAAGTCTCCAAAAAGCCTCAGGAGTGCTCAGATACCTGGAGTCAATGAAGTCCTGTATTTTTTCATGATTGATAATATTTTTTCAGAAATTTGAATATTTGCACAATCGTGCCCTTTATAGATGTATTTAAATAAATATTTGACACTTTTAATCAATGCGCAGACTAAAATGTTTATATGACAGTTATACTTAAGGCACAAATATGGGTTAAAAGGGACAATCCAAGTGTTATCAACAACTTTATTTCCAATAGACATGGTGATACCAGATCTTCGTTTGTTTTTGGGATATCCTTCAATATTTCCAATGGCCACATTTTGAAATTCTTTCAGATATCCCTCTTAATATTTTCCATTTTCCATACATGGGACTATTTGGATTTTGTATTCCACATGGTCCATGTACCATATTTGATTTTACAATTTGAAAAAGTTGAGGACACTGGTCTTCATCTAGAATTTCTGCTTTAACTATATGGTCAATGTCATCTTCTGTCGTAATTTGGATTCACTATCTAATATCAATAATATGTGTGAGGCAATCCACATTTCTGAAATTCAATGACATGAATTTTAGCTATTACTTTGCCAAATAAATGAAATTTATATATATATATATATAAATATATATATATATATATCATTTAAAAGAACATTCAGCTTAATATTAAAAACTCTGGCTACCAAGTCAGATCTGTTTTCAACTTTTTGCCAGCGTTGTAAATTGTTTGTAATATCTGCTCATTTGGGGTTGCATGTCATGGTTATGAATAAATCAGGCTTGCCATACTTTGTTATAATTGCCATAGCATCCTGATATTGCCACTGCATATTTCTGGGGCTACTCTCAAAAGATGATGGAACTATTATCATTTTACCAATGGGCACATTGGCACATTGTCATTTTCAGATTTCGATGTGAGATAATCCATCAAACCACTATATTTTTCAACTCTCAACTTAGATTGGTTTGCTTAAATGAAATTTATCCAATTGGCTTCCATTTATGAATATGAATCGACAATATACTGTTGAGTTAATTTTCCTGCATTTAAAATAGGATTGAACGTGTCCCAGACAGAGAAAAGAAATCCATAATACTGTATTTGTGTGACTCATATCCTTACATTTTGTCTAGTATCATTGTCAATTACACTGTTGTCTCTGAGTCTTAATGCAATATCCGTTTCACAGCCTTTTTCACCATGTGGAAAAAGAGTAGGATATGTCATTGCATCTAATGTAGGAAACAGGATACTGATTTGTTTCATTTTAGTGGCATTCAGATTATTGGGATCTGGTTTACAATGAATGAGCAAGTCCCTTTCAAAGGAGGTTCTCCATCCTCATTTCTGAATATGACAGCTACCTTGGTTACATGTGGAGAATTATATCTGTTACTATTATGATCATATCTAATCAACATTGTTACTTCCATGGGAGAAATACCTTTTGCTGCTGCTTCAGATTGGGCTTCCTTTTCTACCTCATGTAACATCTTGTATGATTTTGTTAATTCGTTTATTTTTTCATGCATGAGGTTGTTGATGTTGATCATGAGTCTTTCTGAGCAACCTTGGTTTTCTGGCATTGCTAATCTTTTACTCATCACTTTGACCATATCTAAAATATATAGTTGAGCAAACTTCTGAGAAACACCATCCAAAGGATGTAAAGTTCCAGTACGGCGATACTAAACTTGTCCGTGTATTCTAAAACACGGCTCATATCCTGATGGCGATGCAATATTTGCACCCATTGAAGCAAAAGCAAAAGAACTATCGAACGAATATTTTCCATAAAATTTTTACTGGAAAATTTATCATAAATGAGAAGCTTCATTTATCATTGTTTTTTAAAAATATGCCAGGTATTCTGGAAAATGTATATCATTTGGACAAACTTTACCTTTGCTACAACATTGAGTAAATTTTCCTTCAGATGATTTTTCATTATATAAATTTAGTGATAGGCAAAATTTACATTAACAGTCATTCTACCACAACTATGTTCAATAATTGCATCCTAATTTACTTCATTTTTTAAGTGAAGGCAGTTCCTACCAGTATTAGTAGTACTTGTTGATGGCTGTTCTTTAGACATATTCTGGCAACAACGCTGGTTTCTTTCAGTTTTGGAGGTACAATGTGCCAATAGTTGGTCTTCAGACATTTTCTGTTGATGACACTGCTTTCTTTCAGCTGCAGAGGTAATTGTGCCAATCGTTGGTCTTCAGATACCAGGTGTACTGGTTAATAATGTGGAATTTTTTCAATAGATAGAGTTACACATATGTTGATATATATATGTGTTGTGGGGTCGAACCCTGGAGTCAAAAATAAGACCACCGGAGGCTGCTAATTGATTAAAAAAAGCAGGCAAGGATTTATTGAAACTGGCAAGGATGGCCGCGAGAGCACCACACGCAGGTGGAGTCCACCCTCACGACCGCGCCGTCCCAGGTGTAGGCAGTCCTTTTAAAGGTCCAAACCACAAAAATTTTCCTTTGTTCTAAATTCTAAATTCTAAAGGCTGGGAACAGCCCACAGGGCCGCTCCTAGCCACATCCTGCTGGATATTATTGGAATGTGGCCCTATTTTGCGAAAGCAGATTTTTACAGAAACAGAACCAAGCGGAGTCAGTAATCTCTAAAGTTTATCTACAGTTTCTACTCCTGGAGCTACTGAGTCAGTGGGAATCAATCTCCTGTAGTCCTGGTCCACAGGCACAGGAAAATTACCTTGTGAGTCTCCAGGTCTCAGTCTGGAAGCTGAGGTAACTCCCCTATTGTTTAAGCAAGTAAGTGCGTGCAGAAGCCAGAATAGCAGGGTTAAAATTCAAACAGCAGTTTTTACCTAAGTATGGTTGCTACCATACTTCATATGCAATTTGATATGTATATTATTTTGTTTTATTGACAACAAGCTTCAAAACTTCATTGTCAAATTTTCTGAAGGTGTTACATCATAGATATTTTTACACTTAAAAATGTCAAATTTTGTGCCAAAAAAGAGCATTTGTGGGAAGTTTTAATTCATTACTTTATTTTGAAGAAAAGTGCTGCTGAAAGTTTTCGTATACTTCACGAAGCTTATGGTGAACATGATCCTTCTCAAGATACTTGTGAACACTGGTTTAAGCATTTTAAAAGTGGTGATTTTGATGTGAAAGACAAAGAATGTCCAGGTCAACCGAAAAAGTTTGAAGACCAACAATTACAAGCATTATTGGATGAAGATGAGTGTCAAACTCAAAAAGCAACTAGCAGAAAGATTAAATGTTGCTCAGCAAACAATTTACAATCATTTACAAACAATGGGAAAGATTTTAAAGGAAGGAAAATGGGTGCCACATCAACTGAATGAAAGACAAATGGAAAAACAAAAAGTCATCAGTAAAATTTTACTTCAATGGCAAGAAAGAAAGCATTTTTTGCATTGAATTGTGACTGGTGATGAAAAGTGGATTTACTTTGAGAATCCAAAATACACAAAATCATGGGTTGATCCAGGTCAATCATCAACATAGACTGCAAGGCCAAATCGATTTGGAAAGAAGACAATGCTTTGCATTTGGTGAGATCAGGAAGGTGTGGTGTATTATGAGCTTCTAAAACTAGGTAAAACTGTTAATACTGATCACTACCAACAATAAATAATCAATTTGAACCATGCTTTAATCATAAAATGACCAGAATGGGCCAGAAGACACGGCAAAGTAATTTTGCTTCATGATAACACACCATAACACACTTCAAAACCAGTTAAAGACACGTTAAAAGATCTTGCCTGGGAAGTATTAATCCACCTGCCATATTTATCAGAACTTGCTCCTTCAGATTACCACTTGTTTCGATTGATGGCACATGCACTTTCTGAGCAGCACTTCAAAATATATGAAGAAGTGAAAAATTGGGTCTCTGAATGGTTTGCCTCAAAACAAGAAAAGTTCTATTGGGACAATATCCACAAATTACCTGAAAGATTGGGGAAATGTGTAGCTAGCGATGGACATTACTTTTAATAAAGCACTTTTGATGTTTCTCTTGAAATCATCATGTGTTTTTTTATTACAAAATCCACCATTATTAACAGGTACACCTAGTACATTGTGTTGACACCAGCTTCTTTCAGCTTCAGAGGTATGTTGTGCCAATAGTTTGTCTTCAGACATTTTCTGTTGATGACCCTACTTTCTTTCGGCTTCAGAGGTACGTTGTGACAATAGTTGGTCTTCAGACATATTCTGTCAGTGAGGCAGGCCAGGAGAGGAATGGGCAGAATCCAGCTCCCTCCTTTCTCCTGTCAGGGTCAGGGGTGGTGGTGATTGGGGGAATGGCTGGTGGGGAAAGGGGCCTATTGGGGCTTTTCTTCCCCCGGCTGTCACCAGCTGGCCCCACCCCTGAGGCTGCCACTGCTTGCCATCTGTGCAGCGCCACCCCTACTCCACCACCGGTTGCCTCCCTCTGTGGGCACAAGGTGTGGAATGCCAATTCTTGGCTGGCCTGGGCCTCCCTCTGTGGGGAGATAGCTGACTGGCCCACCCACCTACCATGGTGTCGCTGGCTGGTGGCCTGGGCCTCCCTCTGTGGGATTGATGCCCTGCAGATGGAGGCCCTGCCCACCCCACCAGGGCTCTGCAATTGATGGCAGCCAGCACAGAGGGAGGCCCGGCCCACCCTGCTGGGGCTCTGCAATCAATTGCAGAGGAGAGGGAGGCTCTTTACACCCAGCCTGGGCTCTGCCATTGATCCCTGTCCACAGGGAGGCCCGGCCGGGGCTCTGTGATCAATAACAGAGGAAAAGGAGGCCCTTCCCACTCGGCCTGGGCTCTGCCACTCATCGCCACACACAGGGAGGCCCTGCCCACCTGGCCTGGGCTCCGCCATTGATCACAGCCCACAGGGCGACCCATCCCACCCTGCCGAGTCTCTGTGATCCATGCTATGCAGTGGGAGGCCCTGCCCACCCAGCCGGGGCTCTGTGATGGGCCCTCTTAGCTGTGGTGGCTTGCTTTGGCCTTTGCAGCTCCAGCTTCTTCCTGAAGGTTGTCTGGAAGGATGTCCGGAATGATGTCCAGAAGGTCGTTCAGCTGTCAGGTCTAATTAGCATATTATGCTTTTATTATTATAGATGTATAGTCCATGGGAAATAGTGCCATGAAGGAATGGTGGATGTGGAGTGGAGGTGGTCAATGGGAAATAAAGGGGGACATCTGTAATACTTTCAACAATAAAGGTAAATTTAAAAAAACAAATAAAAAATATAAAGAATATCAACAGGGATCCTGAGTGATCCTGGTTAGTGGACAACCTTAAGCTTGATGTGGAGGACATCATTGCAGTATCAGGTACAAATGAGAAAGAAGAGCTCAATAATCTTGATAGTTGGAGGCTACTGTGTAAAAGATTGAACTAGAAAAGCCATGCCATATAAGCTGCTAATCCCATCCTGTGCACAGGACAGGCATGGCTAACAAAAGTTTACAATCTCGATAAAGCCTAGAACTGGCCACCATATCCTTCTCTACACAGCGCTCTAAGCAGGCACCACCAGTGGATCAAAACTGGCAGTCAAGTTGAGACTTATTTCCCATCCATGGCAGAGTGAACACCCTCTTTCCACTCCTCAAAACTCCCAGGGCAGCTTTATTACAGTAGCACACGATCGACATAGGTGACAATAAACCTGATTATTAGTACACATGAAATCATGAGTATAAAGTACCTGGTGCACTCAATACCACCATTCTTCTCATTTTTATACTTCTTTTGCTTAAAAAAAAAGAAAATTAAAATTTTGCATTATAACACTAATCATATTGAGAAACTTTTGCTGTGGGGTAAGACCTGGGTGGGATGAGGATGTTTTCAGGGGGAGGTGTTGATCTTATGGAAGAGAAGAGAACATTCCAAGCTAAGATACAGTTCACAGAAGACTTCGGATATCCGGGAAGAGACATGGGTTGGGTGCACTGAATGATTCATGGGTGTGTGGAAGGTGTTGAAGACAAACAGGTAAAGTTCAAGTTTCCTGAAATATTTGGTGGTGGAGGTAGGGTGAGAGTAATAATCAGAAGGACAGATAGTGATACATAGATACACAGTGATTTTCTGAGAAATAGACTTTGCTGGCATAAACATGACTTGGCTTTTATCATTTAGTATACAATTTGAAAGGCCCTAGAAAGACAACAAACCTTACTGAGCCTGATTTTGAATTATTATGCTTTATTTGTCTATTGATTGATTTTACACTGGTAATCATAAGGCAGAAGTTATTGGATAATAAATTTTGTGATTAAGAGAGAAGACAGAGGGAATATATATATATATATATATTTTTTTTTTTTAAAGGCTACTAGGAAAATAAAAGTTGACTTTTTTGTTGTTAATCCTCCCTCACTCAATGATTTTTTTCATGGATTTTTAGAGAGAGTGGAAGGGAGAGAGAGAGGAGGCAGGAGAGATAGAGATAGAGATAGAGAGATAGAGAGAGAGAGAGAGAGAGAGAGAGAGAGAGGAATGTGAGAGAGACACACCCATTATCTATTTGTTTTTTTCCCAAATGTCTCTGGCCAGAGGAACCAAGGATCCAACATACAGCCCAGGTACACAGGTACATGCCCTTGACTGTGAATCAAACCCTCAAAGCTTCGGTGCAAGGGTTGACACTTAGCAACACCAGCCGGGGCTAAAAATTAACTTTTAAAAAAGTTCTAGCATACTAGTGGGAAATGTCATTCATCTAGAAGATTCCTGGAAGTGAGCTAGCGCATTCTTCACCCAAATCACAGATGAGGCATTGCTTGGTATATACACAGAGCAATATATTTTGTGACAGGTTAAGTTCTTCAGTAAAGTGAAAATACTGCTACAAATTCATCTGAATCTTAGTAAACTAAATTGATTTGCCTTTTAGGCCTGCTGGCAGTATGCATTCATGGTGGTAACTAGAGAAGAGAAGACAGCGGGTGTCTAAATTCTGTGTATATAACTTGCCTCCTTGTATTGTTTATTTAGCTGGGTACTGAAAAGAATGGTTTTTCCCTTTCTTATTCTAAGACCCCTGAGGTCAATAAGGAATATCGCATTTCTTGTAATATGCTGTAAGAAGAAGGCTGCCTTCTGAGGTTCAGAAGCTCCTTTTGTCCCCAACTGTGACCACAAATACTTGAGTTTTGTTTCCATTCTGTTTATGGTACAGCTAAAGCTGTCACATCTTAAAACGAACCCCAGTGAGCAGTGGTGTCAAGACAGCGGTGCACAGTGCATTCTCATTTGCAGGGTGGTCTGTGGGCCAGCACAAAGGAGAATGATTACAATGTGTCTGACTCGGTTTGATAAAAATGATGGTGCGGCAAGCATGTGAAGCAACGCATAGTTCCAGATATGGGGTAGTGGACAGGCTCAAGTCAAAGGAGCCAGGTCCCGATGAGTCTAGTGGAAATAAAAATTCAAAGAGTAGAAAAACCATTTCCACCATTTTTTAACCATTTTGACACTTAAAATTTTACCTTGATCTGAAACAAATGCAGGCTATTTCCCTAAACAAACACTCTCAGAATTCCACCTCTTTACCTCCCATCCTGGCGTAAATGACTCCATTACAGACAATGTTTTAGAAGAAATTCTTTTCAGTGGGATGCTTCAGAAACAAGGGATAATTGCGTGTTCCAAGAATTACATTTTGGCTTCAAGGATGTTTGAGAAGGGCTGACATGCTCTAAGATACATGTTTCATACTCTATGCACTACTCTCACTTGGGATGTGTGTTTAGTAGATGTGTGTTTATGTGTATGATTTTGTGCATGTGCATATAAGCTTGTGATGTATACCGGCTTTTATAGACCCAATATCTGGTAGCTGTTGCAAAGATTTAGTTGTTGAGAGAAGTGTGAAGGCTTTCTCTGAGCAATTTTTCTCAAGTCATGCATTCTAACTCATATTCATTAAGAGCTTTTTTTCTTGAATTGTAGTCTCCTGGTGTGCTCTGGGAAGTGCCAGCTTATCTGGGATTGTGGGACATGAGGGATTCCCAGCTGTTTCCCAAGAACAGCTTTTTCTCTGTGAGTGGGTTGTGGCCTTTGACACTGTGTCACACAGCTGTCCCTCTCCCAAGTAGGCCATTCCTTCCTACCACTTCTCTGCATATCACATACAGAGAAAGAGAACAGCACATAGTTTAGTTTCTAATTTTAAATTCTGGATTTGTGTATATAATCAATCAATATTATATAATACTAGAGGCACGGTGCATGGATACATGCACTGGTGGGGTCCCTTGGTCTGGCCTGCGGGGATCGGGCTGAAACCAGCTCTCCGACATCACCTGAGGGGTCCTGGATTACAAGAGGGTGCAGGCCAAACCAAGGGACCCCAGCAGTGCATGATTGGGGCCAGGGAGGGACTGCAGGAGGGCTCCAGGGCGTGTCCAGCCCCTCTTGCCCAGTCCCCATTGGCCAGACCCCAGTAGCAAGCTAACCTAATGGTCGGAGCATCTGCCTCCTGGTGGTCAGTATGCATCATAGCGACCAGTTGAATGGTCGAATGAACAGTGAGACACTTAGCATATTGGGCTTTTATTATATAGGATTTTATTTATGAGTCTGAAGTACAGATGTCCCATATACAATGGAACACCCTGTTCTAGCAAAGCTCTGTAAGAAGATGTGTTTGTTCCTTAGTGAGCTGGATAGAGGAGTGAATATGTCATCAAAACATCCTCACCTTTTCTTGAAAGTCTTTTCTATCTACTGGTGTGTTAATTACTACAGGGTAATGGCTATTTCTGACTTATTCACTTTTGTATCCTCTGCAGAGCTGATGTAGAATACATCCTCAACCAATGTGTTTTAATGAATGTCTGGATGGACATCTAATAGGTCCTATCCTTCTGAAGAAAGTAGAGAGCAGAGTCAAGGAAGGTTCTCTGAGCAGCTGATGAAGCTTTGTGTACCCCTGTGAGAGAGGGTGTTGCTAGGAGCCACAGCGTGCTGTAGTGGAGGGGCCTTTTTCACATGCACTGGTGAATTGCCTAGAGAGATCTCAAGAAAGGTCCTGAATCTCCAAAATTGCAGTAATTTGTTGGGCTATCTCCTCTCATTCTAAATAAATATTCACTTTTGTACCAATTTATTGTATTCACAATTTTGCTCTCCTCTTTTCCTTATTTTATTTTTTTAAATACATTTTATTGTTTTTTTACAGAGAGGAAGGGAGAGGGACAGAGAATCAGAAATATTGATGAGAGAGAAACATCAATCAGCTGCCTCCTGCACACCCCCTACTGGGAATGTGCCTACAACCAAGGTACATGCCCTTGACCAGAATCGAACCCGGGACCCTTCAACCTGCAGGCCGATGCTCCATCCACTGAGCCAAACCAGTTAGGGCTTTTCCTTTTTTATTAAATTTATTGGGGTGACATCTATCTACACTAATAAAAGAGAAAGATGCTAATTGACCATCCCTCCGCTATGCTCAGAGCCAATCAGGAATGATATGCAAATTAACCCAACAAATATGGCAGGTAAATTTGCATATGCAGTTGGGGCAGGCAGCGCCAGATGCCATCCACAGGGTCCAGGCCGCGATCGGGGACTGGGCAGGCAGGGTGGCCAGTGTCTCCAGGATCAGTGTCTGCCCCCGGGCCGCCTGCGGACATAGGTGGAGCAGGCCCCGGGATTGAACATTTTAACGAAAATGGGATGCCTGTGCCCTGCCCCACCACGCCCAGTCCCTGGTGAGGAGAGGGCAGTGGGCAGTTAGGAGGCACCTCTCAGAAGGGACTGGGAGCAACCTGCAGGTGCGCTACCAGGAAGAGGTGCTGAACCATGAGGACACTGAGGGCTGGCTGATGGAGGCACGCAAAGGTGCAGACAAGGCAGCTCTCATGGTGCTGAGCTCGAAAAGCGCATCGACAGTCTGATGGACGAAATCACCTTTCTGAAGAAGGGGCACGAAGAGGAGATCGCCGAGCTGCAGGCGCAGATCCAGTACACTCAGATCTCCGTGGAGATGGACGTGTTCTCCAAGTCTGACCTCTCTGCCATGCTCAAGGACATCCGTGCCCAGTACAAGAAGCTGGCTGCCAAAACATGCAGACTGCGAAGAATGGTATAAGAGCCGCTTCACCGTGCTGACCGAGAGCACTGCAAAATACACCTAAGCAGTGTGCGCTGCCAAGGAGGTATCTGAGAGCCGCCGCCTGCTCAAGGCCAAGACCCTGGAGATCGAAGCAAGCCGGAGCATGAACGAAGCGCTGGGAAAGAAGCTGCAAGAGATGGAGGATAAGCAGAATGCTGATGTTAGTGCTATGCAGGACACAATCAACAAATTAGAAAATTAGTTGAGAACTACAAAGAGTGAAATGGCACGATATTTAAAAGAATACCAGGACCTCCTCAATGTGAAGTTGGCTTTGGACATTGACATTGCAGCTTACAGGAAACTCTTGGAAGGTGAGGAGACCCGGCTCAGTTTCACCAGCGTGGGAAGCATAGCCAGCAGCTATTCCCAGAGTTCCCAGGTCTTTGGTCGATCTGCCTAAGGTGGTTTACAGACTAGCTCCTATTTAATGTCTGCTCACTCCTTCCCTTCTTAATACACCAGCCACGTCCAGGAGGAGCAGATCGAGGTGGAGGAGACCATTGAGGCTACAAAAGCTGAGGAAGCTAAGGATGAACCCCCCTCTGATGGAGAAGCTGAAGAGGAGGAGAAGGAGAAGGAAGAGGCTGAGGAAGAGGAGAGGAAGAGGAAGAAGGTGCCAAGGAAGAATCTGAGGATGCAAAGGAGGAAGAAGGAGGTGAAGGTGAAGGAGAAGATGCCCAAGAAGCTGATGATGAGAAGAAAGATGAAGGTGCTGGGGAGGAGCAAGCAACCAAGAAGAAAGATTGAGCCCTCCTTTCCTTAATTATTTCAGGAATAATCCTCCCAAAACCAGGTCAACCCCACCACCAACCAAGCAGTTGAGTTCCTGATACTATATGAATTAAGAAGTCGATATATATAACATTCTGAGGTGACTCAGGTTGGACATTAAATGTTGTGCTATGACTTTTCTCCTTATGCAGAGTATCTGTTTGCTTGCAGAGTGACTTCCTGGCTTGCTGCCAGTCTGTGCAAGGTCCATGCTTATGAGTTCAGGATCTATGACAATGTGAATAATTCAGATGTTTACAATAAAAAAACATGAATACACATATTAAACTTCATGGAAAAAATAGTCCTTTGAATCTTTGGTGGTTAGAAATTAAAGACCTCAAATCATGTGCAATAAACAGTAAATAAAGTTACACAGAATGACAAAAAAAAAAAAATACATTAGGAGCCAGGAAACGTTCAAAGAACTGGGGAACCATTCCCAAATCAGGAAGGGAAGTCACAGAGTATATATTATTGCTACGAATACAGTATTTCCTACTACTTACACATATATAATGTATTAGATGCCTTCCTATCGCATGAAGTATGTATTCTCATAGAGTAATACTGGTAGATATGTTATAGTTATGGCAGTATGTCATAATCTATCTAAATTAATAAAAGAGTAATATGCTAATTAGACCATGAGACCTTCCAGACGTCCTTCTGGACAAAGCATGGTGGCGGGGCTGAGGCAGAGGTGGTTAGGGGTGATCAGGCCAGGAGGGGAGAGCAGTTGGGGGTGATCAGGCTGGCGGGGGGGGGGGCAGTTGGGGGTGAGCAGGCCAGCAGAGGGAACAAGTTGGGGGTGAGCAGCTGGCAGGGGGGTGCAGTAGGGGGCAAGCAGGCCAGCAGGCACAGTGGTTAGGGGCGATCAAGCAGGCAGGCAGGTGAGCGGTTAGGAGCCAGCAGTCCTGGATTGCAAGGGGGTTGTCCAACTGCCGGTTTAGGCCCGATCCCACAGGGGTCCCAGATTGAAGGGGATGCAGGCCGGGCTGAGGGACACCTCCCCCCCATGCATGAATTTTGTGCACTGGGCCACTAGTATATATATAAAACCCCAAGTGGCCGGTCAACCGTTCAACTGGTCAACCATTTGACCAGTCACTATGATGCACACTGACCACCAGGGGGCAGACACTCAATGCAGGAGCTTCCCCCTTGTGGTCAGTGTACTCCCACAGTGGGAGCATTGCTCAGCTGACCTATGGGTGCTAGACACCAGGCTTACGGCTGGCAAGCGCAGCTGTGGCAGCCTGAGCATCTCCCACTTCCATGGCAGTGCTACCAAGTGGTGGCAGTGACCAGCACAACAGGGCTGGGATGAATGGAAGAGGTGCAGTGCCCTGCCTGGGCTTGGGCTCCTCCCCTGCCACCTGCCACTTCGTGCACTACTACATCCCTCGGGAGATGTCAGACTGCTGGTTTTGGCCTGATCCCCGCAGGCCAAACCAGCAGTTGGACATCCCCCGAGGGGTCCTGGATTGTGAGAGGGTGCAGGCCAGGCTGAAGGACCCCACCACTGCACAAATCTGTGCACCAGGCCTCTAGTAGGTTAATAAGATCATATAGGTTTCAAGTGTACATTTCTATGATACATGATTTGTATATAGCTTTGTGTGTCCACCACCCAAAGTCAAAAAGTCTTCTATCACCATATATTTAGTCCTCCCTTCCTTCTAATAACTACCAATACTATTGTTTGTGTCTAATAGTTTTTGCTTGTTTTTATTATTTGTTCATATGCTACCTTCAGTTTTATATCCCATATTTGAGTGAAATCATAGGATTCTTAAGTTTTTCTGACTGACTTATTTTTCTTAGCATGATATTCTCAAGATCCATCTATGCTGTCACAAATAGCATTTCATCTTTCCTTATGGCTGAGTAGTATTCCATTGTGTGTATGTACCACATCTTCTTTATTCAATCATCTAACCAAGGAAATTTCAGTTGTTTACATGTCTTGGCCACCATGCAGAATGTTGCACTGAACATAGTGATATAAATGTTTTCAAATTTTTCTGGTTGATACTCAGAAGAGGGTTTGCTGGGTCATATGATAACTCTATTTGTAATTTTTTTGAGGAAACTCCTTACTGTTTTTCATAGTGGCTGTACCAGTTTACATTCCCACCAGCAGTGAATGAGGGTTTCTTTCCCTCTACAAGCTCTCCAACACTTATTACTTGTCTTATTGATAATAGCCATTCTAACAGGTATGAGGTAGTATGTCATTGTAGTTTTGATTTGCATTTTCTGACTAGCTGGTGAAGTTAAGCTTCTTTTCATATATCTGCTGGCCATTTGTATGTCTCCTTGGGAGAAGTGTCTATTCAGGTCCTCTGCCCATTTTTTAATTGGATTGTTTGTTTGGTGTTGGGTTGTATGAGTTCTTTGTATATTTTGGATATTAACCCCCTTTGAACTGTTTGCTCTTCTTTTTAAAGAGGATTCTAGGAATTGTGTAAATTTTAGGCTCCAAACACTTGGTTCAGCCCCAAATAAGAGGTAAGTAATATTTTTTAGAGAACTCTTTTTTTTCCCCTCTTGCTGTCTCTTTTCTCTGTCCCCTTACCTACCTTCTACTTTTCTGACTTCATGCCTTCCTCCTTCCTCCTTTTTGATATCTGCCTGTCTCATGATGTTGCCTGGGAGCCCTGTAACTTAGGTTTCCAACACAATATGCAGATATCTAAGTAGGAATGTTTTTTATCAGTACGTGACTCAATGTGATGAATATTTATCACATTGAACTTTCAGCTCTATGAAACTACTGGTATTCACATTTTAGGGAGCCTCTCCCTTAGTGTCTGTGGCCTCAGGGCCCCAGGGCCAACTCTGATCAGAAGCCTAAGAAGTGGCTTCTTCCTCCTTCCCCCCAGTGACTAGGATATGAGCATATGGCCTATGAATGCCAATCTCATACTTGAAACCAGGATTCTTTGTTTGTTTGTTTGTTTGTTTGTTTGTTTTAATTTTAAGGAAGTGGCACAAGGATCTGGTGCCAGTTGAAGATGATCCCTGAGGATGACTGCAATGTGAGGGTCCAGTAGTGTGGGGAGGAGGGAATCCAGGGCCAATGTCTGGTCCTAACAGACTGGATATAATTTCTATAAACTACCAATTATCCTTCTAACAAATTCCTTTTTCTGCTTAAGTTAATAGGATTCCTTTTCTTTTGTTTGTATGCAAGAATCTTCTCTAAACACTTTTGTGATATCTTAAAGAACTTCTATCCCAATCTCGCTTGCTTTGTAGAATAAGACCAAACTGCTGAGAGAGACTGAGGGAATTCTCATTCTGCATAATGTACCGTGAGACTGATGGTCTAATGACTTAAAATCAAGATTTCTCTGTCATTCAGACAAACCTATGAATGAATCATTTCTGGAGTAAGTGAATTAATTTATAAAATGGAATCATATTTATTGTGAATATTGGATGGAAAACTTTGCTTTTCTTATTATTGACAGATATTTTCAGCCACCTGTACAAACACTCAAGGACACTTAACAAAACTGCTAAGCACTACTAACACTGAGAGTAACAAAATGTAAATGTTGTCTCCTAAATCTTCCTTTTACATAGATCTTTACTCTTCCCATCACCTGACTGTCCTCCACTTCCCAGGATTTGGGAGATGGAAACAGAGGAAGAGAAGATTATGTGTCTTCTCAATATTGGAAGGCAGATGGATTATCACACACACACACACACACACACACACACCACCAAAGCAACCAGCAAGGAATGTGTGCAAGATGGTTTAAGGGTCATATTGACTAAGGGGAAACCAGCATCCTTTAACTCAGAATGGGGAAAGAACAGAAGTTGGTAGCAGAGACAGGTGACAAGTGGTCAGCATGGCCACATAGAATCAGAAGGAAAAAACAACAAAAGTCAGAGTGGCATGCCATAAATTTCAAGAGAAGAGTATGTTCTAAGAAAAGTGTGGTCAACAGCATCATCCCTCATATAGGAGGATTGAACAAGAGGATGGGTATGGAATCTGCTATGGACTGCATGCTGTCCCCGCCCCCCCCAAATCCATATGTTCTACCAAACCTTCAAGGTGCTGAGGTCATGAGTGTAGAGCCCTCATGATGGGATTAGTGCCCTTGTAAGACTCCAGAGCTCGCTCACTCCTGACTCCATGTGAGGACACAAAGAAGACACCTTCTATGAACCAGGAAGCAGTTTCTCACCGACATCGAATCCGCCGGGCCTTGATCTCAGACTCCTAGCCTCTAGAAATGTGAGAAATAAAAGTCTGTTGTTTAAAAGCCACCCAGCCTGTAGTATGCTGCTATAGCAGCCCAAACAGACTGTGACAGAAACCAAGATAGTGTTGAGGACCTTATCAAGAAACTAATCTATGATACAGAAAAAAGTAGATTGGAACTAGGTAATCAGTAAAAGTAGATAGGAATATGAAGGATAAAAATGTATATGCTTACTCCTTCTAAGGAATCTGCCATTGAAGGGATGGTGGGAGATGATTTATTTAACGAAACAACATACATGGCTGTAGATTCTTCTTCCACATAATGCCATACAACCCTGAGGACAGCCAAGAGTCAACTTATTATATTAATGTTTTAATGTGGAAGACAAGGTGGCAGTTCCTCAAAAAACTAAAAATAGAATTATCATATAACTCAGCAATTCTAGGTGTATCCACAAAAGAATTGAATATAGATGTTCACTAAAACTTGCACATGAATATTTATGGCAGCATTATTCATAGTAGCCAAAAGGTAGAAATAGTCCAATTGTCCATTTATGAATGAGGAGGTAAACAAAATGTAGCATATTTATACAATGGAATATCATTCAGCCATAAAAAAGAATAAAGTTCTGATACCTGCTACAACATGGATGGCCTTTGAAAGCATTATGCTAAGAGAAAGAAGCCAGACACAAAAAAAACTACATATTTTATTTATATGAAATATCCAGAATAGGCAAATCCACAGAGACAGAAAGATAATTAATGACTGCCAGGGGCTGTGGGAAGGGGAAAGAGGGAGTGACTGTTTAATGGATACAGAGGTTTCTTTTGAGTGATGACAATGTTCTGAACTAGATAAAGGTGATGGTTGCACAACAATATGAATATACTAAATGCCATCAGTGTCTTACACTTTAAGAAGATTAAAATGGTGAATTTTATGTTATGTGAATTTTATTGCAATAAAAAAACCAATCCATTGCTTTAAAAAATTATGTAGACCATTAAATCTTAATATTACCTAGTGATGGACATTTTTTTTAACCTAAAAGTTTCAAAACTACGGATTCTTAAACAGTCTCTAGATAACCTTCTAACCCTTTGTTGGCCTGAGAGATATTAGTATGCTGTATTTCTAAATCATACACATGACTTTCAAATTGATTTTTTGAATCATGATGTAGCTGTTAAGCTCTCAGTTGGAAATAAGGGAATTGGTCGAGAATATGTTTGTATATTTTCAGAAAACAACTCCGAGACATGTGGATTCCTGCAACAGAGAGGAATTGACAGGAGTGCTCCAGCCATGAAGTCAGAAGAGAAACAGTCCAGAGATGGAAGACGCTGACGATGCCTTGCCATACTAGCAGTCAGTAGATATGCGTCACTGCAGATTGCCCAGGACCAAACCATAGAGGGTCGGACCTTGCAATACCACCATTTGTCCACCATCCAGAACTGAAATATCATTGCTGTTATGAACACGTTAACAACTGTTGGACATAGAAACCAGGACTCAAAAGAACTGTTGGCCCAGAAAGAAACTCACTATAGACTGATTCATTTGCCTCTCAGCATAACCATTATTGCTTGTCTCATTTTCAGTTCCTATAAGTGTATTCCTAGTATCACACGAGCTCACTCATCTAGAGGAAAAGAAGAACAACATAGACTGAAGAACAAGAACAGCATTGATCAGTCTGTCAGACCTCAGAGGGAAAGTAGGGGAGGGTGGGGACAAGGGAGATAGATCAACCAAAGGACTTGTGTGCTTGCATATGAGCCTAACCAGTGATCACGGACAACAGGGGGAGGGGGGCTTGCGTGTGGGGGGGATTGGGAAGGGAACGGGGGGAGGGGGTTGATGACAAATATGTGATACCTTAATCAATAAAGTAATTTTTTTTAAAAAAAACAACAACAATATTACAAAGACTTGTTCTGTGAGAACCAGAGGCAAAAGCCATTAAGAGGTTAACTGGCCCATGTATTTCAATATTGTATTTCCAAATTAAGGGTACATGATTCACTATTCAAGCTAATAATCACAATAAACATTTACTTGTGTTTTTTTTAATTTATAATTCCTAGCCCACCTATTTTGAAGAATGATCTGAAGCACCTTTAATAGCCTTATGAGTACATTCATCTTGTATGATCTTTTATGTTGTGTAAATTTAGGAGTGTTAGATTCTCCTCCCCTAAAATACATGCTTATGTGTGAAATCCCACTATTCAAGAATGTTTGTAATTGCTCCTATCTTCCAGGAATCTCTAATAAGGTGTAACTATTGCTGGAGATGGCAGCACCTTATACCATATAAGCACCATCTTCATAACTCCATGATGGTCAGGGCTAGGTGGACTCTGCTTACTGGAGGATCTGTATCAGAAGTGGGGGTGGGTAAGGGGCCCCAGTGCCCTCCCCATTCCACTGACTCAACAGTGATCTAGGGAGGCTTGCATATCCCGCTCTCACGCACCCCCTACCCCAGGAAAGCCTGTTACTTAACCTTCAGTGCTAAAGTCTGAAAAGGAACAGCTTTGAGAATGTTGGGCTTCCTGTTTAAAGTCCAGCTACACTGCTTATCTCTGACTTTACCTCTGCTCTCACCTGGGAGAAAGCAAATCTTGAGTGACCCAGATACCTGAAGCACCTTCCTTGGCACAGAGTCATGTACTTTCGGGAACTGGTGTGGGAGGAAGAGTTGAAACTGCTGCAAAGGCTTGCATTTCAACAAAGCATTTCAGTGACCCCAGCTCAGTGCCAGGGAACAGGGACGATATAGCATAGCATGGCACTGACGAAGGTTCCCCACATGACTCACCCAGAAGCATGGCCCTGCGCAGAGCCCCACGGTATCTGTGGAAAACATTCTCCTAGGCCCTGGGAGAGGATGACTCATGTCAGGGGGTATTTTTAGGAATCCGTTAACTGGCATTTAGCTCAGAGAGGCAGGATCCAATTCAAGAGGAGCCCTGAGCCGTTAAACACAAGCTGTTTCGAATGTTGTAATTGTGCCATGGTTTCTTGGTCTGCGGATTGAGTCATCTTCTAGTTAAGCAGAAGGGGAAACAGAAAAAGACTGTTGCCACAACAGGGCATTTGATAAGATGCTAAAGAAATCAATGCCAGTAACAGCATTATATTTATCTTTGCAGGATCACACCTGCTGTTCCAAGCGCATCTTGCAATACTTGGTTAAATTTTGCAAAGTCACTCCTGGTCATTTTAAGGTTTACTTTAAAAAATCAGCACTGGTCTTAGAGGCAGAGTCTAATAAGTTAAAAAGCCTTTTTACACAAGATTGACTCCAGAAGGTGCTCATGAATTTGCACTTTGCATTTCAGACCACTGGAAAGGAGCAACACGGAACAACAGGTGCTGCCTGGGGAAGCTGCTAAAGCAGATTAGACCCCCTTTTCCTAGAAGGCTGGGATTCTCCCAAAAGTGTATGTGTGTACATATGTGCACCTGTAAGTGTGTGGGAGTTTGAGTGTGCTTTGCGAGTGTTTGTGTGATTGTGTGTGAATTTGTTTATAGGCATGTATGTTTTGTTAGTGTATATGTGTCTATATTCGTGTTAGGTGTGTGTATATCTGTGTGTATCTCTATATGTATTTGTGTGTAGGTATGTTCTGTTTGTATATGTATGTGTGAGTGTATGTATGCATATTTATATGTGTGTTTGTGTGTGTATTGGGTGTAAGTGCGTATGGCACATGATTTTGTGTGATCAGTTGTATATATGTATGTTTGAATGTGTATTTGCATATAGCTGTGTGTGTATTAGTTACTAAACACCCATTGCAGGAAAGCACACATTGGACTGCCCAGCAGCCTGGGGGTGAGTGAGCGAGTGGTGTGCAGAGTTTTCAAAGCTGAGAAATTGCATCTTTGTTCTAGTGGTAGTGAAGGAAATTCTCCTATCAGTTCTCAGAGAATAATGGCTCAGGACATGTGGGTTTAGGATTGTGACAGAATTTCTCACCTTCTAGTAATGATCAAAGGCCAGACAAAACAAACAATATCTGAGTATAAGCGAAAAAAAAAAAAAACACTTTAAAAAGTTTTGGCAAACCTGATGACCATCTGTCTTTCACTGTTGTGTGCTCCTACATCTCCCCCTGCCTGGTATTCAGGTGACTTTTCTGCACTGGTTTGCCTGAAAGCTCCACCCATTCCTCCCCAGGCCTGTGAAGTCTGCTTGACTAATCCTCTACCTGGCCTGGCAGGGTTTCACCCACAGTCATGAACTTAAAAGGCAATTCTCCAAATGGAACTGTGATCGCCCAGAGCCCTCCCAGTGGCATTTCACAACCTTTCCCCTGCTCCCACCATCAGTATTATTAAAACAGATGGTGCCTTTCCACTCCAGCAGGGAGCTGCAACAACCAATTTTAGAGAGTAAATTGGAAAGTTGATGTTTCCTTTTAAATAAGCCAAGGATAGCTGATCCCGAGCAGCCAAGAGAGAAAACTGGATCTCAAATTTAACCCTGCATTGCAACCACCACAGCACAGCCCTTTGCCAAAAAGAAAGAAACTCTGACCACGGTCCCTCCATGTATCAATGCGGATGCAGAGCGGAAATAGCGCATGGTCTCGGTGAGGGTATTTTTAGCCCGGCCAAAAATTAGGAAGCATTAGATAATTCAGGCAAATCTTGTTTTGATGTAATTTCCAGCCATATTTCCAGACTCAAAATATTTGGCTAACCTGGAGAAGCAGCTGAACTCTGGGGCAATAATTGTGTACAAAATAGTCACTCTATAAGAACAACTGAATATTATAAAATGAAGTGCCTAAACATCATTGTGTCAAATTATAGCCAAATGCTTCCTGATACATACACATAGGATGGGGGGAAAAAAAAAGATACTTATAAATATTTACCCTTTGTTTTTCATAGGTGTAATGTCCAAACTGATTCAAGATTTCTCATTTTAATAAGTTCAATAGAGGGCTTATGATTTTTAAAAAATCAAATATTAGATTATGAATTGTGATAGAAGAAACATTAAGCTATAAATTTAATAAATTAAAAAACTGCTTTTTTCTTGTTACTAGCTAAGTTGCATAGTCCTCAAAGACTTATTTTGCCTTTCTGGATTTAATTTTTACCTGACAATTTTTTGGAATGTGAATTCTGATTTTTGAGTTATTAACATTCACAATTCTCGACCACTCAAGTTTACAATCAACTGTGAGAGGGGTGATGTCACAGAATGCTTCCTATACTGGCAGGGCCAGTATCTCCAGGTGCCAGAGCCATTATCTACTTACTCATTTTGTCTTCTTCCTGCAAAAATGGCAGGACTGCATTCCTCAGGCTTCTTTATGACAAATTTACAGACAATTAAATGTGATCAAAAGTGATGCACACCCCTCTCATGCCCTTTATTTTGAAAATAAAACCATTTCATGCACAATCCTCAATACTCATTTCCCTTTAACCTCCTTGATGCACACAAGCATAGCAGCCTTGAAAGTTTTGAAGTGGGTGGAGCCATAAAATGTAAGTACCTGGCTCTCTGAATCACTGCCTGGAGGACAGCCACCCACCAACTAGTAACACCCATTCCTGCACAATCCCTGAGAAAGAAACAGACCACTATCATTTGGAGCCACTTCACGTATTGCATGCATGCTTGTTATAGCAACTAGCATTACCCTATCTATTGCACTCTTTTTTTTCAAAGAATTGTGTGGATCAGGCTTGTCACATTCAAAAATGATTTCAAACCAAGCATAGATAGCTACATTGATACTCAGACATTGATGTCCAACTTGTTAGCAATTTTAGGTTTGTTGGAGTTAATGATTGAACCTGAAAGGATTGACTTTTCTTACTATTTCTTCCTTTTCCTTTCTCTATTTTAACCTTGTAAATGTTGTGGGGCTGTCATGCAGACACCATATAAATGATCTCTGAGCCCACGTTTGTATGTCAATTTGTGCTACTAAATTTAACTCATTACCTTGGTTCATTATTCAGAAAGCTGTCTTCTGACCTATGTCTGAGAGACAGCCTAGGAGATTTGATTTATAACCCTATTTTAATGCCTGTGCATAGTCAGAAAAGAAATAAAATGAAGAAAAGAATGGAAGGTTCTTTCTTTGTCAGGAGACTAAGGCTGAGAGTAGCTTAACTGAAGCCATACCCAACACCGAGTTCTCCTGTGTATGGGTGATGCACGTGTTAATAAACATCTGCTCCTTTTTCTCTTCTTAATCTCTCCTTTGTCCATCTAATTTACAGGTCCCAGCCAAAGAACCTAAGATGACTAGAGGAAAAAGAAAATTTTCCTCTTTTGCAATATATTTGAGGAGGTGCATTATCTTTTTTTTTAATTCATGTGGTTATGGATTTTTTTCACTCAGCAAGTGTTCATTATGCGCACATTCTGTGCCAGGCACTGTACAGACCCTGGAATCAGGGAGCTGAAGACAGATGGGGGCTCTGCCTTCATGGAACATTGATTGAGACCCAAAGATAAAAATCTCTTATCAGAAGCGCATCCAAGATGACCTCAGCATTTCCAGTAGCCGTCTGGAGAGGAGCTGGACATGTTTGGTGCAGATTGTGGTAGACACTGGGAGAGGTATCAGTTGAGGCCAATAGGCTGGGAACAGACTTCACAGCACAAACCCTGCTCCCTGCCAAGCAAGGATAGGATTTAATCGAGGATCACTTTTCTTTCTAACAGCCCTATTTCCATTATGTTCCTGGTCCCTGCATCAACCTCCTTTCCTCTCACAAAAAAATGTTCTCAGTCCCCACTGCTTTTTCCCTTCCTCTTCCAATCTTTTCTCCTGCTGGCTATCTGGAGGGAGGAATTGTTTGAAGAGAATGATAAGATTATTTTATTTTTTTAAAAATGATGCAATTCCACTAAGATAGCAGGATGTCCCTGGTTGTTGCTGAGCTTCCTCTCTCAGACCACGATACCCCGCAGTGGTGCGCCAGTCTTCTAGGTGGCCTCCCTGCAACCACGAGCCAAGAACTTTAATTTCAAGGCTCACTCGTACCTGCTGCAGTGCTCCTCACTGTCACCCTCTAACACTGCCAGTGAGAAAGAAAAATACATCCAGATGAGTCCACAGCTGAGATTTCTAGGTGGAGGTAGGCAGAACCTGGGAAAGTCATGGATCTCTAAATGAGACACAGCTGATTGAGAAGGATAAAAGATGTGCTTCCACAGTCTTATCTCTGAGCATTTCACCAGCATTGAATCTAATTTGTTCAACAGCCCATCAATCATTACGATATTTTTGGACTTACATCATGCCCTCCTAGGAAAATATTTAATATATGGACAAAGTTAGGAGTAGCTGTTGGAAACGAAAATAGCTGGTAATGATTGTAGATATTAATAGTAAGCGCTCTGCTTTCAACATCTACTTCTATAAACAATCCCACTTCCTTTGCTGCTATACCAAAAGCAACCTTTTCATAATTCCCTTCCTAGTGCTTTTTTCAATATTAATTTTCACTTTAAAATCTCATTTAATTTATCATCTATCTACTGACTGTTATTCACCAAATCTAGTCATAGAGATTTAAGAAAAATAGGGAGGGGTTTGCCAATATTCTGACATATCTTTGGTTTGCTACCCACTTATAAAGCAAACTCCAACACAGGGCACCAACTCTCCCTTTCATCTTCTTCACTCTTCTTTTCCTCCTCCCCCTCCTTATTCCTCTTCTTTTTTAGAAATTCATCTTTGTTCTTGAATAGTCACAGTTACACACAATTCATTCAAACCTGGAGTTTTTACTAGCACCGCCTGAGAAAACACTTTGGGACCTGGACAACATAACATTCCATTGCAGAGTCATTTCCTCCCAAAAGTTCCACTGGAAAGGATGGAAAATAACATAAACACCATAATGATAAAGGCATGATTCACATATTCTACAAACAACATGAATCCATACTGTGTGTGTGGGTGTGTGTATATATGTATGTGTATGTGTACTTTCCCATCAAAACATTTTCTGCCAAAGTATTCTGTTCAATGGGACTTCCAACATTTATTTGGGAAGAACACGATGGAAACAGAGGAAATCTGGATTACTTTACATGCCAAGCTGTCTAGGACAATGAAATATACTTCAGACTGGAAAGTAAGTAAATTTCAAATATAAAATTGTTCACTAATAGAACTAACAGTATATTTTCTGTGATCAGAATAGATTTAAAATTGAAAGTGTAGCCCCAGTTCACATTGATAAATGTGGCAATCCAAAAATATAGTCTGCCTAAGGTCTGAGTCAGCTTTTCAGGGAAAATTAAACATTTGCTGGTCAGTAAAACTGACACCAACTAGTGTTTCTTTGGCCATAAATACAGTTGAGAATGAGCAGCTGTAGTATGAATAATTAGTCACATGTGTCTATTCCCTGTCTCATCTGTGTCTGGTGCTGTGTAAGGTGATGTAGGAGTGAGCAAGGCAGATAAGAGCTCTACCCTCAGTGAGCTGGTTACTTAGAGGGCATGGAAGCAATAATTAGTAGTGCTACACAAGAGATATAAGAGGGAGTCTGGAATTCTGATTAAGTGTGTGGAGCCAGAGCTCAGATAGGTCTCCTTCAAATTCTGGCCCCACCATCAAGAGGATATAAGTCTCTACATCTGTGTTTCCTCACATATAAAACAGGAGTGTTCCCAGTATCTCCTTGATAGTGTTGAGCAAATCCTATATAATAAAGAGGGAATATGCTAAGTGACCATCACAGTCACACCCTCACAAAGATGGTGGCACCCACAGCCACAAGATGTCAGTGCCCAGTCCCCTCAACCCCACTGGGGAGGCAGGCATACAATACCTGCCTCTGGAGTCCCCCAGTTCCCTCAGCCCCCCAGCCGCCCAAGGCTGGCCTGAGGTGCAGGCAAGCCTCAGATGTTGGCTGCCCAGCCATCCAGGGCCGGCCCAAGGGATGACCAAACTACTGAACAAGCAGGCTGCATGGGGCGACCAGGATGTCAGTAGGGTTAGTGAGGGACGACCAAATGACTGAACAAGCAGGCTGCATGGGGTGACCAGGTCGGCGGGGGCGGGGAGTGCAGTTGGGGGCAACCAGGTCAGTAGAGGGAGCAGTTGGGGGCAATTAGGCTGGCAGGGGGGACAGTGAGGAGTGACTAGGCTGGCAGGGAGCAGTTGGGGGCAACAAGGCTGGTAGGGGGCGCAGTTAGGGGCAACCAGGCCAGTAGAGGAGGGTAGTGGGGGGCGACCAGGCTGGCAGGGCAGGGCAGTTAGGAGTGACCAGGCCGACAGGGGTGGGGCAGTTAGGGGCGACCTGGCCAGCAGGGGGGGCAGTTAGGGGCAACAGGCAGGCAGGCAGGTGAGTGATTAAGAGCCAGTGGTCCAGGATTGTGAGAGGGATGTCCGACTGCTGGTCTAGACATCCTCCGAGGGGTCCAGGATTGAAGAGGGTGCAGGCTGGCCTGAGGGGACTCCTCCCACCTCGTGCATGAATTTCATGCACTGGGCCTCTAGTGTGTTAATACTTGTAAACTGCTTACACAGTATGCCTGGCACACAGTAGCATTCATACATGTTAGCAATCTTGAAAAAATTTTACAAGATTTTTTCCTGTGTGGTAACTTTTACATTGAAGTTCCCACTCTATGAATTATATACCATCCAGGCAAATTATAGTTTTAAATTCTGAACAGTGTGCACTCTTCTCTATCTAAGGAAGTAATGGGCAGATAATGGCATAGCTTCTTGTTTGCTATTCCATTCTTAGTCTGGCTGTTGCATGATAGGAGATGAAAGCCAACCCAAAATAAAGCAGTTTCACATCTCTGCTTTCCAAGGAAGGAATGAACTGATTGAATAGAGAAATACAACTCATATTTTGGGTTATACTTGACCCCTTATATCATGGTCTGCTTCTGGAGAATCCAAACTAAGACAATGAACAATTTTTTTTCTCCTTTTGTTAATACTTTGCATATTCAATTTTAAGGGAACATGAATTCAAGGAACTATATTATTATAGTTAAATGAGTCAGCAATTATACTTAATACTAGAGGCCCAGTGCATGAAAATCATGCACGAGTAGGGTCCCTAGGCCTGGCCCGCAATCAGAACTGATCAGCGCCTTCCAGCTGTCGGGCCAGGGCCTTCCTTCATTCCATGCCGCCCCCTGGTGGTCAGCATACATCATAGCGAGCAATAGCACTGGTTTCCCGGTTGAAATCTCACGGGGACACTTCACACGTTAACGTTTTATATACAGAGAGATTTATTGGTAGCTTATTAGATATTAGACACAATTCTTAGGAACCATAGATTCTTGTGAAGGGGTTTACAGAGAAGTAAAATCAAGTGCGTGTGCTCTCGCTTCCAACGGCCCAAGTTCACCTTTCAATTCATTGATCTGGGGAAGGTCTTTCAACAATGAGAAAGATACCACTATTATTCCCATTTTGTAAACCAGGCAAATGAGATGAAGTGAGGTCAATGCTATGCTTCCCATAACTGCTACAGAAGATCTCAAATTTAGGTTCTCAATGCATATATCATCTGAGCTTGCAGCATCAACTCTATTAGCATAGATAATGAAAAATTAAGTCAATTCATTAATTTGACTTATTTTTCATACTAGAATAAGCAGCCATGGTTATTTTTCTGACTTTGTGTGTGTGTGTGCATGTGTCCATGTGTATGTGTATGCATGTGTGGATGTGTGCTGCCATCTTCACCAGTACAAGAGGGCCAACTAGAGTGTCTAAAAAAGTCTAGTTCACAAACTTTACCAAGCTAGTGATGAAGTAAAACAAGTGCATTGTATTCATTTTGACATAACTCTTCAAGTATAGTTTAACTACATATTTGAGGACATGCAGTATTCTCATTGGGTTAGATTCTCAATTCTAGTGAACTTTACGGGGATAGGAGGACAGGTTAAAAACCCATAAAAAGGAAATTAGGCCCTAACCGGTTTGGCTCAGTGGATAGAGCATCAGCCTGCGGACTGAAAGGTCTCAGGTTCAATTCCAGTCAAGGGCATGTACCTTGGTTGCAGGGCACATCCCCAGTAGGAGGTGTGCAGGAGGCAGCTGATCGATGTTTCTCTCTCATCGATGTTTCTAACTCTCTATCCCTCTCCCTTCCTCTCTGTAAAAAAATCAATAAAATAATATTTTTTAAAAAAAGAAATTAGATGGGACAGAAACCCTCTAACTTGGAACCAGAGGAACCCTACTATTACAGTGAAAAAATAAACCTGAAAATGTATGCACAAAGGGAGTACAAGTAAATCACATACATCTGCAATAAACCAGGAGGAGAAAGGTCAGCTTCTCATTGTGTAGGTAAATAACCATGTGTGGGCATTGCATTATTTTAATTTATTTTCAGTATTGGCTAAAGTGATGATGCATTTTATTTCAGGCTTTGTCTGGAAACAAAAATTAGTTCAATTCTATTTGTCCAGAATTGGCTGATTCTCCTCTACATATTGTTTCTTTTGGTTCAAAATTATTTGAGGCAAATGCTCACTATCTTCAGCAACTCCTCATTCTCCCAACAATACCCCCTCATTGATTCTAATCTCGCTTCTCATTGCTCTTATCTTGTTGGTTTCAAATTCATATTTACATGGTCTGCATTTATCTATAACTCTGACTCTTTAGATGTTAGCATTATCTTACAGCGTTTCTTATTTCTCAGGGTGCTGGGTTTGGTATCCACCCTATTCATTGGCCCATCTTGGTGAATCTCTTTTATGGGTCTAATGATTAGGAGTTGGGAAGAAAGGATTCTGATATATTTTAATGATAAGTTGTTCACTGGAGTTAACAACAGTTGGGAAAAGTTTCAATATTTTTTTCAGGCTTATCAAATTAGTTTCACAGGACCAAATAACTTATTTATTTATTATATTTTGTGATTAGAGACAAATGTAATTAGAACTTGTAGAACTTGTAGACTTCTGGATTCATGGGAGGCGTGCAATGGCAGGCTGTGGATGGTAAGCAGGCATCAAGACTGCTGAGGGATTGGGATATCGATAAAGTAGGAAACACACAAAGAGTGACAACAGAGGCTCAGAAGGGAAAAGTATGAAATAGAACTTCCTGGCTCAGTCTATGCTCTGGGCTGTCCTCTGCATTTCTTTCCTACATACCAAGATGGTCAAAAATCCTGTGACCCCAGAGCCTAGCAGACTGATGTTACTGGCTCTCTTGACCCTAGAAGAGCACACTGGAGAGAATGAAGTGATAAGCCAGCATATACAAGTGGCTGTGAAGCAAAGCTGCATGGGCCCTTTTCCAGGCAGCACACGGAGGTTAGCAGGGCCCTGTGGCTCCAGAATCCTGTGGTTTTTCTCACTTGCTACTTAGTTCTTCTTTCCATCATCATATTCTGATTTAAGGCTGAAGCCGGTGTGTAAGCTAGGCTTTCACCAGCTCTGAGACATGCTTTCCAGTGTGGTTTTGACACTTAGATTTGAGGGAGAAATTATGAGACTGGTTTGGCCAAAGGCAAGAAATAATATCTCAGGGTGATGAGAGAAAATATTTACTTAGAAAGTTATCTATTTCATAAGGAGTAAGACTTCATCACTTAACAAAATAAATGTGTTTTAGTATTTAAAAAAACTATTTCATGTATTCTCAGGCATGGGAACCAACAAATATATATATATATATATATATATATATATATATATATATATATATACACACAAATATATATATATATATATTTCTATGTTGTTATAAAGTTATTGTAAAAATACAGCTTCCTTAAATATGGGAAATGGGCAATTTTCTCAATTTAGACTTTGCAGTATTTGATGGTTGTATTCCATGACTTTCATATGCCTCATATATAATAACTAAAATATGTGACATATTAATACTATTCTAGCTTATACTAATAAAGATATGGGGCATCCTAATATTACACAAATAACCTAAATATAAAATGACCCTTTGTATCTATAGAGTAAATAACTATTTCACTAGTTCTTATTGCTTCTGAAGTACATAGACTAGTGATGGCGAACCTATGACACGCGTGTCAGCACTGATACGCGTAGCCATTTATGATGACACGCGGCCACTGAGGCGGCCGCATGCCGAGGATGAAACATTTGCTGCTCCTGAGGATGAAACATTTGCGACTAGAGTCTTGGAGTTAGTTTTTTTCTCAAAGTGACACACTACCTGAGTTATGATCAGTTTTTTGGTGAAGTTTGACACACCAAGCTCAAAAGGTTGCCCATCACTGACATAGACAATTGCAAGACTGAGGCACCCAAAACATTCTGTTATTGTTAGAACAATAAACAGATTTTGTTAAACATTATCTAACATAAGTGACATAGGAATGGAATAACATAAAACATTTTGGAATTTCATTAGTGAGTAGGGGCATGGTAGAGATGAGTAACTCATTAACATTATCAGATATTCTAGTAGTTTTAATAACTGTAGTTTCTTCTAATTGGGTTAAAATGCATATGTAGATTTCTATGTATATACACTCAAAGCTCTCTTCTAGATGTCTCCCATCTTCAACAATTCGCTTCTCAACAACCCGATCATGCTGATACCTGTATGGTCATTTGCGTGTCTCTCAGGAGACAAACAAAGGAGAGAATGTGCGAGAATGAGCCAGTTTACCACTAAACCTCACATTGTAAACATCTCAGGAAATGATGCTGTGAATATATTTGTATTTTTTTGGTTTTGTGATACTTATTATTAGTACTACATAGACACCTGGTTTAATTTTCTTCCTTAAACTATATCTTTTATGTATCCATTTGACTGTGATATGTTTGAAATATATGAAATATTTCATAATTAATAATTATAATAAAGGATTTTAAAATATATTTTAAATATGTTTTGAAATGTGGGCTAATTAGAAGAAGTGTTTCATACTATAATACAGTGTGGAATTAAAAGGAATATTGAATAGTATAATATTGAGAGGTATCTCAATTACACATATCTTTTTGTATCTCAAAAGATGATGCTATTAAAAACCACAGCCCACCTCTCCTAACTCTTTCTGGTCAACTAGGAGGTCAAGTCTAGACCTTATTTGATAAATTCCAGTAACTTAGAACTGAGTAGGCAGAATGCTTCTTATGGAGGTCACTTGTTATAACACTGACATCACACAAAATCAGGCCATAGAAAGTACATAATAGGTCCCTGTTCTGATCACAACAATCTGAATGGGAACTGGGCAGAGTCAGTTACTAGGTGGCCTTCAGACATCTGGTGTGGGCTGCTGCTTTTACAACAAGGATCTGTAACACAAGTAGATAGGAAAGCAATACAAAATTTAAGGAATTCTACATTGTCCACTCCATAGGAGGGATCTGAGATTCATGAAGCTCCATATCTGTTGCTAAATCATCCTTCCAATATTCTTTGAGGATAAGGATTTAGTCATTTCTAAACTGCAAAGATGGAATAGGAGAACAACCTCGATATTGAAAATGGCATGGGATCAAAAACATACAAGAGTGCATACCAAGTTTGTGTGGGTTAATATATGCTAAAACTTGGAAATTCCTGTTTGGCCCACTACAGATATCCTCGGCTCATTCAAATATTTTATTAACCAGATGGTAAGAGTACTAGGATACCACACGGTGATGCCTAGTCAGGACTTCTTAAAAGAGAGCTACACGTGAAAGTCTTTAGCTCTTTCCTGGAAATGCTTCGAATGCAGATTGAATGCTCTAGTCACCCACAGCTGGCAACTCTAGTCCTTCTCTATTTAGCTTTCGAAATGCACCAGAGCATAATGTATCATATTAGTCCACAAAATTACAGATGACATTTCAAATAATAATAATTTATGGCACAAAAAAGGAAATTATTTTTATGAAATTTTACAATTTGTGTATTTAATCTTCAGCATGTGTCCTAAGCCACCATGATTACTAATGAAAATTTTGTTTTGATGTCATATGGAAAACAGATCTTTGAAATTATACTGCCTGGGCTCTTAAGAACTAGTTGAGTCTTTTGAAAATAAATTGAATGAAGTTTTAGATATGTGATACAAACTGGATAAAATCTATAATTATTTGGAGGAAAAGTATTTTAACAAATACTTTTAAATAATTTATCAGTTCAATTAAAATGTGTAATGAGATACAAGAAGGTACAGAATTGGTGGATTAAAAACACATTTCATGAACTGTTATTAACAGCAAGAATATTTTGTACTAGAGGCCCAGTGTGTGAAATTCATTCACAAGCGGGGGGTGTCCCTCAGCCTGGCCTACACCCTCTCACAATCTGGGACCGCTGGCTCTTAACCGCTTGCCTGCCTGCCTGATCACCCCTAACCACTCTGCTTCCCTGCCTGATTACCCCTAACCACCTCTGCCTGCCTGCCTCATCATCCCTAACTGTTCCCCTGCCTGCCTGATCACCCCTAACCGCCTCTGCCTAGGCCCCCCAGGACCCAGGCTTCCCTCCTCTGGCCGGCTGCAGGCACCCGGGACCCAGGCTTCCCTCCCTCTGGCTGGCTGCAGGCCCCTGGGACCCCCGGGCCAGCTGCCTGCTGTGGGTTAGACTTTGAAATTTTGTCCATGAGCGAATACGGGGAGATTTAGGGATTTTCTTGAAGTGAGACACGCCCCTCACTGTGTGGCCACTGCCAACACCAACACCACCAAGGCCTGGAAAAATCCCTAAAGGGTAAATAGTAATAGGAACAGGAATGGTAAGATTCACCCCAGCTGGCCGCAGGCCCCCAGGAGCACTGGCAGCTTCTCCTAGGCTGACCGCAGACCCCAGGACCCCTGGCCACTTCACCCCAGCCCGCTTCAGGCCCCTGGGATGGTTGGCAGCTTTGCCCGGGCTCCACCTTTGTCAGGAAGGATGTCCAGAAGACATCCAATCTAATTAGCATATTAACCTTTTATTAGTATAGATAAGTGTGCTATTTTTAAAAATAGACTTTATTTTTAGAGCAGTTTTAGGTTTACAGCAAAATTGAAGGAAAGGTACAGGTATTTCCCATATTTCCCTGCCCCACACATGCATAGTCTCCCCCGCTATCAACACCACCCACAAGAGTAGGATATTTGTTACAATCAATGAGCCTACATGAAAACAGCAATGATACATCTAATAAGGGGTTAATAGCCAAAATTTATAAATAAATAACACAACGCCAAAATATAAGCAATCCAGTTAAAAAATAGGCAAAAGACCTGAATAACTTCTCCAAAGAAGGACATACAGATGGCCAACAGACATAGGAAAAGATGCTCAACATCACTAATCATCAGATAAATGCAAATTAAAATCACCATGAGATATCACCTCACATCTGTCAGAATGACTATCATCAATAAATCAACAAACAAGTGTTGGAGAGGATGTGGAGAAAAGGAAGTCCTCATGCACTGATGGTGAAAATGCAGACTGGTGCAACCACTGTGGAAAATAGCATAGAGTTTCCTCAAAAAATTAAAAATGTAACTGCCTTTTCACCTAGTAATCCCATTTCTGGGCATATATTGGAAGAAACCCGGATCACCAATCAGAAAGAATATATGCACCCCTCTGTTCATGGGGGTGTTATATACAACTAGAGGCCCGGTGCATGAAATTCGTGCATGGGAGGGTGTCCCTCAGCATGGCCTGCACCCTCTCCAATCTAGGACCCCTCAGGAATGTCCAACTGCTGGCAGTCAGGCATCACTTTCACAATCCGGGACTGCTGGCTCTTAACCGCGCACCTGCTTGCCTGCCTGATAACTCCTAACCACCTCTGCCTCGGCCCCAGCAACCGGGACCCAGGCTTCTCTCCTCTGGCCAGCTGCAGGCAACTGGGACCTGGGCTTCCCTCCCTCTGGCTGTCTGCAGGCACCATGGGAGGGGGGGGTCCCTCAGCACGGCCTGCCCCCTCTCACAGTCTGGGAGCCCTCAGGGGATGTCCTACTGATGGCTGCAGTCTGGCCTCCCTCTGCGGGAGGCTACCAGGCCGATCAGGGGAAGGTGCCGCCCCCATCAACCAGCTGCTGCTGCAACTGCAAGCTGCCACAGCTACCTTCCCTTGGCCCCTGCAGCTGCCACTGCCACGGCTACCTGCCCTAGGCCTTCGCAGTCACTGCGGCTTTGTCCAGAAGGACGTCCAGAAGATGTCCGGTCTAATTAGCATATTACCCTTTTATTAGTACAGATAGCCAAGATATGGAAACAGCCTAAGTGCCCATCAGTAAATCAATGGATAAAAAATGTAAATTTATACAGTGGAATACTACTTGACTTCAGAAAAAAAGAAACTCTTACTTTTTGTGACAGAATCACCAGGATGGACCTGGAGACCATTATGCTAAGTGAAGTAAGACAGTCAGAGAAAGACAAATACCATACGAACTCATTTATATCTGGAATCTAATTAGCAAAATAAACTGTTGAACAAAATAAAACCAGATGAATGGATATATGGAACAGATATACAGTTTTCAGATGGGAGGGAGGTATGGGAGACTAGATGAAAGAAGATTAAGAGATTAGGCAAATAACATGTATGCATAACCCATGGACACAGACAACAGTTTGGTGATAGCTAGAAGGAAAGGAGGGTGGGGGCTAGGAGAAGGTGGGCAAAGGGGGTGGAGAATGGGGACATCTATAATAGTGTTAACAATAAAAATAAAAATGTTAAACTGAAATTGCCTTATGGCCCAGTGATTTCACTTCTGGGTATATAATTGAAGGAACCCAAAACACTAATTCAGAAGAAAATATGCACCTTTATATTCATTGCAATGTTATTTACAACTAAAGGCCCGGTGCACAAAATTTGTGCACTGGGCGGTGGGGGGGGGTCCCTCAGCTCAGCCTGCCCTCAGACTTGGAGCCCTCAGAGGATGTCCTACTGATGGCTTAGGCCCTATCCCCCTGAGGGAGGTGACCAGGCTGATAAGGGGAAGGCGCCAGCCCCATCACCCCTCTGTTGCTGCACTGCCGCAGCCACCAAGGTGTTTTCATCAACACGGACTCCAGTCCCTTCACCATGAAAAAAATGACAACTTGCTTTAGGCATTTTCAAAATGTCTCTTTCATAGGATAAGACATTTCTTTCTTTCTTTTTTTTTTATTTTATCCTCACCTGAGGATATGTTTCCATTGATTTTTAGAGAGCATGGAAGAGAGAGGGAAAGAAAGAGAGAAACATCAATGTGAGAGGGACATTTCGATTGGTTGCCTCCTGCATGAGCCCTGACCTGGGCCCCAGCCAGGGAGGAGCCTGTAACATAGGTACATGCCCTTGTTCAGAATTGAACCCGGACCCTGTGGTCAGCAGGCCAAGGCTCTATCCACTGAGCCAAACTGGCTCCAGCAGTGGACCTTAGTTTTTTCCTCCAGGAGTGTGGTGGAAAAACCCTAGATCACCTTCTTGGATTCTTATTACCCAAGTTACCAAGAACATTGTGAGTGGCAGCATACAGGGAGCTTAGCCAATGAGTGGTCAGAAAAGGTGTTTCCTCTGCAGCTCATGCGCAGAGAACCCCCTGCATTGTGTCCGCTGGGCTGGGGGCGTTCTGTCCACTGGGCTTCTGTCTGCTGGGCTAGGGGCGTGCCCCAAGTCATGCAGTGGCTGCTGGGGTCACGGCCCCAGCCCAGCAGCCTCTCATCCTGTCTGCTGAGCTGGGGGCGTGCCCCAAGCTACACAGCGGCAGCTCGGAGCATGCCCCCAGCATAGCAGTCCTGCATTGTATCCGCAGCCCTCCTTCCCTCCGTGGCCGGTGCGCAGGAAGTAATGGGCGCCGCCATCTTTGTCACGGAGTGATGGTTAATTTGCATATTATCCTTTTATTAGAATAGATAGCCAATTATATGGAAGCAACCCAAATGGCCATCAGTAGGCAAGTGGATAAAAAAGCTGTGGTATGCATATACAATGAAATATACCTTGGCCATAAAAATGAATGAAATCTTACCATTTGTGGCAGCATGGATGGACCTATAGGGTATTATACTAAGTGAACTAAGCCAGTCAGAGAAAGACAAATATCATATGATTTCACCTATCTGTGAAATCTAAAGAACAATATAAATGAACAAACAAAACAGAATCAGACTCATAGATGCAGAGAGCAGACTGATGGTAAATACATACATACATACATACATACATACATACATTACATACATACATACATACATAAATAAATAAATAAATAAATAAATAAATAAAATCTCACCTATCTAATAAAAGGATAATATGCAAATTGACCATCACTCCAACATATAAGATGGCCCCCTGTGGTCAAAGATGGCCACCCCCATGTGGACACAAGATGGCTGCCACAAGATGACCAGTAGGAGAGGGCAGTTGTGGGCGATCAAGCCAGAAGGAGAGAGCAGTTGGGAGGGACCAGGCCTGCAAGGGAGGGCAGTTGGGGGGACCAGGCCTGCAGGGGAGGGCCGTTAGGGGCGACCAGGCCAGCAGGGGAAGGCAGTTAGGGGTGACTGGGCCTGCAGGGGAGGACAGTTGGGAGGGACAAGGCCTGCAGGGTAGTGCAGTTGGGGGGGACCAGGCCTGCAGGGGAGGGCAGTTAGGGGCAACCAGGCTGGCAAGGGAGGGCAGTTAGGGGTGACCGGGCCAGCAGCGGAGGGCAGTTAGGAGCAATTGGGCCAGCAAAGAAGCAGTTAGGCATTGATCAGGCTGGCAGGCGAGTGGTTAGGGGGTGATCAGGCTGGCAGGCATAAGCAGGTAGGGGCAATCAGGCAGGCAGGCAGGTGAGCAATTGGGAGCCAGCTGTCCTGCATTGTGAGAGGGCAGTCAGGCATCCCTTGAGGGGTCTCAGATTGGAGACTGTACAGGCTGGTATGAGGGACAACCCCCATGCACGAATTTTGTGCACCGGGCCTCTTGTGTGTGTGTGTGTGTGTGTGTGTGTGTGTGTGTGTATGCATAATATGCTAATTAGACTGGACAACCTTCTGGATGAAGCCGCTGTGGCGGGGGCAGAGGCAGAGGCTGTTGCTGCCAGGGTGGGAACCAGCCACTTGCACAAATTTTGTGCATTGGGCCTCTAGAGTGTGTGTGTGTGTGTGTGTGTGTGTGTGTGTGTGTGTGTGTATTTCACACTGGGTGTTCAAAACCAGTTTTTGAACCATGTTTTTTCCCAAATGTGTAATGACAGGTATCCCCTACTGTAGTATCAAACAGAATAATTTCATTGCCTTAAAAATCTGTGCTCCAAATATTCATTCTTCCTTCCTGGTGACTACTGATCTACACATTGTCTTCATAGTTTTATCTTTTCCAGAATGTCATTGAATTGGAATTATACATATGGGTGCAGCCTTTTCAGTTTGACTTATTCCACTAAATAATATGCATTCAAGTTTTCACCAGGCCTTTTTATAGCTTGAATTAAAAAGTTCTCTTTAGTTCTGAATAATATGCCATCATCTGGATATATCACAGTTGATATATCAATTCACCTACTGAAGGAAATCTTGGTTGTTTCTAGGTTTTGGCAATTATGAATGCAGCTGCTATATACTCTTGTGCAGTTTTTGTGTAGACATAGTTTTTAATTCCTTTGAGTAAACACCAAGTATCACATTGTTGGATTGTATGATAAGATTGTTTAGTTTTGTAAGAAGCTGTCAAACTGTCTTTCAAAGTGAGTGTACATTTTTCATGCCCCCTAGAAATGGATAAGAGTTCCTGTTCCTCCACATGCTCACCAGCATTTGGCATTGTCAGTGTTCCAGATTTTGGTGGCATCTCACTATTCTATTTCTAATAGGTGTGTAGTGGTATTTCATATTGCTTTTCTTTTCAATTCCTTAATGACATATGATGTTGAGTATCTGTTTATATGCTTAGGCCCAGTGCATGAATTTGTGCACCAGTGGGGTCCCTCTGCCTGGCTTGCAGAACAGAGCTGAAACTGGCTCTCTGACATCCCCCAAGGGGTCCTGAATTGTGAGAGTGAGAAGGCCAGGCCAAGGGACCCCACTGGTGCATGTTCAGGGTCGGGGAGGGACACGGGAATTTGGCCAGCTGGGGAGGGACCAGAGGAGAGCTCCAGGGCATGTCTGGCCCATCTTGCTCAGTCCCAATTGGCCAGACTTAAGCAGCAAGCTAACCTACTGGTCAGAGCTTTCTGACCCCTGGTGGTCAGTGCACATCATAGTGAGCGGTTGAGCGACCTTAGCATATCATTAGCATATTACGCTTTGATTGGTTGAACCAATGACCAAACAATCAAACACTTAGCATATTAGGCTTTTATTATACAGGATTTGCCATTTGCAGATCTTCTTTAGTAAGATAGCTTTTGGTATTTTTAAACCCCTATATAATGCTGAAATGTTCATGCTCCTTCCTACTAGCAATAATTCTTTACCATTTCACTGGGAATAGATACACATTTATCTTTAAAATACCTATCTAGTCTTGTACAAATAAAGCGTGTACTAAAATCACAAAATTAGTTATAATGTTTAAAACATTTGTTTGAAGCTCACACTTTCCCACTGAAGTGTCTGAAAAAGTAAGCATCTTTATACTTTGACAACTTTTTTATTCTACCTTTTCACACTCATAGCAACAATTGTGAAATGAAAATTACAATTCAACTTCAAGTTGACTACTCATGAAAGTGCGTTCAACTGCATTAAGCCCAAATGCAATTGAAAGACTAAATTCTGTTTTTAAAAATGTCCATTGACCTTTATTCAAACATTTCCATTTATTCCTATGTTCAAGTTCAAACAGCATTTTAGGTATCATTCAATTTAAAATCTGAGGAAACAAAGGCTTCATTAAAAAAAAACAAAAAACAACAGAACCAAAATTATAAGAATAAGAATGTGTGTGTGTGTGTGTGTGTGTGTGTGTGTGTGTGTTTTATTATATGGTCAGTTTTACAACAGTTGCTGCATATAATACACCAACTGAGATATAATTTTAAAAATTATTAGTGTTTTTTGGCATAAGTTTAATACAGAAACATAATATTGCTTACATATTTCCTGTAGAAATCACCTGGTTTTGGAATTTTCATCAGGAAAAGGCTGAACTGGTGCCACACAAGGCAGCCTACATTGTGATACCATTTCATTTCCAGCACTGTAAGCCCGATTTTGTAACAATCTAATTTAGGTATAGAGGTAGACAGACCTTTAGGAGTCTATAGAAGACGATATTGTCTACTCTGACGGAGGTCCTGGATTGAATCCCAGATGCTTTTAAAAGAGAACTTTTTAGTTTTGCACAAATATGCACACATGTGTTGATCCAAGTAAGTTTCTTAAAGAACCTGTGGGATCTTGCTAGTTGCCTCTCACTGAGATATTAAATCAGAAGAGCAAATATTTACAGAACAGAAATACAATAGTGACATAGATTGCTAATATGGATTAAAGATTTCCAAACAGGAGAATAATGACTCTTCAGCAACCAATGTATCAGTAGGATTTTCAGAACATAAATCTGTCCTATACAGGATGGGCCCAAGGGGGAGGAATGGGTTAATCCTGGGAAAAGCGGAATCAGGCCTGTGACAGTGGAAAGGAAGGGAGGGTGCCAGAACTGTTGTAAGAAATGAATCAACACTCTTGGGCGCTTTTCATATGTTCCTTCTTAGGGAAGAGAGAATGAAAGTGTTCAGTAGGACACCAAACTTTCTACCTTGCTTACCAAAACCTGGCAGTACTCCTGCATCTGCCTTTTTCTCAGACTGTGTCTCCACACAACATGGCCCCCTCTACAAACAGAATTTTGTCAATCCTTATGAATGCATAAAAAGAATGAACTTTACTCCATTCTTCAAAACTTGACTCCATTCTTCAAACTACCATTATTACAATCCCTAGGCATTTCTTTTTCTTCTGATAAAAGGTAGTAGATAATATGAAGATATGTATAAAGTAATATACACTTTTGTTTTTTGTGTTATATATATATATTTTTTTATTTCAGAGGAAGAGAGAGATAGAAACGTCAATGATGAGAGAGAATCACTGATCTACACCACTGCACCCCCCACCCACTGGGGATTGAGCCCACAACCCAGGCATGTGCACTAACCTGGAATTGAGCCATGACCTCCTGGTTCATAGTTTGATGCTCAACCACTGAGTCTTGCCAGCTGGGCTATACTTTTGTTTTTACCACACAGAAAACTCAGATAACCTTAGTACTCTTATGCTCTAAAACATGGTGCCCAACCAATTACCAAACTCTCTCTATTTCTTTTATAAAATATATTTTTATTGTTGATAGTATAACAGATATCTCCCATTTTCTCCCCACTCTTCCACTACTCCCATCCACTAGCCACTCCCCACACCAGATCCTCCTTATCCTATTGCCCATGTCCATGGCTATACATATAAGTATATAAGTTCATTGGTTTATCTCTATATCTTTCAATCCAAATATTTCTTAACTCCACCCTCCCCCATTGTTTATGTTAATGTCTTCAACCTGGGTCTCTCTTTTTTTAGAATAATGCACTCTCTCCAAAGATATACAATCTAATATGAAACCTTTATGATAACTGGGCTTAGTCTCATACGAAGCATTGAGGACTGATTCTTACTTCAAGAATGATAGGTAAGTTGTCCTCACCTTTTCAGATACAGCACCCTCCTATCTAGCTTGTTTGTGCTCTGACTAATGAATTTGAAGCAAGCTTCTGTTTGCTTTGGATATTCAGTCCCCACCTTGTTTCCATTGGGAACTTACTTGCTTCCTGAGTGAAGTTCCCGTCCTTGAAGCTTGTTTTAATGTCATAGGTCAGCAGGACTATGGCTCTGTATCAATTTTGTCAGTTTCTTTCTCAGAAAGAGGAGCCTTACAAACTGTCACAGACCCCCATGGAGGTCAGGGATGACATCATGACTCTAAATTCTCCTCTCCTGACTCCAATTAGTCTGCACTTTGCCTGGACCACTGGTTCGTTTTAACCACATCCTCCAGACAAAATACTTCCTCATGGAATGATGTGTTCATTTCCGACTGGACTAGAGGGGAACCCATTCTTATGAGCCTCCCACTCTGTCAGGGCAAGTGCCATTCCAGCTGCTGGTCAAGGATCGGCTCAATCCAAAGAAAAATTGGCTTGGGGAGAAGATGGGTCATGCAGCAGTAGGCCTTTTGAGTTTGGTATGTTATGAATATTCACCTTACCAGCTATGAAAATATGCTCAGCCAAGTGTCCAAGAGCCCAAAAAGCTTGTCACACCATGTGCCTGAGAAATTGATTTAACTCTGCTCATTTTTCTTGTTTCAGTTTTCTTGGAAGTGGTATATGTGGGAACACCTAAACTATGCTTTCCACACCTTTAAATATTATTTTAAGTTTTGGTTTGGATATCTTATACACAAGATATCTGGATGATTGATCAAGTTATTTCTATTTATTCATATAAATATTGTATTTGATTGATCCAATAGATACCAAACAACTGAATTCCCCAAAAAAGTCATGTATAAAATTTCTAGGATGCAAAATGATTGCCTGGATTTTCAACTTTTAAAAGCCCTAGTTTGTTTGTTGTTTACTGTAGTCTGTCTTTATTGGTGAGGGGAGGATGAAAGTGAGGAGTGGGGAGGGTCATCCAAAAGAAAAGTGAAGAAGTGACTGATTTGAAATAATTCAGAAGTGTTTTTTTATAGGCATAGAGATGATGAACAATTTAACCACACAATATAGTGATGCTTTTTGCAATATGCCCAAATGAGTGAAAATGTAGATTTGGCCTCGTCTCTAAATCAGGTGAATATCAAATGAAAAGCAGGCGACTGTAACTAATTCTGCAATGCCTAATATTGGCAACAGAATCTGAGAGCCAATCCATTCAGTCATAACTACAGAGAGGGTATACAATGAAATATGTACTCCCAGGTAGGCATGTCCCAGACCACCAAAGGCTTTAAAGGTAATTAGTAGCACCTTTTATTACAGGTGGAACCCTAGTAAATATTGAGCTAGTAAACTGCAATATTTATTGCTCAGAGTTACTCTCCTGCTTAGATTATATAATTGAATCAGACAGTTTTGAAATTTTGCAAGTTAGTAAAAATGAGTGCTTACATCTACACCTTTCCCCAAGAGAGAGGTTTGAAAAAGCTTATCCTTATAGAATAAAGCCCAATTTTTGTATTCCCCTTTGTATCCTCTTTACTATGTAAGAGCGAGTTAGCAGCAGAGGAAAATCTGTTATATGTGTACAAAAACAAAACCATAAAAAGGGGGAAAAGGAGAAATCTCTAAGCTAGAAAAAATGAAGGTAGAAAGAAGAAGAGAGATAAAACAATAGCAATAAAATGTTGCATACATAATAAAAATGACAGAGTTCTTAATGTAGTACTTCGGCAGATTTCACATGAAGATTTTTTTAATTCTTTTTTATTAGTAGCATGGTAGAATACTAGTTCTACTCTCAATCACTGATATTCACACAAAAATAAAATTCAAAAATTTAAAAACTAATCAAAATGATTAAAATATGTTGTATAATGAGTTTATGGTATATTTGTATAACCATCTATAGCATATCATATTCTAATGAAGAAGATAATATCTTTAAAATGTCATTATTTAAATATTCTTTTGTAAGTTAAAGCCCACTAAATCATGGTGATTTTTTAAAATAAATTTACTTCTTTACAAAATGCATAGATTAAATACGCATATACATACCCCCATACATACACATGAACACACTGCAATGCACAAAATACAAATTTCTAGATATATAGTACAATGTTCTTATTTTAGCTTACAATTATGTTACCACCAGACTGACTAAAATTCAAAGGACACACAGTGTCAACAAGGATGGGAAGCCATGGAAACTCTCAAAATGTTGTGGTAGCAACCTAAACTGATCATATATGTATGTGTACCTCCTGATTCTTTAATTTGTGTACTGGTCATATGTACACCTTAAACATATTATATGTATACCTTCCCATTCAGTAATTTCACTCCGAACAGATGGCAGAGCCTACATCTGCACAAAGACACGTCCTCAAAGCAGCATTGTTCACAACAGCCCACAGTGGAACCTACCTAAGCATCCATCCCTGAGGGATAAATGGACTGTTGTGTACTAACACAAGGGAATATTCCACAGTTGGGGAAAGAGCAAACTGCTGCTTCTTGCAACAGGACCAGCCTGACTTATCTAATGTTGGAATAATGTAGCCAGACACAAAAGCACAGATTCTATTTCTATGAAATTCCAAAACAGGCAAAATTATCCTATTGTCTAGAAATCAGAATAGTGGTTACTTGGTGATGGCATTTAGCAATTGGAACATAGGATAAGGAAGCCTACTAGAAAGAAGCCTTGAAATGTCCTATATTAGCATCAGGGACAAGATTACAGGATGTACATGCTTGTAAAAAAGTCATGAAAAAAGACCTTAAGTGTCTGTCTCTACAGCCACTTCTAGGAATATACCCCAAGAAATCAGATACACCAATCAGAAGGATATATGCACCCCTATGTTATATAGCAGCACAATTTATAATAGCTAAGATTTGGAAACAGCCTAAATGTCCATCAGCAGATGAGTGGATTAAAAAAACTGTGGTACATCTACACAATGGAATACTACGCTGCTGTAAAAAAGAAGGAACTTTTACCATTTGCAACAGCAGGAATGGATCTGGAGAGCATTTTGCTAAGCAAAATAAGCCAGTTGGAGAAAGATAAATACCACGTGATCTCACTCATTTGCGGAATATAATGAACAACATAAACTGATGAATAAAAATAGATCCAGCCCTAAATGGTTTGGCTCAGTGGATAAAGCGTCGGCCTGCTGACTGAAGGGTCACAGGTTCGATTCCAGTCAAGAGCATGTACCTTGATTGCGGGCACATCCCCAGTAGGGGGTGTGCAGGAGGCAGATGATCTATGTTTCTCTCTCATTGATGTTTCTAATCCTCTATCCCTCTCCCTTCCTCTCTGTAAAAAATCAATAAAATATATATTTTTAAAAAAATAGATCCAGAGACACAGAAGCATTGAACAGACTGTCAAACCTCAGAGGGAATGCAGGGAAGGGTGGTAGTGGTGGGGGGTTGTCAAGAGATCAACCAAACGACTTGTATGCATACATATAAGCATAACCAATGGACACGGACACTTGGGCAGTGGGGGCTTGTCCTGGGGAGTGGGAGTGGCCAGGGAAGAGCCAATGGGGGACAAAGGAGACAAATGTAACAAAGGAGACATATTTTAAACAATAAAAAATAAAAAAAACTTAAGACCTGTATGTGATTATGTCAATTAAATACACACCCAAATGAATAAAATAAATGTCTAAAGGAATTAAAACAAAATAATAATAGACGTTACTTGTGGGTGGTACAACTGAGACGGGGGATCATTTCCTTCTCTGTACTTTTTTGCTTTTCTCAGTTTCTAAAATGAACACATATATCCTGTTTTTATAATCAGAAACAACCAATAAGCATTTTTTATACAGAGAAGTTGCCATAACAACAGAAATGAATGCAAGAATTACACTTGAATTTTATATAGTTTATAAAATTAATCCATCCAGTTCAAGGTTCAGTCAACATGTTTTTGTTTACTTTGTGCTTGTTCTTAAGTTTTAATTTATGAAAAGAGTATTTGTTAGGACTGGATTACTATTTAATCTACAGAATTTTAAAAAAAATTCTCTAGTGCAATATATTGTCAATCTGTTGGAGGTGTTCTTTATTTTGCAATACATTCATGAAAATTATCCAAAGATTTAACTCTTATGGCTTCAGGGAAGGATGTCTTCCCTGAACATAAGGAAGGGGGTGTTGTCTCTCTGTACCTCATTGTGGTTTGTTAAAATTGTAAACAACTGTCCAGAGGAAATGGCTCTTTAATTAGAACAATGTGAGAAGCAAATCAAGAGAGGCTGGAAGGGTGATTGAATGATGCTTGAACAAAGTACTGAGACTTCAGGTTAAGTTCTGTGTTTATAGGCTGATGGATATACATGTTTCCACCTACCCTATATTGCTAATCTTCTAAAAAATCAATTTCCATTCAGACATGCCTGCTGAAAAATATGCCCTACTCTGTTACATTGTATTTTTTAATTGAAATATTTTACTGAGATAATTGTGGGTTCACATGCAGTTGTAGGAAATATTTTCCCCTTTGTTAACATTTTGCAAAATGATAGTACAACATTACCACCAGGATACCGACATTGATACAACCCAGACGTCTTATTCAGATTATCCCAGTTTTACTTGTATTACTCTGTGTGTGTATGTGTTGCATTCTATACAATTCTATTCTGTGCATAGATTTGTGTATCCACTACCACAATCAAGAACTGCAGAAAAGAATCCTTCATATTGCCCTTTGCTAACTATACACACCCACCTCATCCTTAACCCTTGCCAACCAATAATATGTTCTTCATTTCTAGATTTTTGTTATTTAAAATGTTATATCAATGGAACAATATAGTATGTAACATTTTGAAATTGACTTTTTCCACTACTTGTCATAATTCCCTGGAGTTTCATGTAAGTTGTTGCATGTATCAATAGCTCACTACTTTTTGTAGTGCTAAGTGATTGTCCATAGAATGTATGTTGATTTAACCATCCATTTGGTAAACTACATCTGAACCATTTCCAGTTGTTTGACTGCTACAAATGAATTTCCTCTATAATTTGCATTCTGTTTTATCTATGAAAATAAGCTTTTATTTACCTGGGGATATAAGCCTGAGTGCATTTACTGGGTTTTACGGTAATTGCATGTTTAGGTTAGTATGAAATTGTCAAGTGATTTCAGAGTGTTTATGCCATTTCACATTGCCACCAGACATGTATGCGCGATCTGGTTTCTGTACTTCCCCACCAGTACTACGTATTGTCACTACTTTTAAAATGTTGGCCATTCTAATCTGTGTATATGACTCTTCATTGTGGTCTTAGCTGTATCCCACCCATCTGAAGTGTTGTGTTTTCTTATTTGTCCAGATCCATGTACTTTTTCAATTTCTTTGGAGATTTCCTCTTTGACCTGTGATTATTTTCATGTGTATTGTTTAATTTTCATGTATAGAGATTTTCCTGTTATGTCCCCTGTAATGGTTTTTGGTTTGATTCTATTAAGGTCAGTGAGAACATTCTGTATGACTTCATTTGGCTTCAATTCTTTTAAATATGTTGAGGTTTACTTTACAATCTAGGATATGGTTAATTTTAGTCAATGCTCTATAGGCCTCTGAACAAAAGTGCATATTCTGCTGTTGTTCTATGAAGAGTTCTGTATCTGTCAATTAGATCCTGTGAGGCGGTGGTGTTGAGTTTTTGTATCTGTGATGATTTTCTCTCTGGACATTCTATTAGTTGCTAATAGAGAGATTTCAAGTCCCAGCTATAAGCTGTAATTGTGGAAATATCTATTTTTCCTCTTCAGCTCCTAAGTTTATGTTCCTGTATTTTGAGGATCTGTTGTTTGGTGCACACACATTTGGAATTACAGTGTCTTCCTTGTAAATGGATACTTTTATCATTATGTAATGTCTCTTGGCTTCTAGTAATTTTATTTTCTTTGAAGACTCCTTTTTCAAATACTAAGATAGCCAATCCTATTTTATGTTGATAATGTTTATATGACACATCTTGTGCCATCCTTTTGCTTCCATCCTACTTCTATCATTAAATTTAAAGGGAGTTTCTTATGAACAGCATATAGAATCCATTTTTTAATTAGTATATGCATATTATTTACATTTAAGGTAATTATACCTTTAATGTTTAGTCCATATAGACTGAAGTCATCATACTATTTTCTTTTATATACACACTAGAGGCCCAGTGCACAAAATCCATACCCTTGGGGCGGGGGGGTCCCTCAGCCCGGCCTGTGCCCTCTCACATTCCAGGAACCACACCATCAATTGCCCCAAAGAGGTAGGCCTTACCCACCCGGCCAGGGCTACTCCATGGATCGCCCCAAAGAGGTAGGCCCTGTCCACCCGGCTGGGGCTCTGCGATGGATTGCCCCTGCAGAGGGAGCCCTAGGCTACCCGTCGCAGCCCACTGGTTGGTGGCCTGGGCCTCCCTCGGCAGGGTGATCATGGGGCAATGTTTCTCTCTCTCTCTCTCTGTCTCTCTTTCTCTCTCTCTCTCTCTCTCTCTCCCCTCATGTGTGTCTCTCTCTCACTTCCTCTCCATAAAAAAGTCAATGAATAATTGTTTTAAATTACATCAAATTAACATTTTCAAAATTTATTCTTTAAAATTAATATTTGACATACAATATTATATTACTTTCAGGCATACAACATAGTGATTAAACACACACACACACATGCACACACGCACACACACATATAAATATATAAATATATATATATACACACACACACACATACTGAGTGGCCAGATTATTATGACCACCCCATCAGTACTTCGTTGGGCCACCTTTTGCCTTCAATACTGCGGTGATTCTTCTTGGCATTGACTCCACGAGATGTTGAAAGGTGATGCAAGGAATCTGACACCATGCCTGATGAATAGAACTGTCCAGTTCTGTGAGATCTGATGGTTGTGGAACCAGCTTCCTGATGGCTCTTTTAACTTCATCCCACAAATGCTCAATTGGATTGAGATTTGGTGATTGTGGGGGCCACCTAAGCAAGGTAAAGTCTCCCTCATGTTCTTGAAACCACTCCTGCACAATACGAGCACCGTGGCATGGCGCATTGTCTTGTTGGAAGAAGCCATCTCCATTGGGATACACCATCAACATGATAAGATGCACTTGATCAGAAACAATACTTAGGTATGTTGTGCTGTTCAGACGTTGTTCCACACAAATTAAAGAGCCCAAATAATGCCAGGAAAACATGCCCCAAACCATAACACTGCCCCACCAGCGTGAAGGGTTGTACTCATGCATGTGGGGTGCATGCTTTCATGCTGTTTCCATGAAATTCTCACTCTGCCATCTGCATGATGCAACTGGAAACATGATTCATCAGACCACATGACTTTTTTTCCAATGCTTCATTTAAACATGACATAGTTACTATCACAGCACACAACTCCTTATAGTAAGATACTATCCATAAATTTTGTTTAAAAAACTTCAAATGAAGAAAGTTATAAAACATGATATTATCAACAGATATATTTCAAAAGAATGATTTCACAAAATTCTTTATGTCTACTTACAGAGGCAAGATTTGCATTGGCCAAAACATAAATTTAGTGCCTTTTATAAAAAAAATTTAGAATTTTTTTAGATGTGGCAACTACAATGCAAAATTGTCCTTTCTTAGCATGCCACCCTCATGGCCTAAGGGCTATATTGTGCATATTTTTTACTCATAATGGCTGTTTAATGGAATACTGAAAGGATGAAACAGAAAAGGAATCTGCTGGAAGCTAAAATAATATCTGATAAATAATATATTTAACGTAATCATATATTTTCCCTAAATGGGGGATAGATCTGAAAGACCCATTAAGAAAATTAAAAAGGAAAACGGAAATACATTTTCTTGGCAAGCAAGATGCCAGACAAGTGGATAATTGATAACATTTCTGTATAAAGTTACACCTTCTACATTTCAATTTGCTTTCCAATCTTATGTACTAAGAGAAAGAGACATTATTTTTTAAAAAAACTGTGCTTATTTGAGTGAATGAGCCAACAAACCTTACTGGTTGAATGGACATGAGTATTGAAGGCAAAATGGGCAAATTGGGTTATGAGTGAAAGGGGCAATTTTTCAGTAAATCTGGGTGAAATAAGAGAGGATTGATATGGTGGAGAGTTTCATAAACTCTATTTTGATCCTGTTGCTTTTGAGGAGCTTGTAAGACACCTGAATGGAGAGGTCAAGTAAGCATTTCGTTCTGTGATGTGGCCCTCAGAAGAGAAGTCAGGGAAGGGAGCACTAATGCTGAGGGTGATGGAAAACAGAGGCTGGAAAGAAATGTATGGGGCGAGAATGTGGATAGACAACTTGGAAAGTCTTAAAGAACATCATCATCTCCTAGTCAGGATGGTAAGGAGCCAGAAAGGAATATAAATAGGGTCCTGCAGTATGATAGTAATCAGGAGAGTGTGAAATTACAGCAGCTGAGCACTGATAACTGTTGAAAAGAGACTGTGAAATAAGATATGTTGTTGAATATTGATAAGAGAGCTGGTTGAAAAAGCACCTCCCCTCCCTCTGTCCTTAAAAAGTATCCCAATAGAGAGGCCAGATTAGAGTAGATTGAAGGTGACTTGGAAGTGAGGAAGTGGAACAGTGAGAACACGCAAAGCTTTCAAGGAATTTGACTTTGGAGGGAAGAGAAGGAAGAAAATAGTATATGGAGAAGTTGTGGGTTAAGGGAATTTAACTTTTGTAAAAAGTAGTGCTGCTTCTTTGAGTATGTTTATTACAAGCAGATCACTGGAAAGTTCAGGAGACAGAAGGTAGTGAAAGGACAGTGGGGAAAAGGAGATTCAGGAAGAGGGCTCTGATCCTGACATTAAAGTGTACACCCACCTCTTTCATACCAAAAGGAAAGACAAAAGTGTAGACACTAAGGCAAGCATTTTGTAGACTTCAAAGAAAGCAGTGAAGTTTACCAGCTGATGCATTTTATGTTTTCTTTTTCTGTGAAATTAAAGATGAGGTCATCGGTTGAGTTGGTGTTTTTGCTGAGAGATAGTTGGAAAAAAGTGTAGAAGGTAATAACAAGTAATTTGGTGGTTTGGAAAAGCAATTTACTTAGGGAAATAATAGTATGGATACATGGCAGTGCCATGGGTCAAGTTGAATTAAAAAAAAAGAGTATATCACAAATGCATATGTATAATATATTTATCCATAGATACACACATTAGTATATATACAAATATGATGTTGCCTAGATGAATAATATCTATGTATCTCTGTGCAAATATGCACAGAGAAATGTCTGGAAGCATATGAATGTAAAGAACTAGTAAATTATATCATATATGTATATGTATATATGATATTCATATATATCTCACATTCATTCATTTAGAACCACTTTCAATGATGCATCAACATTTCGATCCGATAAAATTTAAGATGGTTTTTGCTTTATTTATTGTATTTTTGCACATTATGAATGAGCACCAAGGCAAAGAAAGAGGAAAAATATTCTGTAAGTTAAATTGACTATGTTATCTATATATATAAAAGCCTAAGTGACCAAACAACTGAACGACTGGTCAACTGGTCACTATGATGCGCACTGACCATCAGGGGACAGACACTCAATGCACAGGATTGGACTCCCTTTTGTCTGGATCGGGCCTGTGGGGATCAGGCTCCCTGCTGTCTGGATCAGGCCTGTGGGGATTGGGCCAAAATTGGCTATCCAACATGCCCTGAGGGGTCCCAGATTGAGAGAGGGCACAGGCCAGACCAAGGGACCCCACCAGTGCATGAATCTGTGCACCGGGCCTCTAATCTGTAAAATAATTGACTACAATAATCTACCTATATATTTTTACCTAGTACTCATTCAACTCTTAATAATTCAGAGGGGCAACATTTCAACAGGCTCCAACTCATTTAGGAGATACAATAAGTCACAGTGGTAAAGCTCCTAATAGTATTTTATAAAAGCCTACTTTTCTATAGTTTCCTTTTTACATTACTGATGCCAGAAATTGCTGCAAAGTACAGAGTTAATTAATTAATATTCATAGGAGTCTCTGACTCCACTTACCCTAGCAGGATGACAAAAAACTAATTCTAAGGTATAACACTAAGTATTACTCAATAAAAAATTCTCTAATCTATCCTATCTAATAAAGAGGGAATATGTAAATTGACCATCATGGCGTAACAAGATGACTGTGCCCACAGCAGAGGCAAGGATCCCTTAACACAAGATGGCTACGCCCTCAGTGGAGGCCAAGTTCCTGTAATGAGCTTTAATGAGCAATCAGCAGGGACCTGAGGCTGCGCCCACCACCTGGTGGAGCTTGACAGGGGACCTTAGGCTGCGTCCCCTACCCCGGTGCCAGGCCGGGGGACCTCAGGCTGAGCCCCCCCTGGCAGGGCTTGACAGGGGACCTCAGCCTGTGTTTCCCCGCCTGGTGGAGCTGGATGGAGAACCTCAGGCTGCACCCCCCACCCTGGCCCAGGCCGGGGGACCTCAGGTCATGCTCTCCGCCCTGGTACCCAGCTGGGGGACTTGGCTGGTGGGGCTTGATAGGTGACCTCAGGCTGTGCCCCCTGCCCTGGCGCTGGGCCAGGCAACCTGAGGCCGCAGCCCCCACCCAGCGGGGCTTGAAGGGGGTGGGGCCAGCCATGTCTGGATCTAGCCCAATGGGGGTGGGCCCAGCTGGGTCTGGGTCTCATGCAATTTCGAGGCGCATGTGGGTGGGCGGGGACTTGACTCTGGTTCTGGTGGTGCGCCCCAGACTCTGACAGGAGGAAGATTTTCATATACATTTTACTAATTCTCTTTCATCTCTGACACTTGTATTATAGAGAAAGTGCAAATAGTAATATTAAAATATTTCCTTTAATTAATTCCCTTTGAATGTGCACACATTTCTTGCACTGGGTCACTAGTGTATGTGTATGTGTGTGTGTGTGTGTGTGTATATATATATATATATATATATATATATATATATATATATCTTACCTTATAATAGACAAATATGCAAATTTACCACACCTTCGCTACGCCCAAGCCACGCCCACCAACCAAGCCACGCCCACCAACCACGCCCACCAGGAAACCGTTGCAGGGACGTTGGGGTGTGGCGGAGCCCAAGGCCGGGAAAGCCGCCCGAGGCTTTCCCGGCCTTGGGCACCAGCGGGGAGCCTGCGGCCGATCGCAGGAAACCACTGGGAGTTGACTCCTGCGATCGGTAGCAGGGACTCTGGGTGCGGCCGAGCCCAAGGCCACCGCCCGGGGCCAAGCCCCGACCCTGAAAGAAGGCAGAAGGCGGTGGCCACAGCCAAGGCCTGGGTCCCCGGTGCAGGCAGCCAGGTGAATGAAGGTCTATTGCACGAATCTTCGTGCAAACGGGCTACTAGTATATATATATATATATATATATATATATACTAGAGGCCCGGTGCACGAAATTTGTGCACGGAGGGGGGTTGTCCCTCAGCCCAGCCTGTACCCTCTCCAATCTCGGACCCCTCAAAGGATGTCCGACTGCCCGTTTAGGCCCGATCCCTGGGATCGGGCCTAAACGGGCAGTCGGACATCCCTCTCATAATCCAGGACTGCTGGCTCCCAACTGCTTGCCTGCCTGCCTTCCTGATTGCCCCTAACTGCTTCTGCCTGCCAGCCTGATCACCCCCTAATCACTCCCATGCCAGCCTGTTTGCCCCCAACTTCCCTCCTCTGCTGGCCTGGTCACCCCTAACTGCCCTCTCCTGCAGGGTTGATCACCTCCAACTGCCCTCCCTTGCAAGCCTGGTCCCTCACAACTGCCCTCCCTTGCAGGCCAGGTGCCTCCCAACTGACCTCTCCTGCTGGCCATCTTGTGGTGGCCATCTTGTGTCCACATGGGGGCAGGATCTTTGACCACATGGGGGCAGCTATATTGTGTGTTGCAGTGATGATCAATCTTCATAGTTCTCTTTTATTAGATAGGATAGAGGCCTGGTACAGGGGTGGGGGCCAGCTGGTTTGCCCTGAAGTGTGTCCCTGATCAGGGTGGGGTTCCCTTGGGGCATGGGACGGCCTGAGCTAGGGGCCTGTGGTGGTTTGCAGGTGGGCCACGCCCCCTGGGATGCAAGTGGAGACCCTGGTATCTGGAATTTATTTTCCTTCTACAACTGAAACTTTGTAGCCTGGAGCAGAGCCAAGCCTGGGGCTCCCTCCGAGGCCCGAATCCATTTGTGTTGGGGTTATAATTGAAACTTTGTTGCCTTAAGCGGGTGGGCCCAGCCAGGGTATGTGGAAAGCTTTGCTGCCCCTGTTGCTGGCGGCAACCCTGGCCTGCTCTCTCAAGCTCCATTCTGCCGCCATTTGTTTGAATTTGTTTACCTTCTATAATTGAAACTTTGTAGCTTGAGTGGAGGCTTAGGCCTGCAATGGCTGGCAGAAAGCTTGGCTTCCTCTGTTACCTAGGAAACCTTGCTCTCTGTGGCTGTAGCCATCTTGGTTTGGGTTAATTTGCATACTCGCTCTGATTGGATGGTGGGCGTGGCTTGTGGGCGTGGCTTGTGGGTGTGTCGGAGGTATGGTCAATTTGCATATTTGTCTATTATTAGATTATATATATATATATATATATATATATATATATATATATATATATAAAAGCCTAAGCGACCTTTATGACTGAACGATCAGAACAACCAGAATGACTGGATGACCGGATGGTAGCTATGACACGCACTGACCGAGACCTTGCTTTCTGGGGCCCTGACAGCCCCAAATCTGGTTCACCTGCACCCTGGACCCAGACAGGAAGGAGGAGGGAACCCCATTCCTCATGGAATCAGTCATGCCTTAGCTTGCTGCTAGGGTCCTGACAGCCCTGAATCTGGTTCACCCACACCTGGACCCAGACAGAAGGAAGGAGGGAGCCCAGTTCCTCATGGAATCAGCCGTGCCTTAGGTTGCTGCTGGGGCCAATCTCCCATGGTCCCTCCCCCCAGACAGCCAACCACCCCCCCACCGTGATCAGGGCACCCCCGGCCAGCTGGCCCCCACATCAGCTCTGATTGGGGGGCTCGCAGGCGGCCAACCTCCTACAGTCCTTCCCCCAGGCTGGATGGCCCCCCATCAGCCCTGATTGCTAGCCAGACTGAGGGACCCCACCTATGCATGAAATTGTGCACTGGGCTTCTAGTGTGTAATAAGTTTGGGAAACTGTGGATGAAATGGAGTTGAATGTCAGCATTTGTTTTCTTTGGCTTTTTATTTTTACTTCCAGTGTTTTCAGAGGCTTTAACCCTTTGCACTCGCTTGCTTTTTTCTCAATTCCTTTATTCTACTCTGGATTTAATTTTTTAAATACCCCAGATTTTACAAAGCACGGCTGTAGAATAAAAAACGGGAGTTTCTTTTCATACAAACTTATTTATTTGGATTTTTTTATATTTCAAATTATTGATACATTCAAAGAGTATAAAAAGAGCTGCTACCGATGCTAACCGTGTTGAGTCACACTCAACATCCGAGTGCAAAAGGTTAAGGATTTCTATAAAAGGAGGAATTTGCAGTACCTCCCAGGCTTCAATGTCTCAGGAAGTGTGCATGTGCATGTGCATGTGTGTGCACACATGTGCATCTGTGTGTGTGTGCACGTGCACATGTATGCATGGGGTTCAAGTGATGCACCTGCATGGGTAATGCCTCATGAAACATATTCTGAAAATTGGGGAATGCTATTTGATGCCATATCTTAGTGTATGCCTTTCCCTAATTTTTAAATTCCTTCTACCTCAGATATTTTAAATTTATATTATCTTGTTTACTTTTCTGTAAGACAAATTAATTTTTTTAAATAACTGACAGTAAATAAATAACTTATTATGTACTAATAGGATAGCACTTTTTTTTTCTTACTAATCATCAACATTATCATTACAAGAAGGCTTCTAAAAATGGCAGTCTAAGTGATTTTTCAATTTCCATGATAAAATTGAATTATAATATTGAGTTATATATAAAATATATAACTATATATCTAATTATACAAAATTGAATTATGATGTATCTTAATTATTACATATGCAAAATTCTCAAATTAATTAGAAAATACTAGTAAACTGACTTTGCATAGATGTGAAAATCAAGGCTTTTCTATCATTTCTAATTTGAAACTACATTGGTTATTTAAGTAAGTAATAAGCATTAAAATATTATCAGTTGCAGTACATCGTTTAATCCCTTTAAAATTTAAAGTGTGTAATACTGGATAATTGAGTGATTTGCATAAAATTAATAAGAGAAAACCAAAGCATTAAAATAAATGAGAAGAAATATATCCATTATAATAACAATATCTGAAAACAAATGATATTCTTCTTTCTTAGTCATTGTTTTATATAAACATGGTTATGATATTATATATATACTAGAAGCCCGATGCATGAAGATTCGTGCAGGAATGGGCCTTCCTTTCCCTGGCTGCTGACACTGCCTTCGCTCTGGCCAGAGCCGCCTTTCCACCTTCCCATGCTGCCCAGAGGCCCAGAGCAGCTGGGGTGTTGCAGATGCCTGTGTCGTCACCATGGCAATGATGCAAGCTTCCCGCCCCGCCCCGCCCCTGGTCACTTGGCGCCTGCATATGCAAATTAACCTGCCATCTTTGTTGGGTTAATTTGCATAATCTCTCCTGATTGGCTGGTGGGTGTCACGAAGGTATGGTTAATTAGCATGTTACTCTTTTATTAGATAGACTACCTATTGTTTATCTTATATAATAAAAGCCCAGCAACTGAATGATGGAATGATCAGAAAGACCAGTCAACCAGTCACTATGATGCACACTGACCACCAGGGGGCAGACTCTCACCACAGGAGCTGCCCCCTGGTGGTCAGTGTGCTACCACAGTGGGAGCGCCACTTGGCTGACCTGGATGAACAACTGCACCCGCTGTGAACCCCGGACCAACGAGCAGGAACCCAGGCTTCAATTGTCACCTCCTCTCCCCAGGCTCCTCCTCCTTGCTCCCTGCTGCCTCCTCCAGATGCCTGCAGGCCTTACAGCTCTGCTGCCACTGGGCTCACAGAGCTGACCCTAGAGGCTGGGAGGCGGGTTCCTGGCTGCCGCATGACTGAGGCCTACTCCATCACCTCTCAGTGCTATTGTCCCTGGGCCTGGCCCCCACCAGGTCCCCTGGAGAGGCGAGTGCTCTGGCTCCATGGACGATGCGGGACCAGGGAGCAGCCACTCAGAGGGTGGGTCCACAGCCACTCGGCTGACCGGGATGAGTGGTGCTCCCACAGTGGGGCCAATCTCTGCAGGCCACGACCCCCACCAGTGCACAGATCCCATGCACCAGGCCTCTAATATATATATATGGTGCCCAATTAGGTCCAATTACTATTTTAAGTAATTTTAAAACACTAAATTTGCCAAGAACAAACTTCAGCAAATTAATTTTCCTTGATTTTTATACTTCTTTCATTTGCAGAAAAACTCAGTCCATTTGTTCCTTATTCTTTAACATTTAACTCATCAAAAAATTGTTTTGGAAACAATAGTTATTTCTCAAAACTTTTTGAGGTTTTATAGTAACTTCCTTATCCAAGTATTTTGGGATAAGTTTTACTCTGAAAAAAGTATTGAGAAAAACTGATAAAAGCTATTGGTTTGGTGAATTATAATGAACTAGAAGCCCAGTGCATGAAGTTTGTACACGGGTAGGGTCCCTAAGACCTGGCCGGCAATCAGGGCCAATTGGGACCTTCTGGCTGTGGGTCAGGGCCTTCCTTCTGGCTGCCAGCTGGGGCTTCCCTTGAGGATGTCTCCCTTCCCCGGCTGCAGGCTGCTGGCTGCCCTGGTGGTCAGCACACCTAATAGCGAGCGATCGGACTCTGATCTCCCAGTCAAACTCCCGAGTGGACACTTTGCATATTAGCCATATGTATATGTATGTATATGTACATGTATATATAGATAGATAGATGATAGGTAGATAGATAGATAGATAGATAGATAGATAGATAGATAGATGATAGATGATAGATAGATAGATGATAGATAGATAGATAGATAGATAAATAGATTATTCTGGGCAATATTTCTTTTAATATTTATAATTATAAACTATATACAGTATTAGAGAAATATATATGTTCATTTTTCTCGTTTCTTTAGATGATCTTCCAAATTTATTCATTGTATCTAAGAATGTACTTTTTTAAAAACCTGTAGAACTTCGTATGGAGATAAAATACAACTAAAATTATAGTTTAATGGTAGAAAAATACCCAAGAGAAAGCAGTAGAAATTATCTGTACAACAAATAGGAGATTTTTATTACATAGACATGTTATTAATAAATCCCAGATAATTCTTAAGCAGTGAGGTTGCTTAAAACTTTTCATATCCAAATTTATTGGAGCTACATTTATGACAAAAATTCTAATATTAAAAAATGTTCTTGCTTGTAGCTGGTTTAGCTCAGTGGGTAGAGCATGGACTGAAGAGTCCTGCATTCAATTCCCTTCAAGGGCACATGCATCAATTGCATGCTCAATCCCTTGCCCTTGTTGGGGCACATGTGGGAGGCAATCAATCAATGTATCTCTTTCACATTGATGTTTCTCTCTCAATCTCTCCCCATCCCTTTCACTCTCTCTAACAAGAAAAAAAAATCAATGCAAAATATCCTCGGGTGAGAATTAACAACAACAAAAAAACATTCTCAGTAATTTTTAATATAAAAATAGCCATATTCTAATATTTTATAAGACAGAAGACATAATTGTTTAATCAAGTAAAAATAATGTCCTAAACTTTAAAAGAAATGAATAAATAAAGCATATGAGAAAGCAAGTATAGATTTAACAATTTTCTAGTTTAGAGATCAACTTGATTTAAAAGGCAAATAAGATATACTAGACTTAGGAAGACCAGATATACTAAAATAAATCTAAGATCATTTATTACTAGTTATTAATTACTTTAAAGAAGAATAGAGTTTGTTAAAATAGAGCAATTAATAGTTTTATATATAGTCTTACATGTGTCATATATATCATCTATATAATATATAATTATGTCTATATATGTATATATTTTTATCTGACCTGATTTGTTAATGATTGCTTATATTCCACAATATGGATATATCAAAATTGTTTACTGTTGTTTCCTTTAAAAAAAAATACAAGGGCCTGACTAGTCAATAATCTGCAAACACTTAACTCTGAGAACTTAGAAATCATAAATATCATTGTTGTCAATTTGTATTCACTTATCAAGTAAATACTTACCCAGGTAAGGTAACTACTTAACACATGGCAAATACTTACCAAGTGCCTGCCATATCCATGATGTGCATTAGACCAGAGATCACCTAGAAGTGCTTAATGCCCACATGGAGAAGACCGTGCAGGGGTAGATTTTACAATTTGTGAGGAAAGCAAGACCACCTATGCCATTTTAAGTACTTTGGTGTTATCCTAAGATTAATGGGACACCAATGGACTGTTTTTAGTCACATACAGTACACCAAATTTGTGTTTCAAACGCCTATTAGTATAGGGCAGAGAATGAATTGTAAAAATGTGCTTCCCAGTAGAGCTGGGGAGTCCTCTTTGGAAATACTTTTCTTTTAAAGTAATGCATGAAGAAATATTTGTAGTTTGAACTATGCTGTAATAATGGAGAAAAATAATGATGAAAGGAAAAAAAAGTATTGGAGAATAATTATACAATGGCATCAACAGGATTTGGTTTAGTAGAAGGTTAAGTTGGCTCTAAGGTAAACTACAAATTCTAGATTACAAGTAATTAAGAAACTTGTTACACCCAGTACTTAAAAGAAGAACTTAAATGGAAATATTTTTTATTTATTTATTTGTTTGTTTATTTATTTTTGTTACTCCTCACCCGAGGACATTTTTTCCACTGATTTTTAGAGAGAGTGGAAGGGGGGGAGAGAGAGAGAGAGAAAGAAAGGGACAGAGAAAGAGTGGAAAAAACATGGGGGCGGAGTGAAGGGGGTCAATGGGGAAAAAAGGGACATCTGCAATACTTTCAACAATAAAGATTAAAAACAAACAAACATGGGCTCTAACTGGTTTGGCTCAGTGGATAGAGCGTTAGCCTGCGGACTGAAGGGTCATGGGTTTGATTCTGGTCAAGGGCACATGCCTGGGTTGTGGGCTAGATCCCCACCCAGTGGGGGGCATGGAGGAGGCAGCCTATCAATGATTCTCTCTCATCATTGATGTTTCTACCTCTCTCTTCCTCTCTGAAAATCAATAAAATGTATATTTAAAAAAAAAAAAAAAAACATGGATATGAGAGAGACACATGGCTTGGTTGCTTCCTGCATGCAACATGACCAGGCTGGGGATTGAACTTGCATCTGGGTACATGCCCTTGACCAGGAATCAAACCCACAATCCTTCCATAGTTTGGCTGATGCCCTAACCACTGAGACCACTGGCCAGGGCAGAAATCTTTTTATTATTATGAAACTGATGATTCATGAAAGCATCTAGTGTTTAAGAGTTCAGGCATTGGGTTAAGGATGTCTTCATTTGAATTCCAGATTTACCATTTATTCACTTTGTAATGGTAAGTAACGTAACCTCTCTAAAAACCTCCATGTGCTTTTTTTTTTTTTTAACCTGCACAATGATGCTGCCAACCTCATGTGATTGTTGTGAGAATTAAATAAAATATTAAGAGTGCTTAATATGATATTTGGCACATTCCATAGAGCTAATTAAATATTTGTTATTTTTTAAATGATTCCATTATTACCATTAATTAGAAAAAGCATTGTGATAAGAGTTGATTTTAAAATTTCAAGTGAAGGTGAGAACTGCAATTTCTATTGATTCAAATGTTATTACCAGGTTGGAAATCCTCTCTCCTTAAACATGAACATTCCATGTAAAGGGGGATTTTGAGGGCTAATGTTCAGGGAAATCTGCTTATCTTTGACATTCCCCAGGGCACATGACAACTATGAGCACCTCAGCTGTGCCTTCGATTGCCTTTGGCTTACTCTAGGAACAGAGAAATCATGAAGAAACACTAGATCGATTGTCTTGGATTAACACTGTACCATGAGTTCCATAATTATTATAGAGATTATCAAAACATAGTATATGTATTTATAAGATGAATAACAGAACATGGGTTTCTGTATTGATAAAATTTACAAGGAATAACATATGCTGACATTCTACTATTTCATTAATTTAGAAAAAAAAATTTGCCCTTGCTGGTTTGCTCAATGGTTAGAGCGTCAGCCTACAGACTTAAGGGTCCCAGGTTCGATTCTGATCAAGGGCACATGCCCAGGTTGTGGGCTCAGTCCTCGGTAGGGGGCATGCAGGAGGCAGCCTATCAATGATTCTCTCTCATCATTGATGTTTCTCTATCTCTCTCTACCTCTCCCTTCCCCTCTGAAATCAATAAAAAATATATTTTAAAAAAAGAAAATACGCATTTTTTGCTGTTTTAACTCCTCAGTTTAGTCATTCTACTAATTGAAAATTATACAATATCAGTACATGCATTGTAATTGGTTGCTACAGGGTACTGATCACTATTTCGCAATGCAAGGTGAAAGCTATACCAAATACTAAATGTTAATATGTGTGTTATGTCTTAATTCACCTTTTATTTTAGGATAATAGGAAATCAGGGGAAACGTCTTTGACAATAAACATTGATATATTTCTCCCTAGAGCAATGATTGCAAAATTAAATTTCAAAGCAATACAACATTATTTACATTAAGCAATTTAAAATACGTCAGTCTCTACTAATTGGTCAAAGTCTGGAATTTAAAAGAAAAGGAAAAATTCAGTTTCTGTTGAATTTCATTTTATGCCTTATGTTAGAAATTTGTAAAAATGTCTCTTGCTAGCTATCAGATAGTAAAATAACAAAGAATTCAGCTCCAGGCAAGCTTCTTTGCAGGCAGACCTGTCAAGAGAGAGACAGACAGTTTAGGGTAATTCATTCTTGCCACTAGATCTCAAATGACTTGTGAAGGGATGTGGAATTTCTCAAATATAAATAGTGTTAACTTACAGCAAGAAATAGAAAGTGTTGTTTGTGTGTGTTTTTTAGAGGCAAAAGGTGAGTAGTGAACAATGGAAAGATGTGTGTGATTTATGAATAATAAAAAGGGGATTTGTCAGGTTTTTAAGGTCACACCTTAATCATGGGTAACTGGGAATAATGGATTCCAGTGTTTTACAAGTCTTAGTCCTCAAAATTATCTTAGTATGCAAATAATTTATATGCAAATTAGCTTTGGATCAAGATTTGAAAATAAAATATACCAATGGAAAAAAAATGAATGGAGAAAAATAGAAATACCCCAAATAGGCACAAAGCTCTGGTCTTTTTTTCTAATTAATTCACATGCAACTTGCATTCTAGAAGTAGTAGAAAGATTGACCCTGCACTTAAACTGTCAGTGAATCCTAAAGCAAAACTGAAGTTTGAATATTTCTCATTAGAGTCAGCTAGCAGAACCAAACAAAGAACTCACTGTTAGAAAAGAAATTTTCTTTTCTCACAGACTTCCTGTGCAGGGGGGGAAAACCTGATACCACTTTACCCTGACAAATGTTATTACCTCAAGTATTCATCCCACAGAATTCATATATCTTTGTTTGTGTTTTTAACACTAGTATATTGAAGTATTCAGAAAAAATACGAGGAGGTAGAAATGAAAGTAAGCCTCTAGGAAAGATTTTTGGGGGGGTTTCTTTCCTTCTTCTTCTTCTTCTTTTTTTTTTTTTTTGTCATTAATTCACATGTCTCAGAACAGCCCATTTAGTATACCTTAGAACTACTTCCCTTTGGGTTCACTGGGCAGAGCCTACTGAGAGAAATAGGAAAGCATCCTGTAGATATGAATTTGTCATCAGGACAGGTCAACAGGATGGAAAAGCAATGATGCCAAGTTCACACCCACTTGTCCCTGTATCAAGGCAAGGAATGGCCTTGGTCTCATCTCTAGATATGTGGTAGGCAGTTAAACAGACATGAGCAGAGCAAGGATGATAGACCAGGTAGAGAAGGTCACCAGGGTGAAAAGCCCCTGGTCCCTAAATGCCGGGGTGTTTCTCAGCATTTAGAAGGGTTCAGGAATCTGGAGAAGGTGCTGCATGTAAATGGATAAAGAGACTAGACATGAAATATAAATTTGGAAGGCATTTTGGGGAGTCAGAGGAGACCTAGCTTCAGTAACTAAGTTCTCTGAATCTCTGGACCCCTAGCTTTTTATTAACACTAATTTCCCTAAGGCAAAGCAGATATACATATCAAAGGTTAAGGTTTTTATACAGTAGGCATTGTCAGGCTGGGGGAACTGCCTTTGGCTATTCAGCTGTTTGGCCAGCAGCAAGTAATAACATGTAGATTTTCAGATTTGGGGAAATACTTTCAGCTATTCCAGCAGGCAATAATATATGCAGTTCTTTAGGTTTGGGGAAATGCTTTCAGCCAGTCCAGCAGGCAATAATATGTATCTTCAGTCTTGCTGAATATAGAAGCCAATCAACCTTTTGAGGACTTCTTGCATTTATTATGACATGCTGGAATTAGCTTCCAGCACCTAGCAATGGCCAAAACTGGGAAAATAGGCACCTCACCCTTAGGGTGACCTTTCCTCCCCTAGCATATTGTTGGTCATGTTGTTTAAATCCCCCTGACCTTTCATATTGCTGGTCCTGTGGGTCGGACACTCCCCTGACCTTTTCTCCCCTAGCATGTGGCTAGTTATGTGGTAGATCCCCTTAGAGGAGGAACAAGGGGGCCACAGAATAGCCATGTACAATTCCCATACAAGCCCTTGCATGACCACTCCTTTAAGCATTGGGCCCTCAGAACCACATCAGATAATCCTAGGAACAAAGCCTCCAGTCTGTCAATCAGTTTGGTCAAACTAGAGCTGACATTTAGGCCTCAGTTGTGTTTCAGCTCCAGGCCCAGAAAAGCAGCAAAACCAAACAGAGGGATGCCATAGCAGACATCAGGACCAGACGCAATGACTCCCTTCCCTAGTGGAGACCAATCAATGTAAACCCTGAAAGGACACACTTGGAAAGCTGATGAATATTCTATTGAGATCCTCTCCTGAGACCTCCCCTAAAATTCGCCACCTTTAGAAAACAGATAAAACCCATCAAGATAAAGGAAGCCAGCATGGGTTCTTTCTGGAGTATGCCCACACCTTTCTTCCCCCTTTCTTTCTCAGGCATGTATCACTGCTCTCTTTCTCTTACGCTCTAAGGTCCCAGCAAGACTTGCAACCAGGGGAGAAGTGGGCAGTGGCAGCTTGCCCTGGGCTAACCTCTCAAACCTGTCTCCAAGGCCCTCTTTTCTCTGACTTTACAGTGAACTAACAGCAGCCCTGCTTTGGCTCACCTCTGTCACTGTGGCTTTTCCTTCTCAGTGAGTCCACTCCACACTGCAGGGCTCACTTCTTTCCTATCACTTTGCTAGAGAGCCAAAGAAGAGCACTGCCTAATTTCTCTCCTGCTGCTCCTTCTATCCCAAGCCCTTCCTTTGTTTTGCTGTCTCCAGCTTTAATAAACAAACTCTCAAAATCACCTGGACTCATATCGTGAAATCTTTTCTGCACAAAGTCAAGAACCCACACACTACAGATTGGCCCTGGCAGACCCACTCCAGGCCTGGTTCATTTCCAGTTTCCAGTTTCAGATGTCTATGGTCATTTCACTCAATTCTCTTTCTTGCTAATGTCACATGAAGCACTTTTATGTGTCACTACATTTCCAGCATCACTGGGGACTAAGACTCAGGCTGTTTGTGAATGGTAAAGCCCATTTTTATACATTTAATAAATCAATATTGAAATGTCCTTTGTCAAAAATGTATTTCAAACTAATCCTTCTCCTTGTCCTTTACAGTAACAACTGTATTAGAACATGCCTATATAAAAAAAAAAAAGTCAAAGGCATTTTAATCTACCAAGGCCATTAAGATTTTTCTTTTCTGACCTTGGAGTAAAACCTTTCTGAATAACAGGGATTCAGTCCCAATACTCACACAATGAGTCTGAATCACTGCCTAAGTGTCCATAACAGTGGAAATAGTTTGAGTTCTAAATTTAATCTGCCTTGGATTTGCTGCATTACACTGGGAAATGCCTTTGCTTCTCTCTTTTCTGGTTCCTTCATCACTAAAATGGTGTTAATAAAAGTCATCACCTGTCTGCCTTCCAGGGAAATTGTGAAGATAAACTCATATTCTCAGTCAAGCACACAGCTAATAGAATTCTCAATAGTAACTGTGTTAATAACCATAACAGCAGCAAAGAGACGTTATCCTGCTGTGGGTGTTATAATTTATTGGCTTAGAAACTCAACTCAAGGGCCTGTGATTATAGAAATCTATGAGGAGGTGATGCTCTCATCTGCACAGGCTTTGGAGATGTCTGTTTGTTTAGCCTTTCTATAGAAACTAGAAATACTTGTCTGTATTTGGGAAGGTGAAGAGTTTATTCTCTCTTATAACTTTAAATTTACTGATATATGATGGTCATTTTGCTTGCATTCATGCATAATACAATTTTAAGAATCAAATAGACTGGTCACTTTACTTTTCTAACTGTCTTTGAAAGTGTTGACAGAAAATGGAATAGAATGCACATAGGACTGACACATCCATATGTAAATAGGTAGACACCTGCACGGCAGGATTTGCTGAGGGCTAAGATGTCTCCCTAATGCCTACTGGTGTGAAACTGTCAAGATTCATTCAGTCTTCAGGGATGGAGGCATTGTTATCTGTGAGAGGCTAACACAGTGGTAGGGTTTAGTTGACCTGATTAAACTTGAGTGTCAAATACTAGTAGAAGAAATGGAGGTGAAAGTATGGCTAAGGAGGGTGGGATGTGCAATGCTGCTTTATCTACTTGGATATACACTGAGTAGCCAGATTATTATGATCTCTGAACACATAATAATCTGGCCACTCAGTGTGTGTATGTGTACACACACACACACACACACACACACACACACACACACACACATATACATACATACACACTAGAGGCCTGGTGCATGAAATTCGTGCACTGAGGAGGGTGTCCCTCAGCCCAGCCTGCACCCTCTCCAATCTGGGACCCCTCGGGGGATGTCCGACTTCAGGTTTAGGCCCGATCCCTGAAGTCGAATGTCCCTCTCACAATCTGGGACCACTGGCTTCTAACCACTCACCTGCCTGCCTGATTGCCCCCAACTACTCTCCCCTGCTGGCCTGATCAGCCCCAAGGCTTTTATTAGTATAGATATGACCCTTCACAGAAAATTTTACTAACCCTGCTTTACAATAAGGGCTTGACAATTGAATCATTGGATCCAGACACCAAGGTTTCCTTTCTTTGAATAGTGGAGGGAATAATTATCTTGTCTTTAAGTTGCCCTGAAATTAAAATGAGATAATGACTTAGAAAAGTATAAAAGCACCATATAAAGATAACTGTCTTTTTCATGTACTGAAAAGACAATAAAATGGTAAAATGAAAAACACTATTTTTTTATTCTCCCCCTTCCTTCCTTTACAGCCTATATTTAAACTTTGAAATTTATAAAAATTACACTCCAATTTTCATTTCTTTACATTCAATATTATTTTGTATTGGTTTCAGGTTTTATATTAGTTACAGAATAGTGGTTAGACCAGTGATGGCGAACCTATGACACACGTGTCAGCACTGACACGCGTAGCCATTTCTGATGACACGTGGCCACTGAGGTGGCTGCATGCCGAGGATGAAACATTTGCTGCTCCTGAGTATGAAACATTTGCAAAATAATGTTTTTCCCTCAAAGTGACACACTACCTGAGTTATGCTCAGTTTTTTGGCGAAGTTTGACACACCAAGCTCAAAAGGTTGCCCATCACTGGGTTAGACAATCATATACTTTACAAAGTGTTCCCTGATATTTCCAGTACACACCTGGCATCATACCATCATTACAACACTATTGACTATATTCCCTATTTAAGTGACAATGGGTTTACAGGTTCCTTCCAGTCTTTCGTTTGTGTTGTTCACCTTTCCTATTCTTTCTCACTTCTTCATCACTTTCCTTATATAGTATCTCAATTGGCCATCAAAGCTCAGTGAAGGCACTGGGACACACTTAATCCATTTTACAGACCAGGACACTGAGGCCAATTCCAGTTGGCTGTGGAACTTGACTCAGTAACCCCCCGCCCCCGGGTCTCTGGAGCAGGTAGAAGGCTTCGCACTCACTGCCAAGGCATGCTCTGCCATGGGGCAGGGAGGTGTGAGCTTGCTTTTGGGTCAAGGCCGGAGCAGGAGTCGCCGCCTCTGAAGTGCGAAGGCTGCCTGAGCGAGGCCCATTAGCACTGGGAGCTTGTCTGAATCACATCAGTCAGTCCCGGTACCCTACAGTGCAGCACCCCTCCACTGAGGTGGCACCGCCCCTCAACCCTGCCTCAGAGCTGCGAGTCTTTGCCCCTCCTCCCCCCCCCCTCCCGGCTACCTTCCATGCCCCTTGATCCCTGGCCTGGCCCACCCACATGTTGGGGCCACTGCAGAACCTCTCTCTCTGCAGTGAGGCAGATCCCTGCCCTTGGTCTCCGTGAAGATGTGAATCTGTGGCCAGAGGTCCGGTCTGTGCCTCAGCAACCCCATGCCTGTGATGTTCCCAGGGCCCAGCCGTGCCTCCCTGGGCTGTGATGTTCCCGGGGACCCATGGGAGTGGCTAGGTCGGCCGGCTGCACCTCCCTGGGGCTACGATGTTCCCTGGGCCCCACGGGAGCAGCTAAGCAGGCCCAGCAGCTCCTCCCTGGGGCTGCGATGTTCCCAGGGCCCCACAGGCGTGGCTAGGTAGGCCACTGCCCCTCCCGGAGCCTGTGATAAACCTGGACCCCTCAGGTGGCATCTGGTGCTGCCCACCCCACACCCCCTTCCTGGCCTGATGGACTGGTACCTTGTGGGTGGTGTATTCCTGCAATAGGGCTTCCTGCTGCACTCTCCGCTGGCCCTGCCTGCTTGCCTCCCTTCTCACCGACCCTGCCTGCTTGCTTCTCCGAAGCTTCGTGGTTTCTTTTTACGCTGTCTTGATATGCAAAAAAACACCATCTTGGTTGGGTTAATTTGCATACTCCCCGATTGGCTGGTGGGCGTGGTTTGGGCATAGCAAAGGTGCAGTCAATTTACATATTACTCTTTTATTAGGTAGGATATATATATTAGAGGCCTAGTGCATGAATTCGTGCATGGGTGGGGTGGGTGGGGTCCGGCCAGCCTGGACAGGGGGAGGGGACATGGGTGGTTGGCCGGCCTGCCTGCTGGTCGAACTCCTGGTCTAGGGGACAATTTGCATATTAACCTTTTATTATATAGGATATACACTGAGTGGCCAGATTATTATGCTTTCAGAAATCATAATAATCTGGCCACTCAGTGTATATTAGCCAGGCTGAGTTAGCTGCTTCAACAAAGGACTCCCAATGCCAAAAAGTGTCATGCAATAGAATTTTACTTCCTGTTAATGTAGATCTTCAGACACATGTTTTCAGGACAGCCTCTGTGTGATATTTCAGAGCCCCAAACCCCTTCTTCTGTGTAGTGTTGCTCTGCCCTGTGAACTCTGAGCCTTCTACTCATCCCACCACTAGGGAAAGAGAGAGTGAAGATTCTGTGAGAAAGGTTTTAGTGGACAGAGGATGAAGTAATAACATATTCCAGTGGCAAGAACTCACATATATGACAGCCTCTAACTGCCAGGGGGACAGGGAACTATATCTTGCTATGTGTCCAAAAGGCAAATGGAATCTCATCACTTCTTCCACAGGGCCCTGGGATGTAGCAAAAGTGGCAAACAGCATAGTTTTGGGTGTAGGAATAACCACATAGTCATCCTGGCGATTCTACCATCCACATGACCTTGGAAAAATTACCTAGCATGCCACATAATAGCTGTATGTTCTTGAGCAAGTTTTCCTCTCCTCCTCCTCTTTGACTTCTTTCTCTTTCTCCCCCTTTTTCTCTTTCTCTTCTACTTTTTTTTTTTTTTAATATCACAGTCTTTTTTTTCTCTTGGGACCTTCCTGTTGAGAATCATATTAGGTTATGCATATAAAAATTAGTACTTTGTCTGGGACCAAATGTCATCTCAAGAACTCATTAGTTGCCCTAACTGGTTTGGCTCAGTGGCTAAAGCGTTGGCCTGCAAACTGAAAGGTCCCAGGTTTGATTCTGGTCAAGGGCATGTAACTTGGTTGTGGGCACATCCCGAGTAGGGGGTGTGCAGGAGGCAGCTGATCAATGTTTGTCTCTCATCGGTGTTTCTAAAATTCTATCCTTCTCCCTTCCTCTCTAAAAAAATTAATAAAGTGCATATTTAAAAAAAATTAAAAAATAACTCATTAGTTCCTATTTTTTTTATATATACCTTGGAAATATTTGAGGTGGTGGTAATGAAAGTGAGTTATAGATACCAGAGTTTCATTTTGTCATGTGACTAGAGAGGATTTAAGAGTTTTCAGTCTTTGAGATATCAAATAAAAAAAAATATTTACTATATGTATTGACCCTACACTCATGTTCCTGAAAGTGAATGTAGAAAAATTTGGGGCTGCAAAATTCAACTGTAGTCACAGCATTCTTCAGACATGTAGTTTATTTTCCAAATGTTTTGAAGAAAATATATCTGTGCAAGGAAATAAGAATTTTTAAAATAAAAAAACTGCATGAGATCCTAGTATCTTTTGGGATTTGAGCCCTTTGGGATATGTTTCTTCAGCCAGTCTATCTACACTAATTAAATCCACTTAATTGAGCTACAAATCTATGAGGATGAGTTCTTAAGGGATTTTGCAAATGTCCTGCTTATAGATAAATCAAAATGATTATAAAGTAGTCCTTCTCACTGTGCTTGACTGCAGGAGATGTTGAAATGAAAAATATGATGAGAGAAAATGTTCACATTCTAAAATATGGAGAGGCGTTGATTCAGGTTCAGGATTAGTTGTGTGCTGATGTTGCTGCTGGCTCTTATTTTAAAAAAAATTTTCTCACTTTAAATCTGAATGATGGTCTTTTGTCCTCTGGAAATGGGGTGCAGATTAAGATATTTTTCCTATCAATTGGCCTTTTTGCTCACTGCTAAGATGTTCAAAGTGTTCTGAACAAATAATAATTAAAGAGATGATTCTTTTTAAAAGGAAGGTAAGTCATAGGACCCTGATGTTAATGTAATTTCTCAGCACACTTGTGTCTTCAGTATTCTGAGATCTACCCACAGTTAAAATTCATGGAATGAAGCTTTCTGAATTTCAAAATGCTTATCAGCCTAACCCCCAAAAATGTGTTTAAAAGCCATGTGTTAAAGGCCAGCTGAGGTCAAAGTTTGGCTTTTTAAATGCTATGAATAATGCAAATTCTTTTTCTGAAAATGCTTCAAGTCTAATCTGATCCTTACAAGCTATATCCTTTTTACTTTCGGCCATTGTTTCCAGATTTAAGGAAAGGAAGTCATATAATTTGTCAAGCTGAAATGATATAATCAATCCCATTGTTAGGTTAATTTCCATTTACATACTTGAAGAAATGACTATTTCTCCAGCTTTAATATTCTAGGTTGTAAACTTTTTTATATTTTAACATACAACATAATGGTAAAAGACATTGCATTGTTCTGGAAAATGCTAATGTTTGTATAGTTAAATGTTTCATTTCTTTTTTTTTTAAGTTCTTAGTTTATTATTCCTCTCATGAAAAATCTATACAATCTCCACAGATAAAGTCACTAAAGAATCTTAACTCCTTCTGTTGTCCAATCTCCAGCTTTTTGCCAGCACCAATATTGGCCTTTATAGTCCCCTAACTGACTTCATTATGTTATTTTATTTTTAACTTTTTTCTTGAGGTCTTTTCCTCCTTATATGGGCCATTTCTTGCAAGTCTATGTTTGGGTTTATTTTTCTCCTCATAATCCAAGGAATCATAAATTATGCCAAAGCCAGTTGGCTAGCCACCACATAAAATGGGTTCTGAATCCAAATACAAAGATGATATCTTGTACATCTTGACTAATTTTTCCTGAATTTCTGTCTTAGGTACTCTTGCTGTCCCAAGGAAAAAGACATTGAAGACCATTTGCTTCCACTGAGGAAGTCTATCAATCATGAACTTCATGGTCTGGATAGTTACTACATCCTTCATGATGATGGCCAGTCCTCAAGCATCCAGGGAGGAAAAGTTAAGTATTTCATTTCTTTAAACCAGTTTCTCAGATAATTATTTTCTTACATATATTTTTAAACCAGATTGACAAATTGATACCTAAACCAAAGGCAGTGTCAATGAGACTGAAAATGTTCCAATGAAAAATATGCCCCTGACATGGCCAAATTAAATTTCATAAAGTCCATGCACTAGCTTCTTGGCCTTTACTTCCAAATTAATTTTATCTGATGTACCATAAATTGCAAAGCAACAGGGGAAGTTATGCTGAGCAGCTGTCCTATTATAAAAATTCTGGGAATGAAACTAACTATGGTTTCTGATTCCATTTCAGCGCTGATGGTGAGGAAGCTAAATTACAAAGATTTCCTTTGTTGCCTTTCACAAATATTCATTAGGACAAATGCATTTATGGTGTAAAACATGTTTTCAACACATGTATCAGCAGGCCGAATAAGGCATATAGATTCTAAAGACAGACTCAAAGAGGCACTAAAAAAAAAAGCCCCAATGATCTTTAAAAACAAACAAACAAACGAACAAAAAACAGGCACGCCATCTGGAATGGGGAGAAGTGGACCATCACCACTCCTGGTGATGGGGCTCCCGAAGGTGCCTGGTGGTCAAAGATGTGAGGGCCTCTTTGCCATCATGAGACATCCCCACCCCCACTTGGTGTCTGGGACTAAAGAACCAGCAAGAGGCAAAGGCCCAGGCTCTGCCTGACTCAGGACTTGCCTCTCATGCTGTGTCCTGGCTGAACAGATGGCAGAGTGGAGAGCCTGTCTTTGTATTTGGTTCCCAAATCAAACATATCACCAAGGTGAATTTTTAATTTAAAAACTTAAAAATATTTTTTCTCACAAATTCACATAACTCCTTAAAAGTTTTTCCTATTATTTATGGCTTTGGCTCATATCATTTTAGGTCATGCAAGAAATTTAGTTGAAAAAAAATTATAGCTTGTATTTTTGGGGTGAATCGCATTTGATGAAGCAGTTCCACACATATCTCTTGTGATCCTCCTACCCTAGTTTTATGGGGAGAAAAGGTGGGGGAGAGTTCCATGGAGATTAAAGGACCCTGTCAAAAGTAGGTGCTATAAAAAAGAAGAAATTCCTACCATTTGCAACAGCATGGATGGAACTGGAGAGCATTATGCTAAGTGAAATAATCCAGTCAGAGAAAGATAAATATCAGATGATCTCACTCATTTGTAGAATATAATGAACAACATAAACTGATGAACAAAAACAGATCCAGAGTCACAGGAGCATGGAATAGACTATCCAGCCTATGAGGGAAGGCGGGGGGTGAAGGGGTAAGAGATCAACCAAAGGACTTGTATGAATGCATATGAACATAACCAATGGGCACAGATAGGGTGGGGGTGGGGGTGAGGGCATGTGCTGGGGGTTGGGGGCGGCCAGGGAGAGGTCAATGGAGAAAAAGGAGACTTAAGTAATAAATTAAACAATAAAGAATTTAAATTTAAAAAAATAAAATAATTTTGATTAAAAAAATAAATGTAGGTGACAGAACGTAAGGATTTTAAACCTGGCCAATCTCTCCTTATATGATGACAATACTATCATTACTTACAATTGTCATTGTATAAATTAATTTATCTTATCTGGAAATGCTAAGAAAGTTGAGTTTGATGGAAGGACAAAGGAAATAATGTGAAGCATTGAACTAGAAGGACAGGCCGTTTAGATGGGAAGCTCAAGAAAATAGGGAAGAATGTCATAAAAAAAAAGAAAAGAAAAGTAGAGAAGAAAGGATAGCTGTCAGATATCTTGACAAAACCATTCTCTTGAAAACAGCTAAATATTCTGGAAGAAAATTTAAAAACACACCCACATTCTCACACATTGCATTATTCAACTGTCTAAAAAGAGAGGTATTTTGAAAAACTGAAAACAAATGAAAAAGTGGGAATTCAAGAGAAAAACAAAATGTCAAATCTGGATTTCAGTCTTAAATATCTGATAAAACCTGGTGAACATGAGTTTTGATTTAAAAACTGAAGATAAAGGAAAAGATGACCAAAGTGCAGTCTATGAGGACTCAGAAGTTACACCTCAGTAATGGTGCTCTGGAGACAAACCTGACCCACAGAACCAGATAAGAAAGGGCCTTGGCTTGGGTGGAGGAAAAAGAAAATTTCTCCTTAAAATTCATAAGAAAAGCGAACTCACACATGAAATCAAGGGCTATGTTTCTATCATCTATCTATATGTAACTAAAACAGCCCTAGACAAGAAATTAATTTACTGCAGTACCAGGTTTATAGGACACAGGAAAAAATGCAAGTCCTTTTAGAGAAATGGCACTTTACCCACTCTGCAGAATATTCTCACATATAAACTTGTAAGGAAGGTGAGATTACAGTTAAAAGGAAAATCACAAGACACACAAGAAAGCAAGCTGAAGAGGTTATTAAAAATGATTAAACAGCAAGAGAATATAAGAACAGAGAGACACATTAAGAAAAAATAAGCAAATTGAAATCTAAAGCTGAACAACAAAATGACTGAAATTTTCTTTAAAAACAGTAGGTATAACATCAGCTTAGACCTAAATGAAGAAAGAATTGAATAAATACAATGTATACCTGAAAATTATTTAGGGTGGCAGTAAAAAGACAAAAGGTTGAAAATATGAAAGATGTGTTAAAAGAAACATAACAGAGAAAGAAGTCTGACATTTGAATTGGAATTTTTGGAGACAAGAGAGTGACAAGGAGAGAAAATATTCTGAGAAGGAATGGCGGAGAAATTTCTGGCAACTGTAATAAATGTGAATACTCAAGTTCGGGATCTCACTGGTTTCCAAACATCTCTTTCTGGGATATTTGTTAGATTGTCTCTTTCAAAGAATTGACACATTTCATTTAAATTATAAAATTTTAGGTCATAGAGTTGTTCGTAATATCCCTTTATTCTCTTTTTATGTCCATGGATTCATTAGTAATGGCCCTTATTTCATCTTTGATATTAGTAATTTTTATCATTTTTTTTCTTGTCTGCTTGTTTTTTTTCCCTTGTAGGAGGATTACCATTTTATTTATATTTTCAAATAACCAGGTTTTGATTTCATTGATTTTCTGTTTTCCTCTTTTTAACTTCATTCATTTCTACTCTGATTTTTATTTCTTTTCTTCTGCACTCTAGATTTATATTCCTCTTCTTTCTCTAGTTTCATAAAGTGGAAGCTTAAGTTATTGATTATAGATCTATCTTCTTTCTTATATATGATTCAATGCTGTTTGTTTCTCCCTAAGTATTGCTTTTGATGCATCCCACAAATTTTAATGTTTTATTTTCAATTTGAAATTGAAAATATTTTATCTGGTTAGTTTGAAATACTTTTAATTTCCCTTGAGACTCTTTTGACCCAGGGATTATTTACAACTGCACTGTTCAATCTCCAATATCTTAGGTTTTCCCAGCCATCTTTCTAATATTTAATTTCTAGTTTAATTCTATTGTGTTATGAAAGCCTACTTTGTAAGATTTCTATTCTTTTATATTTGTTAAGGTATGCTTTATAGCATAGAATATGGTCTATCTTTGTGAATGTGCCATATGAATTTGAAAAAATCTAATCTAATAATAGACAAATATGCAAATTGACCATACCTCCGACACACCCACAAGCCATGCCCACAAGCCACACCCACCATCCAATCAGAGCGAGTATGCAAATTAACCCAAACCAAGATGGCTGCAGCCACAGAGAGCAAGGTTTCCTAGGTAACAGAGGAAGCCAAGCTTTCTGCCAGCCATTGCAGGCCTAAGCCTCCACTCAAGCTACAAAGTTTCAATTATAGAAGGTAAACAAATTCAAACAAATGGCGGCAGAATGGAGCTTGAGAGAGCAGGCCAGGGTTGCTGCCGGCAACAGGGGAAGCAAAGCTTTCCACACACCCTAGTCAGGCCCACCCACTTAAGGCAACAAAGTTTCAATTATAACCCCAACACAAATGGCTGCCGGCCTCGGAGGGAGCCCCAGGCTTGGCTCTGCTCCAGGCTACAAAGTTTCAATTGTAGAAGGAATATAAATTCCAGATACCAGGGCCTCCGCTTGGGTTGCCAGGGCGCGTGGCCGGCCTGCAAACCACCACAGGCCCCTCACTCAGGCCACCCCACGCCCCAAGGGTACCCCACCCTGATCAGGGACACCCTTCAGGGCAAACCAGCTGGCCCCCACCCCTGTACCAGGCCTCTATCCTATCTAATAAAAGACTACTATGCAGATTGATCATCACTGCAACACACAATATAGCTGCCCCCATGTGGTCAAAGATCCTGCCCCCATGTGGACACAAGATGGCCACCACAAGATGGCCAGCAGAAAAGGGCAGTTGGGAGGCACCCGACCTGCAAAAGAGGGCAGTTGAGAAGGACCAGGCCTGCAAGGGAGGGAAGTTGAGAGGGACCAAGCCTGCAAGGAAGGGCAGTTGGAGGTGATCAACCCTGCAGGAGAGGGCAGTTAGGGGTGACCAGGCCGGCCGAGGAGGGAAGTTGGGGGCAAACAGGCTGGCAGCAGAGTGGTTAGGGGGTGATCAGGCTGGCAGGCAGAAGCGGTTAGGGGCAATCAGGAAGGCAGGCAGGCAAGCTGTTGGGAGCCAGCAGTCCTGGATTGTGAGAGGGATGTCCGACTGCCCGTTTAGGCCCGGGCCTAAACGGGCAGTCGGACATCCCTCAAGGGGTCCTAGATTGGAGAGGGTACAGGCTGGGCTGAGGGACAACCCCCCTCCGTGCACGAATTTCGTGCACCGGGTCTCTAGTAATGTATAATCTGCTATTTTTGAAATCCAGTGGATTGATGGTGCTGTTCAGCTTTTATGCCTGCATTTCCTGTCAAATACTGATAGAGGTGTATTGAAATCTCCAATTATGACAGTGGATTTATCTACTTCTCCTTCCAATTCTATCAGTTTTTTTCTTCATATGTCATGTTGCTCTGTTATTAGATACATGTATATTGTGGATTGTTATGTCTTCTTGAAGAATTGACCCCTTTATTTTTACACAATATCACTCTTTTTTGACATTCAAATGGTTTATTTGCATGATTAATAAGCACATTCCCCAAAGCGCATCAGGCATCTGAGAATAACGTTATTTTGAGTAAAAGCAGAAAATCTTCTGGAGAGACCGTCCCGCTATTGGGTCTGGCAACTCAAATGTCCACCACATCCAGCAGTGCAGCAAGATGGAGCTCAGAGGCAACCTCCTCTTCCCTTGAACTTGGGATCAGACTTTCCAGGTGCTTCAGGTTGGGTCAGACAGGTGCCTGTTGCTCTGACAGCTGCAGTGGTCCTTCCATTCTGAGAGCTAGCAGTTGCAGATGCTTTCATCACAGGTTCTGGACACCAGAGCCTGAGGAAAGTCGAGGGGAAGGGAAGTTGAATCTGTAAATGCTCCTGAGTCTTCAGTCACAGCTGCAGCTGATCTTCAAGCCTCTTGCTCTCCTGAAGACAGCTGGCCAGGCACTGGCCAGGAGCTCCTGAGGGAGGCTCTGCACCTCAGCTCCTCCAGGCTGGGAATCCTCTCCCTTCCGCACACTCCAGTCCTCTTCCCTGTGCAAAGCCATGAAGTAACTGAGTGAGAAACTGTTTGCAGAAAGATGAAAAGACTTTATCTCAAAACGCCCCGGCTCAGCTAGCTGTTGTTCCTTCTGCTCTGCATACCGGCTTATTCCCATGACAAATGAACATCATATACATATATCTGATCATCTTCACTCAGCACCTCCAACATGTTGGGAGGAAGGTTGTGTGGGTAGGGGTCGGGATTGGAGAGAAGATCCAGTGCCTCAGCCTGTGGCTGATGCATAAAGCAATGACTGTGTCCCATGAGATGGGGGCAACTGAGGGCAGCTTTGCCTGGGCCTGGAGGAGGGGCCGCTTCTAGCGAGAGCTGTGTTTTCAGGAGGCACACTGGTGGCTATGGAGCACCCGGGAGCTGGGAGTTAGGGAGCCAGGGCTGTTCTAGTAAAGGTGAGGAAGCAACCAGCTGCCCCCTCCCCCACCACACACACACACTCCCTGACTGGCCAGGCAGGGCGCTGCACGCCATTGACCCACTGGACCTGGCGCATGTAGTAAGGTACTCCAGAGAGGCCAGGCCGCCCCGCTGCCTCACTTCTTTTTTTTTTTTTTTTTAATATATTTTATTGACTTTTTACAGAGAGGAAGGGAGAGGGATAGAGAGTTAGAAACATCGATGAGAGAGAAACATCGACCAGCTGCCTCCTGCACACCCCCTACTGGGGATGTGCCCGCAACCAATGTACATGCCCTTGACCGGAATCGAACCTGGGACCTTTCAGTCTGCAGGCCGACGCTCTATCCACTGAGCCAAACCAGTTTCGGCACCGCTGCCTCACTTCTGTCAAGGAAAAACCCGACCCCTGGCACAGGGGTCACAAGGGAACAGGCAATGCAAGTACTGATGTAATCATGGATTTCCATACGGTATAATCTGAAACCAGTTCATCTGAAGCCAACTCCTGAAGCAGCAGACCGTCTTCTGCTGAGTGAGTGCTTCCCCGGTCTCAGGGCAGAAAACACATCAGACCAACTTGCAGCCTGTGGCTTCAGGTCTGCCCGGGTCGCCCACCAGCCACTCTCCAGTTCTGCTCTCCAGCCAGGGAGTCTTTTTTAGCAGTGACAAATTATATGAGACTTGTGATAAAGAATGAGCTAATGTGATTATGGAGGCCGACAGGTCCCACAATCTGCAGGCTGAGTCCACAGGGAGGGCCCACGGTGCAGCTCCAGTACAAGGCGGGCAGGCTCCAGACCCGAGGAAGCCCGAGGTTTCACTTCCAGCCGGTAATTCAGGACTTCACCTGATTGGATGAGGCCCACCCACATAGGGGGAGGCAATCTCCTTGACTCAGTTTACTGACTCAAATGTTGATATAATCCCAAATCACCCTCACAGAAACATGTTTGGTCAAATATCTGGGCACCCTAGATATTTGGAAAAAGAAATACAGATGTAAGAAAAGGGGGGAACATGCCTATCAAGTGAAATATAAAATACGTTTCTAGTCAGTGGCAATTTACTCATTTCTTATTTCTTCCTTGACTTATTCAACTATATTCAAATACGTTTTACTGGTTTTATTTTTAAATTCCACTTGTAATGTATTCAATGACCAACGACAATGTGCAGGTATCTACAAGTGTTAAAATTGTAATAGTAGTATTGAAGTGTGTTCTGATTTCTATTGTTTTCTAATCAAAATGAATTGTTAAGATAAAGTTCAACAGCTATAAGGGACACACATGTAAACTGCCTGGATTTTTTGTGTGTTTTTTTTTATCAAAGTATATTTATATCTAGGGGTCACATTCTTTATCTTGACAATCTGTGAAGCTATCATCCAATCAACATCATTAATCTCACTTTAAAAATATAACATTTGGGGATAAAACCCTATGTAAAATAATATTTTACAAAATTAAACTTGTTATAGAAACACTAATTCTAAATTTTACTTGTGAAATCATATTTTGGTTTATTCTTCATAACATCTATCATTATGCTTTTTAACTTTCTGATCATGAGTTCTATTTTTCATCTGTTTATTTTCACTCTTTTCCCCTATTTCTATTTTACACAGAAAATATTATTTTAAAAGATAATTAAAGAGACAATACAAACTATAGGGTATTTTAAAAAATATATCTTAGACATGTAGTCTTAATATAAATTTTTAAAATTTTAAAGTACAGTAAATAAAAGTGTCTAGATTTGGTTGCTAAATTTTTATGTATTTAAAGCTTCTTTCATAAAGGGAAGAGACTAAAGTACTCTTCTGTTTTAATTTATAAAATAGAAACTATTTCAAGCATACTTCATGGGTAAAGTATATATACAAGAGAGGAAAGGATTCTAATTACATGCTTGACTTGAGAAACTTAATTTAGTTGCTTTAGAAAGGTGAATTTGATCAAAACATTTTTGTTGGTGTCATTGAACAGTCCATATAGTTGGTACTTTCACTTAGAGTCCCATTAATTGGTGACAGCAGATTTTTTATTCTCCTAGTTAATATGAAGATACCTGAGTTCTAATCATAGGTGAAATTTTAAAATTCTGGGTCTATATCTAGCATTTACTTGGAACTTTTTCTATGTAGCTACTTAGTTATATTAAACTGTAGCTACTTAACTATTTGCATCAAAATTAATTCAAATGTATCTCTAAGTGGTTAAAATTTTTGTTCAATAACTCACACCACATGTAAAAATCATTCTAGTTAATCATAGGTCTAAATGAGAAAGTTAAAACACTGAATGCTTTGGAAAAAAATATAAAAGGAAATCCCAATTACCTGAATTAGGTAAATAGTGCACAAGTAGCAATAATCAAACATAAAGTTAAAAAAATGATATATTGGTCTTCATTAGAATTAATAAATTCTGGTCATTAAATGAATCATGAGAGCAAAAACACAACATAGATGAATGTTTACTTCTAAGTATGACAGACTATAAGTTCCTACCATGTAATCCTCTGTAAAAAGCAACTAAAATTTATACACCTATGAAAAAAAGGAACTACCTAAAGTCACTGTAGCAGAAATACTAATGCTCAGTGCACACTTTATGAAAGGACTGCAGATGGGAGCTATAAAGGTTCTTTTGCTTATAACCTGGAATCAAGTGCAGTCTCTGTGGCATGCACAGTATTAATGGATGGCATGCATGAAAAACCCAGTCTTCCTGGCCAGGGACACCTGAACAGTGAGGTTGGGAAACACTGAATACTGAAGAGACTGGGAGAATCCCGTAAGTGAAAGAGCTAGAGAGGAGGATCACCCAAACCTTTCCACCCACATCTCTACTGACCCCTGAAACTACCTGTATAGGATGAACCAAAAACATCTCAGCTAAAGACAAATGATCTAAGAACTGATTTATATTTTCAAGGAATAGAGTTTGCAGCTCCGAATAAAACCAAGAAATTTATCTACTAAAACCTGTGAAACAATGCCTTTGGCTGGATAGCTCAGTTAGTTAGAACATTATCCCTATCTGCCAAGGTTGTAGGTTCAATCCTGGTCAGTGCACATACAAGAATTAACCAATGAATGCACAAATAAGTGGAACAACAATTTGAAACAAATTGATGTTTCTCTCTCTCAAATCAATAGATAAACTTTACAAAATAACATAAAATAATATTTATCAGAGAAATGTAACAGAATTCATAATCCAGAAGTTAATATTCATCATACCCAAGATATAATCTAACATTAACAGACATAAGAAGAATCTAGAAAATTGAATACATTTTCAGAAGGAAAAAAAAGCAAGATGAACCAGACATCTCAACTAAAATACAATAATTTTAAAGCAGCAATTATATGTTAATAAATAAATTAAAAGTAATGAAAAACAATAAGCATTAACAAGATAAAAACAATAAAGTTCTTCCCATTTCAAATGGCAATTCTAGAACTGAAAAATAGAATTTCTGGAAAAAATATTTATACACAAATAAATGGCTAAAACTAAAAAGAACACTAAGTGAGGGTATGAAATAGGAAATCTCATACTTTGCTAGTGGAAATAGAAAATGATTTTTAAATTTGTCAAAAGTTAAACCATATTTAACACCACAGAGAAATGAAAAAATATATATAAAGAGGTAATATACAAATAAGCCGGGACACTATAACAGTCATGAATGCTCAGGAGGAGGCTGCATGCGCAGGTGGGCAGGAGGGGACTGCTGCGTGGTGAATCAAGCCATAGATGGTGCAGGCCCACAGTGAGCAGGGCAGAGCAGGCCTGCAGAGAGCAGGGAGCAGGGCCTGCCCACAGAGAATGGGGCCTACCAGCCAGGGCACACCGGCAGTCCCGCCTCTGCATGTGAGCTGCAGAGGAAACACCTTTTCTGACCGCTCATTGGTTAAGCTCCCAGTACACCACTCGCAGTGTTCTTGGTAATTTGTGTAATTAGAATCCAAGAATGTGTTCTAGGGTTTTTCCACCTCACTCCTGGAGGAAAAAAACGAAGGTCCACTGCTGGAGGGTCTAAGAAATGTCATATCCTGACCTAGCCAGTTTGGCTCAGTGGATAGAGCCTCAGCCTGCTGGCCGCAGGGTCCGGATTCAATTCTGGTCAAGGGCATGTACCTAGGTTGCAGGCTCCTCCCTGGCCGGTGCCCAGGTCAGGGCTCATGCAGGAGGCAACCAACTGAAGTGTCCCTCTCACATTGATGTTTCTCTCTGTCTTTCCCTCTCTCTCCCATGCTTTCTAAAAATCAATGGAAAAATATCCTCAGGTGATAGAAAGAAAGAAAGAAAGAAAGAAAGAAAGAAAGAAAGAAAGAAAGAAAGAAAGAAAGAAAGAAAGAAAGAAAGAAAGAAAGATCATATCCTATGAAAGAGACATCTTGAAAATGCCTAAAGAAAGTTGTCATTTTTTCATGGTGAAGGAACTAGAGTCTGTGTTGATGAAAAAACCTTGACGGCTATGTCAGCCAGCAGTGGCAGCTGCAGTGGGGTGATGGGGATGGCGCCTTCCCCTGATCAGCCTGGTTGTCTCCTGCGGAGGGAGGCCAGACTGTGGCTTAGGCCCACTCCCTGCAAATTTTGTGCACCCGGGCCTCTAGTATGTCAATAAAGACTTATACAAAGTAGCTTTATAATTAATAGCCTAAACTTAAATCAGCCCAAAAGTCCTAACAGAAGAATGGATCCACTAAGTGTGGTCTAGTCACTCAATAAAATAATACTGGCAATAAAAATGAATGTCTTATTTTCATTAATAACATGTATATAAATACAATTTAATAAGTGAAGGAAGACAGACAAGAGGATATTTTATTTTATTGATATAACATTCTAAAACTGGCAAAACTATTTTCTATTTACAGAAAGCAAAGCAATGATTACCTGGGTTTGGGAGGAGGAGGGGAATGATAGATCAGGGCACAAAGGGGCTTTGTAGGATGAAGAAAATAGTCTGTGTCTTTATTATTACATGGCAAAATACTTTAATAGGCAATCCTATATATTTGGAGTTCACACCAGAACCTATCCAGGGGTTCCAACCAGCAACCTGGGTACGTGCCCTGACTGGGAATTGAACCCATGGTCTTTTAGTGTATGGGTTGACGCTCCAACCAAATGAGCCACAGTGCCTATGGTCAATTTTCTTTCTATGCTTGTATGAATAGAGACTCTTCATTCCTCCTAAAACCCGGTCACATTACGGAACATATTGTGAAATGCTGCCTTAAACAATATAGGAAGATAATCAAGCAAGGGTAATGATAGATCCTCCCTTCCCCCAACTGATGGACGGAGTATGATGTAAACTGCACCGGCGGCCTGGATATTCCTGAGCACCTAACTAGGCACCTTAGATGGACTATACATTGAACCACCAATCAGCACCTGCCAAATACCCTAAGCCCTTGTTCCTAAGCACCTAAGTGCCTAATCATGTGCCTTATATGAAACCACCAATCAGCGCGTGCTGAGTACCCTAAGCCCCATCCCTTCCCGTTCCTCCCTTCAAAAGGCATGTTTCCCTCTGCACGTGGGCTACTCCCCCTTGTGGGGCAGCTCGGCAGGGGTCCTTCTCCTCTAATAAAGCCTGTAGTCCTGGTTTTTGGTCCTCTGTCTCATCTTTCAGGTATTAACTATAAGCCTCTTCCCTTGTAGAAGAAATGACAAGAATATAAATATCTTGGGGGGTGAGGGCATGAGTGGGGGGTTTGGGGGGTAATGCGGGGATGAGGACACATATGTAATACCTTAATCAATAAAGAAATTTAAAAAAGAATATAAATATCTCTATCGCAAGATATTTAGTGCTAAGTGCTAAAAAGATCCAAAAATAAATGAGAGGATTGGTAGGTGGGTGCTAGAAATTTTAACAATGTATCTTACATGTCACTTTTTAAATGCAGTTTAAAGTTATGAAAATGAGACCTTCTGAACTAGAATTTCCCACAAGAATCTGTTTTTAATATAACCTACAGATGCTAGAAATATTAACACTTTCTTAGTAAATTTAGATTTGAAGAGAAGTCCATTGAGAAACAAGAACTGTTTTGATATATAATTGTATAGTTGTAGGAATTCCAGAGAAACAAAAAAATGGTGCTGGGTAGGTACAAAATTCAATGGGTGTTTAGAGGTCATGACACATATGCACAATCTATGTAGCTCTGTACAATGTCTTGGGAACTCTTACATTTGACTTCACTAATAAAGTCAAAGCTAAAACATTTTCTGATATTTTTATGTCTAGCAATCTAAGCTAAAAACTAAAGGAAAGATTGATCTGTGCACATATTTTTCCCTGTCTTTCTCAAGGTTCTAATGGAATTGATTTATTTGAGTATCTAGTTTTTAAACGAACAGTTTCTAGCAAAGTGTATGCCTTCAGTAACCTTTGGCAGTGTGTCATTTAAGAGGCATGCTGACCCTGGACCAGCAACTTTTACTGCTGTTTATCTTTCTTTGAACTTTACACACATTGAACCCAATTTGCTGAGTAGGTGTGTTTTCCTCCTGTTCATATTTTTAACACATTTGGAAGCTGCTTTACTTCTTAGAGTATGCTAAATGCTGCCTTGGTGGTGAAAAAATAATATAGTTTCCCCAAACAACTATATTTCTTTCAGCACATAGTTCACACAGTATCATTCCAAGTCATTTTCCCCATCCTGGGTTACCACTCCTAAGGGAGCCATGGATGTAAACTGAATAGCTTTAGCTGAACCAGCCTTAGGCAGATTGGACATTGAATACCCATGTGCTCAGGCCCGGGTAATGGGCCAACTGGAGGACTCTGATGGATTCTTCCCTTCAATAGCAGGCCCTCCAAACTCAAGTTCAACTCCACAACTCGGCATACACTGAGAAAGAGGTCCTTTCCAAGCAAGTCATGACATGATGTCTAAACTCTTAAGTGTGGTCCCAAAATTCTGAAATGTTTGAAAAGTTCAATAAGAAATGAAAAATCTACGCACTCAAAAATCTAGCACTAGTTTGAAAAGATAGACCAAATGAGAGCCATCCTCTTCCTGACCCAAGTTATTGAGTAAATTATACCTCTCCCTGGAAGTAATCCCTCATTATCTTTCTTTCACTCTTTCCAGCTCCTAGTCTTAAATTACATATGACTTTGGCAGTGAGCTGGGAGAAATTGCATTCCTGCAGACCCACACAGGCATCTGAGGCAGAATTTACCACTGGTTGGGTCTTCCTTGCCTTATAACATTGTTTTATCTCTGCAATAACATACATTTAAAAAGGTACAAAGAGAATATCCCTTTTCACATTTTATGCATAGCAAAGCATGATGAATGTCCATGTGTTTAATTCACATAATAGTTATCAGCCATTCAAACTACATAGCACCCTTTCTATTTTGTATTTTGAAGTTGGTGTTTATATGAGTCCTTGTAATAGGATTATTAGAATATCTGAGTAGTACAAAGGATGTGAAAAAAATTACTTACAGTTCTATTAGGTGCAATGATTTATTGAGATCCCAAAATATCATACTTGCCAAAGGGGAGAACACTGTTCCAAACTCATCTTTCTTTTCTAAATTCAGTTGTCCAAAGTCACTATATTTACTGCAATTAATAAAAATCTCTGGCACAGCATAAGAGTGTTCCTGCTGAAAGCTGCAAGCACTCTCCCCTAAAGACTTGGAATGACACTAAATTAATATGAGGGAGGAAAGGAAGAATTAATTAGTATTTGATAGCAGAGCATTAGATGTTGATTTATTAGTCAGGCTCAACATTAGCCGAGTTTACTTTATGAACCTCAAACCATATCCTTTTCAGGTTCGTTCTCATCACCACCATAAATTGTTTATATATTAACTTGTAGTAATTTGTCAGAAACAAACATAAGGAGCTCTTAGGTGGTGACACAAGAGTGGATGTGTAAATTTCCTCTTATGAAAATGACCAGAGGAGTATAACAATTATGGGGGAAATTACATAAGCATAGGAAAAGGAAGTGTTCTAACTACAAGCAAATGAAAATAGAAACAAAATAAGGGTCATAATATTATTGCCAGACACAATAGTGGTTCAAGAAAATAAACTTTAAAAAAAACAGACCATTTCCTCTCAATAAATGGTACAATTCACATTAAATGTATGGTTTTTTTTTTTTTTTTTTTTTGTATAATTGGATTTTATTTTTCTTATATTGCAGATTTTATAACTTTGATTAAAGCAGAGATGAATAGGTCAGATTTATGTGTAATATTCTAGTACTTGAATGCCTTTATTTGAGTAATGGGTAATATTACTTTTTACAGATGTAGAACGAACTGGTAGTGAGTTAAGACCATTGAAATAAAAGAACAATGTACATGTTAATATTAACTGCACATTTTATAATATTTTGGAAATCTATAGGTATAGAACAATGGGTTTTGTTCAACTGTATCACATAAATATATATAGATGTTTATTTCATTGCTATTAGCAGACTTTTGTTAGATCAATAAGATTAGAAAAACTAAAAAAAAGTATAAATTGTTGTGCTAAAGAGCATGTAATAAAAAATGTAGACCAAAATATTTAAAATGCAAGGAGAATGTGGGACAATTTGAGCTACAAAATAATTAATGGCAGTAATTAAATATAACCCATAAAATAAAACAAATATCCATAAGTCTCTCCTGATACAAATAACCCACAAATCAATAAATAGGCAAGAAGGGAAAACTTTTTCTTATAGTATAATTCTAACCTACAATCCCATATAATAAAAGCCTAATATGCTAAGTGTCCAGTCATCCAGTCAGCCATTCAACCAATCAAAGCGTAATATGCTAATGATATGCTAAGGCTGCTCAATCACTCGCTATGATGTGCACTGACCACCAGGGGGCAGACAGTTGACTGGTTGACCAGTTGTTATGATGTGCACTGACCACCAGGGGGCAGACGCTCCAACAGGTAAGTTAGCTTGCTGCTGGGATCCGGCCGATTGGGACTGAGTGAGATGGGCCAGACACACCCTGGAGCCCTCCAGTGGTCCCTCCCTGGCTGGTCAACCTCCCGTGTCCCTCCTTGGACCTGATCATGCACAGGTGGGGTCTCTAGGCCTGGCCTGCACCCTTTCATAATCCAGGACCCATTGGGGGATGTCAGAGAGCCAGTTTTGGCCTAGTCAGACATCCCCTGGGGGCTCCCAGACTGCAAGAGGGCACAGGCCAGGCTGAGAGCCCCCACTCCTCTGAGTGCACAAATTTCATGCTCCAGGCCCGTAGTATGAATATAAAAGGAATGCTGAAAATAGAAAGTCATCATTTACCAACACTACAGTAAAATTTGTTTCAGGCAAAAGTTATCATAGATGCTAAAATTAGTGGGCAAAAGTATAAGAGAAGAGTATTTACATACTTTAAAATTAACACCACATAAGATATGTATCAATGACAAAAGGAGGAATTAAAATTCTACTTTATCCAAGTGATCACATTTAACATTCTCAATAATGACACATATCAACACCACATATCTCCTGACTTGATGCACTGAGAATGACACAAATTCTATGATATTCCTGTAAAAAATGTCTAACTTGAATTTAATCAGAAAGAAGCATCAATCAAACCTAACCTAAGGGGCATTCTAGAACATAACTGGCCAGGTCACTTCAAAATGTCAGAGTCCTTAAACACAAATAAAGAATGATAAACTGTCTTATACTGGAGTAGACTAAAGACAACTAATTGGAATGGGGGTCTGGGACTATCTCTTGGAAGAGAAAAAGAACAGTTGAATAATTGATAAAGTTAAAATAAGATCTGCAGATTTAGTAGCTAGCATTTTATCAATGTTAACTTTCTGGTTTTGATAATGGTATTGTAGTTATATAGGAGAAACAGAGTGAAAGGTTATGGTGATTCTTTGTATTATTTTTCCACTTTTTTTGTTAGTTGTAATTATTTAAGGTGAAAAGCTTTAAACATTTTTTAAAAGACAATATTGACAAAAATACAATAGCTTCAACACATTTTCCCAGTTTTTTATAAACCCAGCAGATAGCCATTTTTCAATGGAATTGATGTTGTTGCATTGTCTGAGTTCCTTATATATTTTGGATATTAACTTGTTATTAGATATATCATTTGTGAATATATTATCCCATTCAGTAGGTTGTTTTTTTTGTTTGTTTTTTTTTTTTTTTGAAGGTTTATTTCACTGTGCAGAAGCTTTTTAGTTTGATACAGTCCCATTTGTTTATTTGTGCTTTTGTTTCCGTTGCTTGAGGGGATATATCCAAACACATTTCACTCAGACTGATGTCAAATAGTTTATTTCTCATGTTCTTCCAGGAGTTTTATGGTTTCAGGTCTTACATTTTAGTTTTCAACCCATTCTGAACGTACTTTTTGTATATGGTGTAAGAGAGTAGGTACAGTTTTATTTAATTTTTGCATGTATATGTCCAGTTTTCCCAGCACCTTGTTGAAGAAACTGCCATTACTGCAGGGGAAAAATTTTACCTTCTTTGTTATAGATCGGTTGACCATATAAGTGAGAGTTTATTCCTAATCTGTTCCATTGATCTATGTGTCTGTTTTTGAGCTACTACCATACTACTACCATACTGTTTTGATTATTATAGCTTTGTAATCTTGCAATTTGCAACAACAAATTGGATAGATTTAGAGGTTGTTACACTAAATGAAATAAGTCAGGCAGAGAAGGACAAATGCCATATGTTTTCACTTATATATGGAATCTAAAATCAAAATAAAATAAAACAAACAAAACTAAAACAGACTCATAGAAACAGAGACCAAAAGGATGGTTACCAGAAGTGAGAGGCTCAGAGGATTAGTGAAAAGGGGAAAGGGAATATAGTCAATAGTATTTTGATAAGTTTACATTGTGACAGATGATTACTAGAATTAGTAGGGTAATAGCATTGTCAGGTATAAAAATGTTGAACCACTAATATTGTACACCTGAAACTAATATAACCAATATAAGATTGTATACTAATTATACAGAAATAGAACATAAATTTAGAAATATAAAAAGACTGTAAAATGTCACAGGTTTAAGGAAACATGACAACTGAATGAAACGTGGTATTGTGGATTGCATCCTGGGACAGAAAAAGAACACTAGTTAGAAAAAAACAAACAAAACAAGGACATCTGAATAAAGCATAGTTAATTTACTTAGAATTATACCTCTTTGTTTTCATAAATGTATCATAGTTATGCAATATGTTAACATTAAGGGAACCGAGGTAGAGAGTATCTCTACACTAACTTTGTAACTCTTTTGTAAAACCAAAATTATTTAAAAACTAGAGACTCAGTGTATGAAATTCATGCATGGGGGTTTGGGGATGTCTCTCAGCCCAGCCTGTGACTTCACACAATCCAGGACCCCTCAGGTAGGGTCCCTAGGCCTGGCTGGTGATCAGGGCCTATTGGGACTTTCCTTCCCCTGGCTGCCCACAGATGGCCCTGCCCCCGCTGCGGCCACTGCTTGCCATCTGTGCGGTGCTGCCCCCCCCCCCCCGCCCCAACACCAGTTGCCTCCCTCTGTGGGCAACAGGTGTGGGGTGTGATCGCTTGGCTGGCCTGGGCCTCCCTCTGCAGGGCAATTGGTCATGGGAGGCAATCAATCACAGGGCTCCATGATTGATCCCCCAGCAGAGGGAGGCCCCGTTCACCCAGCTGGGGCAATTGATTATTGATCGTGAATCCCCCCTATTGATCGTCCCACAGAGGGTGGCCTGGGCCTCCCTCTACAGGGCAATTGTGGGGAAATGGCAGGGCCCTCCAACCAATCACATGGCACCTGCCTTGGCTGGCCTGGTGCCAATGCGTGTCATAGCGTGGTTGTCCAGAAGGTCATCCTGCTATTCAGTCATTTGGTCAATCTGCATATTACGCTTTTATTATTATAGATAAAGGGTTTTAAATTTTTAAAAATCCTGTAGATACAATGGAATATTTCCTGAGACTAGAATATAGACAATTTGAATAATAGGATTTATAAGACTATTTTAACTTATATTATGCTCAACACAGAGAAGATTTATTGTCCTTCTAAGGTAGACTTTTTGCCCCAGCCTTTACTGGTCAGCTCCTGCAGTGCTTACCTCATCTGCAGAACTACTTGCTCCAGTCACAACCTTCTTGAGGACAGCCCTATTCCCATAACTTATGAGGAAGTATGAAATCTGGCCTTTCTCCTCAATTCTGAATAATTCTCACAGCCAATGCTGGCTCCAGGGCTTCCCTATTTTTGGATCTGTGTAGACTCTGACTCTATCCACAGTCCATTCCTGTTTTATTTCCTACCTTCCCCAGGTGTTGATCCATAATATTAATGCAGATGCTACACTCCATCTCAGGATATGCTTCCAAAACCCCACCTGTGACAACGTATTGAAAATAATCCTCAACAAATAGAAGATTTCTATGCCCTTGGAAAGTCACAAAAATTAAAATGACATTATATCACAAGGAATAACAAACTCTAGAATTTTCAAACAGTTCAAGTTATTATTCCAATTAATTATTGGATAATTTGAAAATTAGAAAAGCAAATCTCAACAATTAGAACTCAGTATAGGAAATGTATGCAGTGTGGACAAAGCTATGATTAGAAAACCTATAGCCTTATAATTCAATTAGAGGCCCAGTGCATGAAATTGTGTGGGTAGGGTCCCTAGGCCTAGCCTGTGATCAGGGCCGTCTTCTGCCCATTCGCCAGTCCCCAGGATGAACGCCGCCTCTGCTGCCAGGGCGGGTAGGTCGAGGGCTCACCCTGCAGCTTCCATCAGTGCCCCAAGCCCCAGAAGCAGCGGTGGCACCTGCGTGAGCAGCCCCGAGCGGGCAGCGCATTCCATCAGCAGCCAGCCCAGCACACACAAGGAGGTGAAGTCGCCGGTGGTGCCCACTTTTCCGCCAGCCTGAGTCCCGGAGCAGCAAGGGATGAGCTGGGAATCCCAATGGCTTGAGCCTGTTCCTCCCACCACCCACCCCAGTTCCCCCGTTCACCATCGCTGATCCAGCGGAGCTTATGGGCCCGGGGAAGGACCAAGAGGTCAGCCCTTCTGCCTGCTCGCCAGTCCCCAGTCCCGCCCCACTGCCACCTGCCCCCACTTCCCCATGGTTTCCTGTTTGTCTTCAGATGGGGATGTGGGAGTGGGAGAGGTGAGGAGGAGAGGGAATGAGAGGTGGTCAATGCACCTCACGGCAACTGGTTGAGCGGTTGTTCCGGTCATCACACTTATGGCCCCTGGCTTTTTATTATACAGGATATTACTGAATAAGAATAAATGAAATAAAATTAATATTCAATTGAAAGGATTAGAAATAGTAGGAAAAATTAAGAAAAACACTTTAGAAAGGTAATTTACAATATTAGTGAATTATAACATAAAAATTAGGATATATTAACACAGCCAACAATTTGTTCTATAAATAATAACATAATATTTACATTTACCAGACTGGAGGGAAACATGCCAAAAATATTATTTGTGGTTTTCTCTGAGCAGAGAGATTATTGGCAATTAAATTTGTTTACATTTTCCATTTTTTGGCATTGGAATATATTTTATTAATCAGAATAATCTCTTAAAACATTAAAAAGTTAAAATTTCGGATATACATTGAGTGGCCAGATTATTATGATCTCTGAACGCATAATAATCTGGCCACTCAGTGTACTTATGTATAAGGGAAAGCTTGCAAATCTTGACATATCAAGAGACCAGGAGATAGTGGCCCCCAGCCTCTGGCTAGTAAGTCCTCTGCTTCTTTCTAACTAACCACAATGCAGTTCTTATACATGGAAAAACCTTATATTAAAATCCCAACTCTGTGGTCAGTCTACACTGAGTGGCCAGATTATTATGCGTTCAGAGATGATAATAATCTGGCCACTCAGTATATATCCTGAATCTTTAAATAAATCATAAATTAAAAAAAGAAATAATAAAAATTGCTACTTTAAATATGCTTTGAGATGACAGAGTATGTAATCATTGACGATATTCTTTTTACTATTTCATAATTTAAGTACTAATATAAAGAGATTGTCTTCTTTTATTATATTGGACACTGTTGTTGCTTCTCCAATATCTATTCCTTCTGTTTGTTGGTGGGAAATAAAGGGTTTCTAGTTATTCTGAGGAAAAAGTAATAAAGCCTCCCTCCTTCTCTCTCTGTATCTCAATCTGCACCTCCTCATTCATAGATGAAGAAGCCGATGGCCTCACCTGGCCAGTGTGGTTCAGTGGTTGGGTATCGACCTATGAACCAGGAGGTCACTATTGGATTCCTGGTCCAGGCACATGCTAAGGTTGTGAGCTTGATTCCCAGTAGGTAGAATGCAGGAGGCAGCCTATCAATGATTCTCTGTTATCATTGATGTTTATATCTCTCTCTCCCTCTCTCTTCCTCTCTGAAATCAATATATGTATATTAGAGGCCTGATGCAAAAAATTTGTGCAAGGGGCTCGGCCCTCACAGCCTCAGGTTCAACCGGAAAGTCATTCAGAAGGACGTCCGGAAGATCGTCCTGCTGTCCAGTCTAATTAGCATATTATGTTTTTATCATATACTAGAGGCCTGGTGCACGAAATTCGTGCACAAAGATGGGGTGTGTCCCTCAGCCCAGCCTGCACCCTCTCCAATCTGGGACACCTCAATGGCAGTCAGACATCCCTCTCACAATCCAGGACTGCTGGCTCCCCACCACTCGCCTGCCTGCCTGCCTGACTGCCTGATTACCCCTAACTGCTCCCCTGCCAGCCTGGTCAATGCCTAACTGCTCCCCTGCCAGCCTGGTCACCCCTAACTGTCCTCCCCTGCAGGCCGGGTCACCCCTAACTGCCCTCCCTTGCCAGCTTGGTCCCCCCGAACTGCCCTCCCTTGCCAGCCTGATCCTCCCCAACTTCCCTCCCCTGCCAGACTGGTCTCCCCCAACTGCTCTCCCTTGCAGGTCTGGTCACCCCTAACTGCCCTCCCCTGCAGGCCTGGTCCCCTCAACTGCCCTCCCCTGCAGGCCTGGTCCCCCCAACTGCCCTCCCCTGCTGGCCTGATTGCCCACAACTGCCCTCCCCTGCTGGCCATCTTGTGTCCACATGGGGGTGGCCATCTTTGACCACATGGAGGTGGCCATCTTGTGTTGGAGTGATGGTCAATTTACATATTACCTACTTATTATATGCTTTTATCATATATATCCTATCTAATAATAGACAAATATGCAAATTGACCATACCTCCGACACACCAACAAGCCACGCCCACAAGCTACGCCCACCATCCAATCAGAGCGAGTATGCAAATTAACCCAAACCAAGATGGCTACAGCCACAGAGAGCAAGGTTTCTTAGGTAACAGAGGAAGCCAAGCTTTCTGCCTGCCCTTGCCAGGCCTAAGCCTCCACTCAAGCTACAAAGTTTCAATTATAGAAGGTAAACAAATTCAAACAAATGGCAGCAGAATGGAGCTTGAGAGAGCAGGCCAGGGTTGCCACTGGCAACAGGGGAAGCAAAGCTTTCCACACACCCTGGCCAGGCCCACCCACTTAAGGCAACAAAGTTTCAATTATAACCCCAACACAAATGGCTGCCGGCCCCGGAGGGAGCCCCAGGCTTGGCTCTGCTCCAGGCTACAAAGTTTCAATTGTAGAAGGAAAATAAATTCCAGATACCAGGGCCTCCCCTTGGATTTCCAGGGGGCGTGGCCAGCCTGCAAACCACCACAGGCCCCTCGCTCAGGCCGCCCCACACCCCAAGGGAACCCCCACCTGATCCAAGACACCCTTCAGGGCAAACCAGCTGGCCCCCACCCCTGTACCAGACCTCTATCCTATCTAATAAAAGAGTAATATGCAGATTGATCATCACTGCAACACACAATATAGCTGCCCCCATGTGGTCAAAGATACTGCCCCCAAGTGGACACAAGATGGCCACCACAAGATGGCCAGCAGGAGAGGGCAGTTGGGAGGCACCAGGCCTGCAAGGGAGGACAGTTGAGAGGGACCAGGCCTGCAAGGGAGGGCAGTTGGAGGTGATCAACCCTGCAGGAGAGGGAGGTTAGGAGTGACCAGGCCGGCAGAGGAGGGAAGTTGGGGGTAAATAGGCTGGCAGCAGAGTGGTTAGGGGGTGATCAGGCTGGCAGGCAGAAGCGGTTAGGGGCAATCAGGAAGGCAGGCAGGCAAGCAGTTGGGAGCCAGCAGTCTTGGATTGTGAGAGGGATGTCCGACTGCCCACCGGGATCGGGCCTAAACGGGCAGTCGGACATCCCTCAAGGGGTCCCAGATTGGAGAGGGTACAGGCTGGGCTGAGGGACAACCCCTCTCCGTGCATGAATTTCGTGCACCGGGCCACTAGTATATATATATAAATTTAAAGAAACCTATGGCCTCACTCAGGGTGGTTGACTGTTGGCAGGCTTTTACAGCCACAGAGAAGAGCCATCAGCCTTTGGAAAAGCTCAGACTCTGGAAAAATTGCCTTGATGATCTCCCTAGACATCTGGATCCAACCTATAGCCTCTGAATGAACATTAATTACCCAAAAGTAGAAATCTATTCTGTTGTTGAAGAAAGCTTGAGTTGTGTTATTTGTTACTCATAATTAAAGTACCGTAATACATTCATGCCAATAACATCATAATAAAATTACATTGCACATGTATGTAGCATTAGAAGTAGTTTTAAGTCCTCTTCCACCAAATAAAACCAACCTATTTAGAAACCTTACTCTGCTATTTCCTATGTTCTTAACAAGTTGTTAAAATTCTGTAAATCTATTTCTCTACCTCAGTATGGAGTTTTCATTATCAAGTATATAAAAATAAGTTCCATAAGTAGTTCTTGTAATACAGTAGGCACTCAAAAATTATACTAAGCCCTTTTTTTTTAGTGTGTCATAAATCCTTATGCTACTTCAGTTTTAACTACAACAACTTATGGCATCTTCTTGAGAGTTCATTATTATTGAGAGACTGAATACACAAAGGGACAGGACCAGGTCACACATAACAATGGAAGTCTGACCCACAGTCTCTACAGAAATCATCCCAGAGCTGTCAGGACTCAGACAATAACTGTCGTCTACCCTGTTTTTGATGCCACCTCAGACCAACTGGGAAAACAAAATACTCCTTCAACAATCACATATTTCTCTTTCTTTTCTATATTTTAATTTTCTAAAATTAAAAATCTAACAATTATATGTAGAGCATCAAACAACGCATACAATTTAGAACTGTTCTTACATTAACAATTTTCAATCTGCAGTTGTTTTGTGTGTCCCCCCCCCCCAGCCCCCCCCCCCCCCCCCCCCCCCCCCCCGTCATGTTCTGCAGACAGATTTGTTGCATGAAACTGCACCTTTGAGAAACTGGATTATGCTGGCATAGTGTTTTGGACTCTTGCTGTGGTATTACTGCCAACAGTACGCTCCTTTATTAAAAAATGTAGAGGCTCACTCACAGCCAACTTGATAGCAGGATGATCAAATGAAAAATATTTTTAAACACAGGTTTTATGAGACATGTAAATTATGGATTTAAATTAAGACCAAATATTAAGAAAATCACCATGGTGTTCTGAGCATGATGTAGATAATACTGGCACTGGCACTACCACTCTGTTGGCTGAACAATACCATCATTTGCATGTGAAATAGATGCAGTGGTCTGTGGTGGCACCATGGGCTTGGCATGCTGATGATAACACCTTGTGTCCACAAAATATAGGGCAGAAGATGGGCAATTGATGGAAACACATGCTAGGAGATCCTATGAATCATTCTCCAACACACTACCTCTTCCTTAGCACACATTATCCCTTCCTTACAATAGAACAAATAATGGTCCTTAACAGGGGATATCTAAAAAGCTGTGGTTTTGGTTTTGTTGTTGGTAGGACTAACCTAAATGTCAGGTTCAAGTCCTGTTACTCACTTACAGTTTTTCATGTAAGCTTCAAAACACATTCAACAAGAGTCATTTAGATGGAGAAGAGACTTGTTGACTTTTCAATCAGTTCTATATTGAAATATTGACTCCCCTCAACTCATAAATTTCCTCTCCATTCTGCCTTCTGAACTGTCATGCATAGAATCACATCTTTAGATTTGTTTTCTCTTTTTCTCAATGTCCAAAGCTATGTCCTATATACATTCTTCTTTCAACTCTCTGATCCCACCAAGTAACTCATATTCACTGGGGACTTAGTTTTATCAAGTATGGTCCAAAATGCTTGAGATGCAAAGATACACAATCCCTTCTATTACCGTAAGAATATCACAGTTCCTGCAGGGAAGTGTGGCAAGCTGAAGTCAAGGCCTTCAGAGGAATAGGAGCATAGAGGAGAGATGTTTACTTACTGGAGATGGGTGGGTGGTAGTCAAGCAGGCTCATGTAGGTAAGGATGCTTGAGATGAGTGCTAAAGCAGTGGAGATAAGGTAGGGTTGGCTTTAGGATGTAAGAACTGTGTAGTTAGATAGTACGCACACTTAGAAAGGACCTGTGCTTGCTTTAAGGCTCTCATATCACCTTCCTGAAATTCTCAATTTTTGGAGTAGAGGCTACACATATTCATTGTGTACTGGGCTCTACATTTTATGTGGCCAGTCCAGGAGAGAGGGAATACATTGTGAACAGACACAGAAGTACAAATGAGGGTGATAAATAAGTTGAGGCACTGCAGTGGGTTAAGTGTGGCTGCTTATAAGACTAGGTTAGGAGCCTGACTGGAGAAAAGGTAGTAAGTAAGAGGGGAACCTAATATACAAGGATGGGTTGTATTTACAGAGTGAGAAAAGAACTGACACTAATATAAAACAGAAATATATTTATTTATTTATTTTAAACATTTAAATTAAATAAATTTATTTAGTTTATTTTAAAGAGGGAGGAAGGGGGAGAGAGAGAGAGAGGTGAGAGAGATATGGTCATCACATTACTTCTGCACTTGCCCACACCAACCTAGGTATGTGCCCTGACTGGGAATGCTATCCATGACCTTCCAGTACACTGGGTGATGCTCCAACCAACTGAGCCACACCAGCCAGGGCAGGAAATTCTATTTTTTAAAGAGATAACAGAGGAAAAAAAGCCTACGAAAGAGATGGAGAAAGTATGTCCAGAGAGAAGAAACAGGAAGCAGATGGAAGAAATAGGAAGCAGAGGTAGGGTTTTGAGAATTAGATAAGGTAATGACAGAGAAATGCCTTTTGGCTTTTGCAATATGGAGAATATTGAACAAGAGTTAACATTGTTTAGAGGAGTAATAAGAAGTTAGATTTTAATGAGTTCGCCTTCACAATATTAGAAAAGAAACAATTGGAGAGGGCGATGATAATGTTGTAGAAGAGGGGGGAAAAAAGTATTGATTTATGGAGCAAAGTTCCAGGGAGACAGGACAGTTCTGTTCCCATTTTGTATTCCCACTGACACCAGCTTATTCCAAATCTTCATCACTTTGTACCTAAGACTACAGGAGGAGATTGCCACTAGCAACCCAATGTTCACATCACCGACAGAGCAATCTCATTTAAAGTCACATTCAATGATCACTCCTTGTAGTCATGTCACTATACTGGCTCCCTGGAGCTCTTTCAATATCTACTATCCTCATCTCAACATAAGGCATTTTATCCATTCTTTCAGGCTGACCTCTGCCATAAACTTCTCCTCATTAATTAATTTATCTCACATTTTTTAGTGTAACTGTTATCTGTACTTCATAATTAACTTGACTGACTACCCTAATGATCTGTGTCTCTGTCATGACCACTAATTCCTTCTAAGAAAAAGAGTTTAGTTCATGTATAAGTTGCTATGTATCGTGCAACCTGCCATCTTTATTTTAATAATGTGGTTCATAAACTACACCAAGGTACACCTAAAGACCACAGCAAACTCATGGGGTCACCAAAAGGTATTTTAAACTTTGAAGGAAACATAGGATACTTGACAGCTATCTCTCACACACTGCTAAAATACTAGTTGGATAATTAATAGTTTCAACATTAGATCACACTATATGCCTTTTAAAAATATCACATCTTTGTAAAACAGGGGTTTGATTGGTTGTTGTGATAAAAAGTATGTGTAATGAAAATTGACATGGATCAAGAAATAAGGATTAAGAAAATGTCCATATTTTCCACTACTGAGTAATGGTAGTTATTTAACTATAAAATCAATTATCATTTTTATTTCAACTTACGTTTTTTAATTTTTTCTGATGGTTACTAAGTTGTGAAGACATAAACATGTATTGGGTTTTGGGACTTACCTGCTTAATAAATGGAGCTGTTATGTGTTTACTTTGGAAGCGGACACCATGGGTATACTGCAGCGGACACCATGGGTATAACGGGAAGTGTGGACTGAGAAAGACTGAGTTCTCTGCCTTGATTCTCTGATGGAATTTCAGAGCAATGATCCAGGACAAAGAGACTTATACTGTGACATCAATTTACTCTCCAAAGAGGCAATCGTAAATGAGCACTATCATTTTATGAACAGAGTAATCTCATCATGTGATTTTTATTATATTTTTAATATGTATAACATATTTTTCTTTGGTTGTCAGCATTATTACATGAATTTAAAAGTTTTTGTGCCTTGAATCTTTAAAGTGAACATATCAGTTCATGTATTAATCTTTATTAGCCAATTGCAACCCTCTGGGCAGCAGTGTGTCTGCTAGATTAGTGCAACAGGGGAACGAGCTGCTAAAACCAATCTAGCCATCAGCTCTGCTGTCCATGGGAACAGCCCAGAGTGGCTCTGGGATGGAGAGGAATCAGGAATTATAAGGCAGAAACCAGGGGGCAGAGTGTGTCTGGATTGAAGCCCTGCTAGTAAAGGACACAATTCAGGGTTGAGCGCCACAGAGAGAGGGAGCTGGCCACTCCACAGCCAAGCAGACCAGGAACAGCCTATGTAAGCTGCTTTAGTACAGCTTACAAATCTGAGTGTGAATGGGCAATGCCCCAGTTGCAGCCAATGAAAATGTTTTCTTGTGTTTATTTATGAATGTTTGCACCTTTTCTAACTCCTTCCAACACTACATGTACTGTAACTGGTGTGTTTTTTACCTTTGCAATCCAAAAGATCCCCATCATCATATTAGCACTTGCTATATGCTGTTTGTCCCTTTAGTTGTTGTATATGTACTTTTAATTTCTCCAATATAGGTATGTTTTTGTTATTGTTGTTCAGGAGACCTATCTTATGTAAAATCCACAATATTTGGCACATAATTTGTTATTGTAAAATATGATTTAATATATGGAAGGTCATATAATTTTGAACCTTATCAATTCTGCTGCCTTATTTTTAAATACAAGAAAAATTATATCCAATAGAAGTAAAATAAAAAAGATAAGAGTATATGTAATGAATCATATGATCACAATTTAGCTTTAAGATTTTGATTCCAAAATACGGACATTCCACTATGCCATGAAGTTAAAGATGTTTACGGAGTTGTCCCTAATTGAGCCCTAATGTCTATTACTGGCATCAACTAAAAATCTCTGATGGAATGTGACCCAATATGGAAGTTAGTGTGATATCTGTTCAACAACTCTTTGTTAAATCATTTTTATTGGTTTTTAGAGAGAAAGGAAGAGAGAGGGAGGGAGGGAGAGGAGGAGGAAGAGGAGGAGAGAGATAGAGAGAGAGAAAGAAAGAGAGAGAGAGAGAGAAGGATCAATGTGAGTGAGAGAGAAACATCAGTCGGCTGCCTCCTGCATTCCCCTACCTGGGATCCCTGGGGTTGAGCCCGCAATCTCGGCATGTGCCCTGACTTGGGATCAAACCAGCAACCTTTACATGCCTGGGATGACACCCAACCAACTGAGCCATGTGCCAGGGTTGTTCAATAACTCTTAATATCCCAATATTAACATTTCAGTTATAATACAAATTAATATTTTTAAATTAATTTTAATATTCCTCAACAGAGTACTTAAATGTTTAACTGCTAAAATATGTATTGAGATCTACCAAGAGAAAATTCCAGCTAAGTATCTTCTCTTTGATGAAGTTATCAGTTTTTAAGATTATCTGTTATTTTAAAATATCTATTTTAAAAATATATATTTTTGTTTCCATGTTGTACATTGTTAACAAATCTTGTCATCTGGAACTTCTTGCCAGTTTGCTTATCATCTGCTCTATTCTGTGTTCTTGTAGTCTCTATAAGGGAGGATATTTTTCTTTAGAAATTCTATTGTCTCTTGATGAAATATATCATCTCTCATATTTTTGAAGCTAGATATTCATTGACCCAAGATCACTAATGATTAATGTCAGTGAGATCTGAAGAATGTTGACTTTGCTTATTTGGCTCTTATGCTACTTGTGTAATTCAGATTGTGTGTCCCAGGGGAGGGAAAGGTGAGGCCTATGTGAATCTTTATGAAGACATAAATAAATAGATATGTTCTTACAGAACAGTTTTCATTTATGTAGACTGGTATATATATTATATTTCCATCTAACAAGTAGTCATTGGAATAGTCTGTGATATATATCTCTTACATAGGCAGGTACCTATATTTGTTTTCATTTTGTGAATATATTGCTTAAGATGTCTCAGGGTTGCATTGTCAGAATATTATAAGACTCATGTAATTTAAGTCATCTGTAAGGAACACATTTTCTAACATGCATCCAAGATGAATTTGTAATTTAGTATATGACAACATAGTTATTTATAATTTTTCTTCTTCCTTGCTCTCTAGATGAAAATTTTCTCTCAGGGTTTTTAAATAAAAAACTCCTTTAGATTCTGTTAAAAAATATCAGATTGGTTCTGTCTTTTTTTTTTAACAGAATAGATTTCTATTCTGCCAATAATTGATCACATTTTCTATTTTATTCATTATTTTATTTTTTAATTTCTAAATAGAGCATGAAATTTAAACTTGATGATAATTTAAATGTACTATATTTGGGGTGTTCACTTAGGAGGATAGTAGTTTTACAATAAAAATATTTCCATTAATGTATGATTTAGATATATAATTTATTTGTTTAACAAGTATTTATTGAGTGCTCTTTTTGTGGAAAGTACTTCAAAAGCATGGCTTTTGAAAATTAATAAAACCTAAATCTTGCTCTTGAGCGAGTACACTTTCATTAGGAAAATTGGCAGATACATTAAAACATGCACAGGATTGCATAATAATTGGGGTGCAAGAGGAAAATGTTTTGTTTCCACAAAGCACCATATTATAGCATCACTTAGCATGTGGAGAATATATCTAGGTATATATGTATTTATGTACTATAACATATAAAATAAAAATACCCACAGTTCTACTATTATACAAAAAGTGCATTGATAATTTTGTGTTTTTACTTCCAGTCTTTTTCCTATAAATTGAAATTTTACATAATTATAATTGAAGGTATAATATAACTGTATTCTTTAAAAACTATTATTACTATAGCATAAGCATTTTCACAATTCTACATTTCTTCATAACCATCATTTTGCATAACATAACATTTCTTTCAGAGGATCTGCTATAATTTTTCTATCTCCTGTTTTCATTTTGGTTGTTTATACCATTTCACTTTCTTGCATAGATTATTTTGAACAAAAGAGTCATGCTTATAGTTTTGAACCCCAACATTTTAAAGTATATCCTAAGAAGAGGTTCCCAAATGCAGGACAATGCATATTGACAGAGTGTCATTTTAAAGCTGCATTTCAATATTGAGATCAAGACTGTTCATCCTCTCTTGTCTGAGGACACAAAGTATATTAGAGCATTTCAAATCATGTCCCAGCATCTTGAGGCAATGAATATTGACATAAGGATACTGTCCCAATGTCAGGGAACATTTCTCTTAAAAACCAGTGAGAATACATTGACAAGAATGAGCACTTGCTGAGAGTTCAAATTGTAATTGGGAAAAATAAACAAGAAAAAATTATCTTCATTTTGGAAGAAATACACATTTTGAAGAAAAATTCATATATTTGTTGAATTTTATTTTGCTTGTTTCTGTCCAATATTTCAATCCCAATTGTTACACTGCCATACTGATGTATAAACATGCTTGCCCTGAATCATGTTGTTCACATATTTTATGGATCAGTTATCTACGTTATTTTTTCATACTCTTCAAACTAGATAGCTCCATAGATAAAAATGTGTATTGTATCACATGAGACTTCCATTAAGGTGACTGTTAATCCATCATCATCTCAAATACCAGGACTTTCACTCAATTCACAGTTTTTCCATTTTACCAACAAGGTTATGAACAACTTCATCAAATGATTTGTCAACAACTAAATAAACTATATTTGAGTAATTAATTTTCTTTGCCTAAATCTTTCATCTTTTTTGTCACCAGTGAGCTCTTATTAAATGCAATCATAATACTACTCAACTAAAAACAAACAAAGAAACCAAACAAACAAACAAAAAAAGGAAATCTGGAAATGCAGAAATCACAGAGAAGCTGCTACAAATGCTCTCTGCTGCTGTATGCCAGATGCTATCCTCTGTACTATACTTGAGATTCTGTCCAAACCCCATGTCACGATCCAGAAACTCCCCAATCTTATTTACAGTAGTTGGCTGTGGAGAAACAGTGTCTCTTCTGCCTTTTATATCTCTTTTGAGAATCACTCATCGGAAGGATCTATCTATTATGCTGGTGACAAGGAAATCTGGAATATATGATACAAAGGAAAACTTAGAAGGTTGGGATTCATATTGAATATATATATATATCTTCACCCAAGAACATGTTTTCATTGATTTCTTAGAGATAGATAAAGGCAGAGAGAGAGAAACACACACACACACACACACACACACACACACACACACACACACACACAAATCATCAATGTGAGAGAAACATCCATTGGTTGCCTCCCAACTGCACCCCTAATTGTGCCCTAACTGGGAATCAAACCCACAATCTTCTGACATATGATGATGCTTCAACCAACTGAGCCACTGGTCAGGGCCATATTGAACATTAATAACAACAAAATTCTGACCCAGTGCTTTACAAGTTATTGTTCTATTGATTTATCTTTTTCAGACTCATTTTCTATCACTTTCTGACTTGCATTGCTGCTTGGGCATCCTTAATTATTCTCAAACTTTCCAGATATGCCATTTACAGGTCACTGTATTGAGACCCATGCCCACAATTCTGAGGACTAGATACCTGTCTGAAATTGATATATAGGGACCTCAAATTCTGCATATGCAAAATCATACTCATCTGTCTTATTAACCCTGTTACTCTGACTTCTATATCTCAATGGTACCACCATCCATGCAGTTTGTGGAGTCCGATATTTGGGCTTTATCTTTGACTCTTACTCTGTTCCTATTTCCTTCATCTAATCCATCTTCAAGTTCTGAGGGCTCAAACTCTTCCTTCTGGCTTCCTGCCTACCTCCTGGAAAATTTCAGAACCTAAATCCATACCAAACATTTCACAAGCATACATCTGATGCTCAAACCCCTCAGTGGCTTTGCATTGCTTTTAGAATAAAGATCAATCTCTTAACATGCTTTAGAAGATCTGTGTTCTGAACCTCTGCTTGCCATTCCAGTCTCATCTTCCATCATGCCATGCCTTTCCCTCTACCTCCCTGGCATACAGAGCTTCTTTTATTTCCTAAGGCATAATTTTGAGCCCTCTTTCCCTCACAGTCCTTTATATGTATTCTTTCTTCTCTTCTACACACCCTTCTGCCCCAAATCTTTCCCTGACCATTTATACTTTAGGTCTCAGTTTAGATGTCATTTCCTGACACATGATTATCATACTGAGCAACTCTAGTATGTACTATCCTCCTTCCTATATAATAAAAGGCTAATACGCAAATTGACCAAACAGTGGAATGATAGGTTGCTATGACCTGCACTGACCACCAGAAGGCAGATGCTTAATGCAGGAGCTACCCCGTGGTGGTCAGTGTGCTCCCACAGGGGAAGTGCCGCTCAGCCAGAAGCTGGGCTCACGGCTGGCGAGTGCAGCTGTGGTGGCAGAGACCCCCGGGAGCGCCGGGCTCGGCCCGGACACGCCCCCCCAGGTGGTGATCGCCGCCCAGGACCCCCGGAACTAAGAGGGTTGGGCGCCGCCATCTTGGTCTTCTCAACGGCCGGATAGGCCACCCGGAGTCCCGCCCCCAGCCTCTCGCAGGCCCAATCATGGGCATAGCGGAGGTGCGGTCAATTTGCATGTTTCTCTATTATAAGGTAGGATATATGAAATTAGTTCACATGCCAAATCACTCAATATGTGAGAGAATTAGATTTAAGCCTAGTTTGTTACTTGCTGTCATTACTTGTCTTAATCAATACAGAAATCCTTCCTTTTATCAACTTGTAATGCAAAGAGAGCAGAGGGTCCATGATAAGAGGGAAATATATAGTCATTCACTTTAAGGATTGAGATGAATAAAAGCTTAACTAGGCTGGTCACATGAATATTTTTTGTTTTGATTCTTGTGTCTTGTCCCAACCCTGGTCCAGACTAGTCAAAGCTGTGAAATTCCTAAGGTTTTAAAGGGCGGGGGCCATCTCCAACTGATTCCACTGCAAGCCTCTTACATTTATTGGTTGGGATGTGACTTTTTATACCTTTTATTTTGTCATTATATTGACTAATAATATGTTAACCCTGTTAGAATAATTTTATTAAGTAATTCTTAAATAATGGAAATTTTATAGAAAAAAGGAAACCTCTCTATATGTCCTAAAGTATTTATGGAAGATAACATGATGGTTCATTATGCTGGCCTTCACATTTTTATGTTCTTTAGAACATTTTCATAATAGAAGAATTTTTAGAAAATCTACCAAAGCCAAAAATGTGCGTTTATGCTAGTAGAATTTCAGAGCCATGATCCAGGATGAAGAGACTTATACTGTGACATTAATTTGCTCCCTAAAGAAGCCAGTAAGTGAGCACTATAATTTTATGAACTGAGTAATCTTATCATGTGGATTTTATTATATTTTTAATATGTATAGCATTATATTTTCCTTTGGTTGTCAGCATTATTACATGAATTTAAAAGTTTTGTGCTTTGAATTTTTAAAGTGAACATTTCAGTTCATGTATTAATCTTTTTTAATAAAGAGCTTCTTTTGAAGCTTTTCTACAGCTAAAAATAATTAAATCTTCTCATAAAATTGAAGTGCACAAATTCCTTGGTAGTACAAATAATTATTCTGCAGATGACAATGTGTAGAATCTTGTCTTCTTAAATTCCAGGTGTTTCTGAGTTAAGCCTTACTTTAATCAGGTTATACTCTTGGTAATTTAGTCAAATTTGCATAGGTTAAGTGAATGCTTTCTCCTTCAAAAACAAGTGTATAATAAACCCCTATTTCAAATTTATATAAAGCTTTTGCCTACTAGCTAACCTTCAGGATCATTTATATTATATTAGTATCAGGGAATCCATTCTCTGTACTTTTGTCCCTGGTACTGGGGCATAAGACGACCTTGTCACCAGATGGCTTTCTGTAGAGAGTTGAGTAGAGACACCTTCAAGAATTGGGTTAAAGTTCTTAGAGCAAAAAATGCACTTATTTTACATGAATGTTATTGGGATGATCAAAGAATATGATTTATTTTTTCATTAAATATATTGTTTTATGAGTACTTTGAGTTGTCAGCAGTTGATTTTAATAATTAAATGTAAGCTATAAGAAAATTATCCTTTTAAAATCAATTATTTAAATTTGCAATTATCTGTCAATGCTACTATTCAGTTTTAAATATTGACTTTTGACATTAATGAACTGAGGGTGATTAGCATTTCGTTAGAAGGGACTCCACCAATTTAGGTTCATTTTACTTATATCAAGTATGTATTTTATCAAATTAATTATGTTAACTAACTAAAACCTTGAAGAATAGTATGAAAATTTCTAAACACTTTCATTCAGAGTCCCCAAATGTTCTTATGTTTACTGCATTTGCTTTATCCGTTCCTCCTTTTTTTCTACACATATGTATGCATATTAATTTTCTGAATGCTTATGAGGAAATTGAATGTATCATGATCCTTCTTCCCTAAATAAGTCACTGTATATTGCCTGTAAACAAAATCATAGTATAATCATCAAATTCCAAAAATTAACATGGATACAATACTACTCTCTCATATACAGACCTATTCCAGATTTTACCAACTGTCCCTGTAATGTTGTTTAAGGACAAAGAAAACCCAAGGTAAGTGATTTCATTAAGTTGTTATGTCTCTTCAGTTTCACTTGATTAGGAACAGTTGCTAAGTGTTCATATATTTCAACAAACTAATATTTTATAAGAATATTAGATATTTATTTTGTAATGTGTCCCTCAATTTAGGTTTGCTGGAGTTCTCTCATGATTAAATTTGGGTTTCATACTTCTGGCAGGCACACCACAAAAATGATAGAGATTTTTGCAGTGCATTGTTTTAGAAGGCATTTGCTGTCAGTCCTATGACTGCAATATTAACTTTGATTATAAAATGATCCAGACCAGATTTATCAACTAAAAATACTAAATGCCCTCTGTATTTAGTGTTCTGTTGTTAGATACTTTGAGACTGCAAAAATCTGGTTATTCCTCAAACTTTACTCATTTTAGTATTTATTTATGATTCTTGTTTACAACAATGATTATTATATTGTAGTAGCATATTATATTATTTTAGTGAATTTTATTGGTTACTAAATGATAGCAATCTCTCACTGATAAACATAGACTAAAAAGGTCATCATTTCATAGCTAGATAGAAGTGGTTAAGTACAAGTTTTCACCCCAATCAAAGCCATGTGCTGTATTCATTGACCAGATAGCTGAGTCCATCACACTGGGTTTAAGGTGTGATATTATCATCTGCTAGCCTTGTGACCTCAATCAAACTACTCAACCAATTCTCGGGTTTGTTTATTTATTTTTTCTATTCAAGCTAAATAAAAACACATCACCTAGGTTTTCTCATAATGTTTAGATGAGGTATTTTATGAAGACCATTTTGAAGTCATTACTTATGTGTCAATATGACAGGTACTACTTTTTTTAAGTTTTGTTTCACATTTATATAGAAATTTTATTTTTTCATTTATCAGTGACAATACATAATCTTCCATTGTATAATCCATCAGAATTTTGTTACTTTTACAGTTTATTTCAATTATATTGGAATAATATGCTTATCCTAATATATAAAAAGCCAGGGGCCATAACGACCGAAACAACCAGATGGATGACAGAACAGCAGGCTGCCACCTTCTCCTTTGCAAATGACGCCATCCAGATCCATCAGGACTGGAGGCAACTGGGAGTCACAGCTGCGGTTTGGGACATGGTAAGCAAATCCTGGGGAACCTCTGAAAACATCTGCAATTGATTGTAAGACTGGTCTTTATTTAAAAAGAAACAAAAGAACAGCTTATTTGAAATATAATTAATATACTGTACATGTCACTGAATCAAAAAAGCAGGAATGTCTGATCAAGTCCTTAATTTTCTTAATGCGAGTTTCAAATATCTAATTTTTAAATTTCTAAATTTCCATTTTACTCTAAAAATTTACTATTCTCTGCCTGCTCTTTTTAGCTTCCCTGAAATAGACTGCTGGTTCTGGCCATAGATGAACTGGTTTTTTGAAGTAAATTCAGAGTGGTACAACCATCACCATGCTCAGTTTTTAAATATTTTTACAACCCAATCCCCTCCTAAAAGAATTTCTACCCACTAGAATTACTGTCCTGATCATCTTACCCAAAATAGATTGCATTTAAAGGGTAGGTAATGGAAAGTTGAGGGAAGTTAAAATATTGCACAAAGGATATTGTAAAATGACAAAGCCCAAAGTGAAGATCATGTGTTTTCTCTTTTTTAAAATATTTTTTATTGATTTCAGAGAGAAAGGGAGAGGAAGAGAGAGATAGAAAAATCAATGATAAGAATCATTGATCAGCTGCCTCCAAAGGCCCCCTACTGGGGATCAAGCCTGCAACCCAGGCATGTGCCCCTGATCAGAATCAAACCTGGGACCCTTCAGTCCCCAGGCCAATGCTCTCTACATTAAGCCAAACTGGCCAGGGCCATGTGTTTTCTTTAAGTTCTGTGTGGTTGTAATGGTCCCCAAATCTATGCTAATAAAAGGGTAATATGCTAATTAGAGTGGACATCTTCTGGACGTCCTTCCAGACAAAGCTGCAGTGGCTATGAGGGCAGAGGCCTAAATCAGCAGTTGGACATCCCCTGAGGGGTCCCAGATTGAAGAGGGTGCAGGCCGGGCTGAGGAACCCCCCCTTCCATGCACGAATTTCATGCACCAGGCCTCTAGTAGAGAATAAAAAAAGAAATGCCTTGAGTTATTCCATTGAACTTTACATTTTGCTTAATTGAAGTCACACATTTTCAACTGAATCAAAAAAGCAGGAATGTCTGATCAAGTCCTTAATTTTCTTAATGCGAGTTTCAAATATCTAATTTTTAAATTTCTAAATTTCCATTTTACTCTAAAAATTTACTATTCTCTGCCTGCTCTTTTTAGCTTCTCTGAAATAGACTGCTGGTTCTGGCCACAGATGAAATCCTTGCACTCCAATTAAAAGTCAGCCTCTGAATTGTGAGATTGGAGAAAAAGTCCAACATTTGCTCATGTGTCCAGTGGCAAATTCTATCTTTAATTGCTCCAACCTTTTCTTAACTTATGACTGAATATTCAAGTAATACACTATACTTTGTACATGTAAATTTCCATAGTCATCATATTTTAAAATATCTCTATAATGAACAAGTTTTAAACATTTGTATATTGTGAAGAAAGTCACTACCATGTTTTGACAAGAAACTAATGAAATAATTGAACTATTCAGAGTGCAGCTGATTCATGAGAAAACCAATACATTGGAGAGGTTTCCATAGCCAATTAAATGTCACAACACAAAGTTATATGAAATTTGGACATTATATCTAATATTCTGTTTTAATATATATCATCTTCAATTCCATGTGTCATCCTATGTGTTATGAATTGAAAAAAGGTTGTATTTAATTGGGCTTCTTTTATAAACTCTATAGAAATTACAAATCACTCTAGTATTTTTCTTGTCAGAGAACATTAAAGGAGTGTTGTGAAAAACAAATTCTGTAAGACTAACATAATTTTCTCCAATAACATACAGTTCTAAGTTTCATAAATAAAACCAAGAGGGGCTGTAAGGCTTGTGTTTTCAGGAGAAACCAAGATGGTGGCATAGGTAAACACCTGAACTTGCTGCCTCACACAAACACTTCAAAACTACAACTAAAAGACAAAATGGATATCATCCAGAACCACAGGAAGGCTGGCTGAGTGGAAATTCTACAACTAGAAGGAAAGAGAAAAGCACACTGAGACTCAGAGGAGGTGCAGAAGTAAAGTTCAGAGGTACGGAGGCATGCACGCTCAGAAAGGGGCTGGCAACTGATGTGGTTGTCTTTGTCAATCGGGAGGGAGACACAAGCTCCCGACTGCTCTGAACTCCAGTTCCAGGCGAGACTCTGGGGACCCAGACTCATACGGGGAGAAACTGGACTGTCTGGCATTGGGCGGAACTCAAGGACAGCTTTCTCTCAGAGGTGCTTGCAGCGATTACTGCGGGACACTGAGATCCAAAGCCTCTTAGGGCATGGCTTAGGATCAGCCACAGCAGTTTGCTCTGCCTTGTTAATTCCCTGAGACCCTGCCCCACCCAAGCTGTGTGCAGAGGCTTTTGCATATAAAAGGCCTGGCCCTTTGCAATCTAAAATTACCTAACAAACTGCAACTGGGTCAGAGAGACCCAGAACATCCAAAAGAAGGCCCAAGGCCTCACTGCAGCTTGCATTGCTTCACAGCTGGGCCTCATCTGGGCACTTCCAAACCCCAAAGAGGAGGAATCTGCAGATCTCTCCATAGCTTCTGCTGGGTGGCCTCAGGCAGAGGCTAAATTAGCACCTCCTTAGAGATCCAAGAGCCAGTGTACCCAGTGGTCAGAGAGGGACCATTCTGATTACAACTCCTCAGATCCATAAGGGAAACACTCAGGGTGCAGACTCAGTGAGCACCAAAGCCCCACTGAAGCAAGTCTTTCCCCATAAGGGTGTCTCCAGCACAGAAGTTCTCCCATTATAGACACAGCTGATACTCACAGCCAACTGGCCTGGAGGTCAATTCTTCCCAGTGATACCAACAACAATCAAGGCTTAAATACAACAAAACTGTGCACACAGCCCACAAAGCAGTGCACCAAGAGTGTTCACCTCAGGTAATTGGGGAGGCTGAACCACTGGGCCCTATAGGACACCTAACACACAAAGCCACTCTATCAACACAGGGAAGCAGCCAAAATGCGGAGACAAAGAAACAGGTCACAAATGACAGAAATGGAGGAAAGCAAACTACTGGATATAGAGTTCAAAACCATGGTTATAAGGTTTTTCAAGAATATTCTAGAAACCGCCTATAAATTTAGTGAGACCCTTGAGGATATAAAAAAGGACCAACTAGAAATTAAGCATACACTGACTGAAATAAAGAATAATATACAGAGATCCAGCAGCAGACTAGAGGATCACAAGAATCAAGTCAAAGATTTGAAATACGAAGAAGCAAAAAACACACAACCCAAAAAGCAAAAAGAAAAAAAGAATCCAAAAATATGAAGATAGTGTAAGGAGCCTCTGAGACAACTTTAAGCATACCAACATCCGTATTATGGGGGTGCCAGAAGACGAGAGAGAGAGCAAAATATTGAAGACCTATTTGAAGAAATAATGACAGAATATTTCCCCTACCTGGTGAAAGAAATAGACTTACAAGTCCAGGAAGTGCACAGAACCCCAAACAAAAGGAATCCAAAGAGGACCACACCAAGACACATCATAATTAAAATGCCAAGGGAAAAAGACAAAGAGAGAATATTAAAAGCAGCAAGAGAAAAACAGTTAGCTACCTACAAGGGAGTACCCATACGAATGTCAGCTGATTTCTCAACAGAAACTATGCAGGCAAGAAGGGAGTGTCAAGAAATATTCAAAGTGATGAATAGCAAGAACATTCAACCAAGATTACTCTACCCAGCAAAGCTATCATTCAGAATTGAAGGTCAGATATAGAGCTTCACAGATAAGAAAAAGCTAAAGGAGTTCATTACCACCAAACCAGTATTGTATGAAATGCTGAAGGGTATTCTTTAAGAAAAGGAAGAAGAAATGGCAAAGATAAAAATTATGAACAACAAATACATATCTATCAACAAGTGAATCTAAAAATCAAGTGAATAAAAAATCTGATGAACAGAATAAACTGGTGAATATAATAGAATCAGGGACATAGAAAGGGAGTGGACTGACAATTCTTGGAGGGAAGGGGGTGTGGGGGGTGCGGGAAGAGACTGGACAAAAATCACACACCTATGGATAAGGAAAGTGGGGGTGGGGTAAGGGCAGACAGTGGGGTGGGAACCAGGTGGAGGGTAGCTATGGGGGGGGGGGAGAAGAGGAACAACTGTAATAATCTGAACAATAAAGATTTATTAAAAGTGAAAAAAATTATTTTCAGTCTCCAGTTCAGACAAGAGTAGGGTGACATGAACTATCTTTAAGAAAGCATATTTACCTATCTGTTTTCAAACAAGTACAAAGCCAAATTAACCCAGAAAGATGGTTATCCTTTATATTTATTTGTGGAAAAAAAGAGGGTTTTTTAACTAATAATCAACACAGCTTGGATGAATTTTTACGCCTACCCAATGTGCTTTCTTGAAAATTAAACACACTGCCCTTGTTAGGTCTCTGTTTAGGTCTCAATAAACAAAAGAAGATAATCTATTTGTAACATCTGAACAATTATTTTATAATCTTCTACCAACCTCCTCATATTGAAACACCATTTTGTTCTTTTTTTTCTATCAGCCTTTTTCCCCTCTGGCTTCCACTTGAAGTTTCGCCATATTACTAGCATTGTCCAAAATCAGATAGTGTTCCACAAATATTTTCCCTTAGAATAAATATCTCCAACCAAACACTGATAAACTATTTGGCATCGTATTACCTCAAGTACTTGGAAACCAAACACAAGCCTTACAGCCCCTCTTGGTTTTATTTATGAAACTTAGAACTGTATGTTATTGGAGAAAATTATGTTAGTCTTACAGAATTTGTTTTTCACAAAGCAATACTAGCACATACTTGTACACAGTAGAATCAAAACCCACATAGATTGGTTCTTGAGTTTCACTCAGTGTGGAGTTCACATACAGGCCAGTCAAAACTCTGGTGATAGTAGTAATCATCAACTTAGATATGGCAGGAAATTATCAAATGCTATTTTACAAAGGAAGCACAATCATAGTGTAATCCTTCCATCATATTCAAAACTACTTTGAACTAGTTGATGAACACAAAGTGTTTGTTGCTCTTGAATAAAATAAGTCTGCTGCTGTAGAGGAGTCTGCACTAGCACTATTCAAAGGCAGGAAATGAGAACAAATGCAGAGCTGGAAATATACTGGAGAACATTCCCACCCATGGAGAAAGATGGTGATTTGACTAGCCACAGATCTTTCACTTATGCTTACTTTTATGCAGTAATTTGATTTTAAATACTTGGATTATCCTTGATACACTCCCACTAAACTGGAACAGATTGGAGGAATGAACCTTCCCCAGTTAAGTGTTGCCCCTTAGTAGCAAGCCTCGTACCTAGAAGCCAGTCAGTATTCAATACTTAGTGATTCCATGAATAAAGTAAAATTTAAATATATTTTTAAAATTTTCCCCAAAGTCATGATTAATTGTTCCAAATTTATTTTTTGTTAATCCTCACCCGAGGATATTTTTTTTATTGATTTTTAGAGAGAGTGGAAGGGAGGGGGAGAGACAGAGAGAGAAACATCAATGTCAGAGACATATCAATTGGTTGCCTCCTACATGAGGGATCGAGCCTGCAACCAAGGTACATGCCTTTGACCAGAATCAAACCTGAGACCCTTTAGTTCGCAGGCTGATGCTCTACACACTAAGCCAAACTGACTAGGGCCCAATTTTATTTTTAAATCTCTCTCTCTCTCTCTCTCTCTCTCTCTCTCTCTCTCTCTCTCTCTCTTTCTCTCTCTCTCTATTTTTTGGTAAATCATGTCATATAAGATGTGTGCATGATGTATGAATTTCACTTATTTATTTCTAAGCATCAGAGTTTTGAAAAGCTTGCTTCTAGATTTTCATAAAATCTTCAGTCAGACTTCTTTTGGCACACACCCTCAGTGTCTGCGTTTGGATGTGGCCATAAAATTTCTGTACACACCCTCAAACAGCAGTGCCATCAGCTAATTGCTGCTTTAATCAGCCACCTGTACCCCAGAAGCTGAGCCGGCACAAGCGGATGCTGGCAAATAAAACAAGACATTTCCAAAAAAAGTCACAGAAAACAAGAAACATGTCCCTAGATCTCTAAAATCATGTGGGTCTCATCAAAGCATAGCATGTGAAACAATGATAATGCAATTTGACTATGAAATCTAAATGCACTCCATTGTCTGCCAGGTAATCACATAACAAAATATAATAAGTACTATTGTTAAATAAATGTCAAGTAACAACAAGGTAAAATTAACAGATGAAACGCATAATTTTCAAACTTTTTTTTTGAAATATTAAATGTACTAGAGGCCAGGTGCATGACATTTGTACACTGGGGAGCTCCCGCCACCACCTCTGAGCTCGCCAGCTGTGAGCCCAGCTTCTGGCTAAGCATCTTTCCCCCTGTGAGAGTGCACTGACTGCCAGAGGGCAGCTCCTGTGTTGAGCGTCTGCCCCTTGGTGGTCAGTGAGTGTCATAGTGACCAGTCATTCCACAGTTCAGTTGATTTGCATATTAGCATTTTATTATATAGGATGTTTAATGAATGAATAAATGCCAACATGAAGAGATGTGAATAAAAAACCAAATCCTATCATGTGAGCATTTAATATTTACCCAGAGTATAGAATAAAATGCCCTCCATTCCAATGTATTATTATAATATCTCTCTTAATGCTTCTATACCTAAAAAATCGGTTACCATGTATGAATTACACAGACAATATTAGAGTAATGTTTATCCTGCTAGAAAGAGGAAACACTTGGAGTTTCACAACCACTCCTCATTCATGACTCAAAATATTATTATTTTCTGAAGGTACCACAGTTTCAATGTTCAATCATCCACATGTAGAATTTCTCCTTTCCCCTCTCACCAGCTCAAAACTTACTATTCCAAAAGAATATTTCAGAATAAAATACCGTAAATGAGATATCTTGACTATATTTTAGGGTCTACATATGATTTTGTAAAGGGTGATTTTGACTGAGTAATTTTTGCCCTTTGTGCTGACCTTAAACTTTAACTTTTTTAAAGATGGAAAAGAACTGTGCTTTTTGAAAGGCCCACATTTTCACTGCTGAAAGTCACAATAATAAAAAGTCAATTACTTTGAATAGTTTAATTTTTTAATTTTATTTATTTCTAGTTTTTTTAGATTAAAAAAGTATGTACATGATAGAAAGCTTGAATGAGTACAAAAGGGTGACTAGTAAAAGACAGGTTTCCCTCCCACATCTGGCCTCCAAGCTCCCCAATTCTCCTTTCAATGAGGTAATCATTGTTACCATTTTTTTTTTTCATGTGACTCTTTGATATAGTGCCTATATACCCAGGATTGCTGGATAATATGGTAGCTCTTTTTTTATAATTTTATTTTTCAATTACAGTTTACAACCAATATTATTTTGCATTAGTTTCAGGTGTATAGTATAATGGTTAGGCAATCATATACTTTATTACTTTATAAAGTGTTCCCTCCCCTCCCCATATTTCCAGTAACCACCTGACACCACACATAGTTATTACAACATTATTGAATATATTTTCTATGCTGTGCTTTACATCCCTGTGAATATTTTATAACTACCAATTTGTACTTTTTAATCCCTTCACCCTTTTCACTCATTCCCACAACACCTCTTCCCCTCTGGTAAGTATCAGTCTGTTCTCTGTATCTATGAGTCTGTTTTTGTTTAGTCTGTTCATTTATTTTATTCTTTAGATTTCACATATAAGTCAAGTCATATGGTATTTGCCTTTCTCTGAATGACTTATTTCACTTAGCATAATACCCTCTAGGTCTTTCCGTGCTGTCACAAATGGTAAAATTTCATTCTTTATTATGGCTGAGTAATAGTCCATTGTATTTATATACCACTGATTTTTTATCCACTATTCTATTGATGGGCACTTGGGTTGTTTCCATATCTTGGCTATTGTAATAAAGGGTGCATATGTTCTTTCAAATTATTATTTAGGTTTCTTCAGATATATACCTATAGGCAGTTCCATTTTTAATTTTTTAGGAACCTCCATACTGTTTTCCGTAATGTCTGTACCAATTTTGTATTCCCATCAACAGTGCATTAAGGTAACCTTTCCTCCACATCCTAAACAACACATTAAAAATGCGCCAAAAATGTGTACATAGTAGTAAAATGGATTACTGATAATGTTCTTTGAATTTAATTTTTAATTTTTAAATATGTTTTTATTGATTTTAGAGAGAGAGGAAGGGAGAGATGTGAGAGAGAAACATCATCAGATGCCTGCTGCACACCCCACATTGGAGATTGAGCCTGAAACCCAGGCATGTGCCTGGACTGGGAATCAAACAAGTGACCCTTTAGTACATGGGATAATGCTCAAACAACAGCCACACTGACCAGGAATCTTTTAATTTATTTTTGAGAAGTTCTCATTAGAATTTCTAAGTAGAATTATAGCTCCCTTTCTGTAGCATTTGCAGAGTTGTTAAACTTATATAGTATACAGTGTATATAAATCATCCCTCATGATATTCTGTAGTTGCTTTGTGAACAAATGAAACTAAAAATGCCTATGTCATAGGATAGACATATGAAGGTTTAAAAAGCTAAAACAGCTAACTGTTCTATATTCAAAAATTTTAATTTCTCACTTGCTTCTTTTAGTTACGGATGCATATTGAGAGTCTTTGCAGATTTACTTTTTCTAAAATAGCATAATATAAAAAAACAAAAATGGAGCTTCTCCAATATTAACAAATATCAATAGAGTGTTTACTTTCTAACCAGTCACTCTTCCAATTGTTTTCCTTGAAATAACCTTTTTAGCCCTCAAAGCATCCCTATTAACTATTAATACTGCCCCTATGTTACAGAAGAGACAGATAAGGTGCAAAGAGAAAGGATGTGCATAGAGACACAGAGCTGGTAAGTGGCAGAACATCAGGTTAGAGTCTAAGTTTAGACCAGACAGCATGGAGGTTCCTAACTGCTATACTAAGCTGCCTCACTGTCCAAGATAAGGAAAATAATCTGGTTCAAATGTGTGTTTTTTTTTAAAAAATCACAAGACTGGGAATCAATGTTTCCTTTTCGGCAGTTTATCATTCCATTATGGTTCCTTTTATAATAATCTGTGCAGCCTTGCTTTACAGTTAATACCAGACCATAGATTCTGAAAGATCAAAGCATTGCAGAAATTCTGAAGGCCCACAGCTATGTAATCCCCTCTGAGAGATGGCCATAGCCGGCCGTAAATTCAAGCAATCCTGCTGGGAGAAAATGAGACATGATAACATTGGACGTGGGGGGGAAATGCCTTCAGCTCAAAGTCTAGGCTTTCTGTATATATACAAAGTACAGATTAAACCCCGTTTTGCTCTGTCCAAAAGAAGTCTTTGCTTAGACACTCAACGTTTCCACTTAGGCATGATGAAGAACAAAGTGAATGCAGCTGGAAGCTAAACCATTTGTTCCAGATGGTGTAGACATTTCAAACCTGATGTTCCTAGGCAATGGCAGCAAATGGAATTTTACTCAAGTAGAAGGACTAATGTGTTTGCGAATGTGACTTTCACTTTCACTGCTTTCATATATGAACAAAAAGCACGTCAATTTAAAGAAATATCTTTGCTCACAAAGCAGAGTACAGAAATGGGGTAATTATCTACACAGCCAAGCTGAAAAAGTGTGCCTTGACTCAAAGAGTTATTTTGAGTCCCCCTTTTTGCTTTAATAATCTTTTCAATCGCTTTACTTATTTATTTCACTTCTCCAACGTAGAGCAAGCATTAAGAAATTATTTGCTTACTTGAGGTGTAAATGTGTGCGTGTTTAATTGTGGATGTGTCCTTTCACTGTGTTGGGGGCGGTGAGGATCAGGATGAAATCTTGGTGCTCTGGCCCTCAGCATTGTTAATCATTGGCCACACGGCCCCATGCCTGAAGTGAGACTGTCACACTGTCCCCCTATGGTGTGCTCCTGCCACAACTGTAATTACCTCTATGATCATCGAATATGTGGTTAAAATCACTGTGTGTCTGTTTTTCTTTTAACTGTTTGTTTGAGTTTTTATTTACTTTTATTTATTTTGTGTGGTTTTTTTCAGCTTTACTGAGGTACAATTGACAAACAAAATTGTAATGTTTAAAATGTACATCTTGGTGATTTGATATGTGTATACATAAAAGGATTTCCATCATCTATTTAGTGCATTCATCATCTCATGTACCTCTCTCTCTCTCTCTCTCTCTCTCTCTCTCTCTCTCTCTCTCTCTCTCTCCCTTCCTTTTTGTGAGAGCATTTAAGTTCTACTACCTTAGCAAATTTTAATTTTACAATACAGTGTTATCAACTATCATCCCATGTTATATACTAGATCCTCAGAGCTTATTCATCCTATAGCTGAAAGTTTATACCCTTTGACCAACCTCTCTGGTAACCACTTGTCTACTTTTATGCAGACTGACTGAATGATGAGCCTAAGACATGAGCCATTTGGGTATGTTGTGTCACTAGAAAGGACGAGAAGAGGAATAGAAGTTCTCCGACATCTCCTGTGGGTGAAAGTCCCCATGTCTCTTGTAGCAATTCACATGGGCCTCCCGGGGAGGGCATGGTGTAGCCAGAAAAGCTTCCTCAGTCCTTACTCATTTCCTTCTATCAAACGTAAGAGTTCCCAATGCTCTTTTCATCACCCACATAATTGCACATGGCTATTTACAACAGAGAAGCCCAACATAGCCATGATTTTGAAAATACAGGAGCTTTCATCTCTCATGAGAAAGGAGTCCATCAGTTGGCAATTTGGAGATGGTATGGCCACTCCATGAAGCATTGAAGCCTTTGCACTTTGTGTGCTGCAGTCTTGATGGTGTGGCATTCATCTTCACAGTCCAGAACGGCTGCTCACCTTCAGTCATCACTTAAGTATTCCAGGCAGCAGGACGGAGTGTGGGAACCATGCCAGAGAAGTCTGGTAGTCAAGGCCAATGAAAGAACAGAGGCCTTGTTGTCAATACACCGGAATGCCCAAGGCCACTCTGCATCTAGGCTGAGATACCATGCAGGTGCAAAGACACAGGGTATGCTGTGCCCTTCTGTAACCCAAGTGATTGATATCACTATAGGCAACTATCCTTCTTTGTCTCTGGAGTAATATACAGGTTACTAACCAGCTAGAGGAGTGTGAAGAAGAGAAGTTAGAGAGCTCAGATGGAGCTGGGAGAGGTCGAAGGTAGCTACTATGTGAGGCTACAGAGACCAGCCAGTATGCTGGGCAGGGGAGACAGGAGAAGCTGCTGAGCCAGAGAGCTTAGGTACTGAGGCAATGAGTCTAGGGGGTAGTGGGTAGCATGTGGCTGCTCAAATAATAGCTGTGGGTACAGAGATTGATGCTGCTTTTATGGGAAAGATGTATCCATTCACCAGCCGGTGTCCGGCTGCCTGCCTGTATGGACTTTGCTGTGAAGGACTGTTTTGCCTGTATAGGACTGTTGTGCCACTGGCTTCTGCAAAAAAAGACTCATTCTTATATACCCACAATTTCTCATTGCTTCTCCATCTAAGACCTGGTGTCCTAGGAGGTCCATCCCCAGGCAGGGGGGCTCGGACCCGACACCTGTAACTGTTGAGCAGAGGATAAAGGAGTAAGTTAGACTAAGTTCCCAACAGTTAGTACAATGAACAGTGCTTGAGAAGGAACCTGCCCTGGCATAGTTGGGAAGAATTTAGAAGAATACATGGACTCAAAGCCACTCAGAGCAGCAGTGCTCACGCAGAGCTTGGGGGCTCTGCTCTGACATTGAGGAAGTGGGAGAAGGTTGAGCTCCCTTCCTTTACAGAGTTATCTGGAAACCCCCTCATGTTTCCACTTGCACCTTATTGGCCAGCATGTAGTCACATGCTAGAGATGAAATATTTAATCTTCTGAATGGGTACATTCTGCCCTGAACAAATGTGGGAGTATGTGGAGGAACAGTATAGATATTTCTGTAGGATCGGAAATATCCTCTGCCTCACTATCTTAACCATCATATTTCAGTTTCGCTCATAACTGAATCATAAGAGCTGAAATAAAGTCATGGCCCCACATCACAGCTATTTCACTACATCACATATTTTTAAACACATATTTACAATATTATAAAACATTATTCTAATTTATTAAATTATTCTCAACCTTCATTGGCCACCCTCCAACATCTCCTATCTATAAATGAAGAAAACAGTAACAACTGGATTCACTTTATTTGTACCATCCCTCCAACTTTCCTTCATAGTCAACTAGAATGGCCCCTGTACTTTTGGAATTAACTGATTTGGGCTCATGCAATTCGTCCTTTTTCTGGCCCTTACCCAGGTAATGTCTGAGATGAAATTTCCAATCCAGTCTCTTTGCCATGGCAAGTCTCCTAGAAATGCCTTGAATATCCCAAAGAAAAAAAAATTCTTCTCAAAATAAGGAAGATCTGTTATATATATATATATATATATATATATATATATATATATATATATATATATATTTGAAATGGAAAGAATGCCTTACCTATTGATGGAGGTGTATTTCTTGCCACCAGGGTTGTTTCAGCAGTAGCTATGAGAGCCTCAGTCAGAAGAAGCAAGCATCAACTTAGAGCAGTCGAAAATTGACCTCCCTAGCCCATTAACACCCATAGATTCTTTGTCTTTCATTCCTGTCAGCAATAGCCATGTTAGTGCTACAGTTTTGGGATGCTAGAGTGATAATTTTTAGAGTTATAGTATTACTTCAGGTAGGACAAAGGCCATGTAGCTATACCTGGACTGGAAAATTCATTTGAAATGAATTGCAGAACTTTTTACATCAGCAAACATTTTAGGAAAAAGTAATGTAATAGTTCTGATTGTAAATGGGCACTGTCTGTGCATATACACAAAATAAATTTTGTTAATGGCTTGGGGTCAATTCCCAAGGTTTGCCACATTGTAACTCCATGTCTATTCAGTGTTTATTTTGACAAGTGATTGAATATCCATGATCTCAGTTTCCTTGAGCATGGACTGGGGCTATAACAACTGCTGCAGAGAGATCACAAGGTCTCTAGTTGTGCCTGCATCCACATATTCAAGACAGGATCTCTTGGATAGATAAAGGACATGTTCTCTAGATGGAAGCTGCCAATCTCTCCGAAACAATCAAAAGTACTGCATTTGTGTGATTGCAATTATCTTCAAACCCAGTATCATCTGCTACTATCTGGTCATTATAAAAATGTGTCAGTGTATCAAAATCACTCAATATATTAATAGAACGGTGCTTTTTAAGTCAAAATAATTTGCTGTCATTTATTTTATTTTTCCAGTACATAAATAACTTGCTTTTCAAATATTTTATATTCACAGGTATTTCTTTGTATTTTCCGTTAGCAGAACACTATATTGAGAGAATGTTATTTGTGTACAGAATATTGAGTTTACTACTTTTTCCCTTTTTAAATTAAAATGTATCCAGATATTTTTATTGCATACAACTCTTAAGAACGTGTAATATTTCTACTTATTGGTAATTTTTTTTCAATTAGTTTTTTTTTTTTTGAGAGTTCACTTTCTTCTTGGTCAAATTCAAAATTTGTTAAGATTATGATCACTTTTTCTATATATTACTAATTTTCAGCTATTAAAATCCTAGAGATGGTGAGGATTACTATTGATATTTATCCTTTTTTAAGTTTCTCCTGTGAAGTATGGTATTTAAAATTTTCAATATGCAGGCAGAAATTTACTTTTAAAAATATAGTCATTTGTTTCCTTTGATCCACTTTTTAATAGGCCATTGATCACCTCAATATATTGTTTTCTCATTCTATTTTCCTCAAAAGCTATCACATCCCTTAGAAATTTCAGTATCTGCCAGGATCTCAATTCTACAGATTCCCTTATTGAGAAAAAAAATAAAATCTTTCTTTCCTGTGTGATGACTTAAATTCAGCAAAAATATAAGTTAAAATGAAAAAATGTTAATAAGTCCTTTTCAATCAATGATGAAAGGGGAACACCTTTTCCTTTTCCTTTTCCTTGTGCAGAGAGCTGGGGAACCAGATGCCAAGGTAATTGCATGTCTCCTATCAAGTTCTTTGCTTTAAACTGATGCTTTATAGATGACTACTGAACTGTTCCTTGAACACCACAAATCTAAATTAGCCTGGAATACAACAGAGGTTTCAGGAGTTATATCATGAGTCCGGAGGAGAATTTGAAAATATCTCTACTTCAGGAAGCCTTATCTTAATTATTTTTCTTATCAACGTGAGCATAACATTTTCAAAGGATGCATGATAAGCCTAAAACTTAAATACATATCAGCCTGCTGTCGCTGTCCATCAAGTCCCCGCTACAAAATTTTAGACACCAGTCCCATCCCCCCAACCTGGGACAGCGAGATTTCTTTAACTAGTATCCTATTTTTCTATAAATGTCATTTACTAATTCTACCACCATAAGTCTACCATAAAATGACCAACATTGTTCATTTACAGTGAAATACTACATAGTATTTAGGTTAGCTAAACTCATGTGTTGGGGGGAAAAAAGATTCAATTCACTCTTTGGTTCATTGGTAAAACATGAAAAGTTTAAATAGCCATAACTACCAAAACAAAGAAACAAATTTTAAAAGAAAATAACATTAAATGTAAGTTTATTAACTTCTGGGAAGGTAATGCTATGCTAATGCAATGAATTGTGCAATTATGCAATCATATTAGGTAAAGGAAAAATGTTTAAGCAAGTTGTTTAACTGAATCGACTGGTCAGATAAATAAGCTACTCATTATTTCTATATTTAGACAGACTCATTAGTATTGTTAGGAATTCCTAACATTCCATTCAGACTGAAGAGACAGAATGGATTTTCTTCTCTTTCCTATGGTCAGTGCATTGAAAAACAGCAAAGTGAGATATTAAACTGAAAATTATTTTATCCACGAACTTTTCAATATGTGACTCAAGTAAAATGACCCCTTAGCACATCTAATCTCTTAAATTAAAATAAAGGCCATGAAGATTCTCATTCTGTCCCATTTTTTTTCTGCTAAATAGAAAGTAAACAAGGACAGGAGAGCCCAGCAATATTCAAGAGAACTTGGCAGAGTGAATGTTAATCAACATAGTGGATATTAATGACAGCAGAATGAGTCTCCTGTGACCTTTTGCTTACAAGGTTATTCTAATCACACAAAGGTAGAATTAAAAAAGAAATTCAAAAATGCACTTTAATGTTTAACTGAAGCAAAAGCACATACTTAAAAGATATCAGTAGTACCATCAGCTTGGTTTAATTTTAGTGTTATGGCCCTCTTCCTCCAATTGAGTGTTGAATTGGCATAATATGTTAAATTTGATTACTTCAAAAAACAAGAAACAAACAAACAAAAAACTACTAAGGAAACAAGCCACAAACTGGTAGAAAATATTTGCAAAAGACACATCTGAAAAGGACTGTTATCCAAAAATATAAGAAGAATTCTTAAAACTCAACAATAAAAAAAAACAAAACAAAACAAAAAAGATTAAAATGGGTAAAAGACCTGAACAAACATGTCACCAAAGAATGTATACATCTGAAAAAAAGCAAATGAAAAAATGCTCCATATGTCATTAGAGAACTGCAAATTAAAGTACCAATGAGATAATACTGCATAAAACTACTAGAGTAGCCAAAATCCAAAACACTGAATAAAGCAAATGCTGGCAAAGATGTGCAGCAACAGACACTTTTATTAATTGCTGGTGGGAATGCAAAATGGTACAGGCACTTGGAAGGATAGTTTGGTGTTTTGCTGGATTATATAGTAACTAGAGGCCTGGTGCACAAATTTGTGATGGGGCGGGGGGTCACGGGAGGTTGGCCAGCAGGCCCCAATCTAGTTGTGTAGTTGTGCTGAGTTAGCGGCAAGCAAAGACCACAGACAGAGCACCCCAAAACAGCCTGAACACCAGCTTCACTCTGAGGTGGAAATACAGCTCTACTTCACTGCCCGTGCTCAGGCGGCCTCACTCTCCCCAGGGCAGAGTTGCTGACAGACAGACAGGTCCTCTTTCCTACCTCAGCCGCACATTTTCTTGGGGCTCCACCCCCAAGCATGATAGGTAGCTGACTTCAGTCAATGGTGGCACACTGCCATAGGAGTGCTAGCCAATCAGTGGTTGGGAGCCCAGAAAAGCTCAGGATGGCTGACAGGAGCTAGAAGTGGCTGATGGGGGCAGAAGGGCAAGCGGCTCACTTGTTACTGGGGCAGAGGTAACATGGTGGTGGTGCTTACTTTATCTCTTTGCAGTTAGGCTGCTGCCTTGCCCCTTTCGCCCCTCCAAGCTGCTACTCTGTCTGGATAAACTTCAGGGTCACTCTCCTCCTACAGGTTTCCCAGACCCAGATTCTCCGGTGCCCGGAGCCTTTGCCCAGGGAGGAACTGGCCTCTAGGGAGGGACCGCAGAAGGTTGGCAGGCTGCCAGTGGGGATGGGGGAGGGGTTGCAGGAGGTTGGCCAGCGTGGGAGGTTGGCTGTGGGAGTGCACTGACCATCAGGGGGCAGCTCCTGTGTCGAACATCTGCCCCCTGGTGGTCAGTGTGCATCATAGCGACTGGTTGGTCATTCCAGTCGTTCCAGTTGTAATGGTCGCTTAGGCTTTTATATATATAGATTTTTTTCAGAAATATCATAATATTTTCCATAGTGTCAGCATCATTTATATTCCTGTCAATAGTGCAAGGATTCCAGTTTCTCTACATACTTGCTAGCACTGGTATTTGCTGGGTATATTTGTTTGTTTGTTTTTTAACCATCCTAATTGGTATGAGTTTCGTAGTATTATAAGGCAAATTCTAAACATCAGGTTCTTTCACAACTCTACTTGTCTTTTAGAGAGATTTTCTCCTTACAAAATGCAGAAATTCCATGTTAACTTATTATTTCCAGGTATTCAATATGTAATCCACTTATACCATTACTACTTTGTAAGACTACCCAATTGGATATTGAAACATTTATAATAGCCATAATATTATTAATAAATTTCTATCTTTTAAAAATGAGATTCACAAAAAATTATTTCAATTATAAAAGTTGGAACCAATTAAATTAAAAATAATTTTTTTTCTAATGTAGGCAGTTCTGAGTCTCATGGCAATTTTGAAAGAGAACAAGAATAGGAATTTTTATTTTGTCTTTGGTGATAATTGAAGTAGATCATGTTTAATTGTTTTTAGTTTCACATTAGTTTCAACAATTAAGGGAGGCCAAGGCCTGGGGTCCTTTGGTCATCAAGGAAATCCAGTGTTTACCTGCCCTAAATGACTTCAGGATAAATGTGATTTCTTTAAGAATCTTCAACTCCAGATGCATATTTTTATCATATGTCTATATGTAAGTGTTTCATATTTGGTAGACAATTGAGATAAAATGTAAATATTTATAATCTAAACTTATTTCATAAATTTTTATCTTGGAAACAGAAAAAGAAAAAATAGAAAGCAATAAAGAAGAAAGTTACCTTTTTTCTCATGATTCCATCAGAATTATTATTATTTTTTTATAGAGCAGTGAAGGCTGGGGTAGGACAGGAATGGGGGGTGGATACTCTCAACAATAAAGATTAGAAAAAGACATTCTTGTAATTCAAAGAGATTTTTGAGAATAATAGTCTTGCAATCTTCAAAAGTTACAAAGTCATAAAAGACCAGGAGAGTCTGAGGAACTATTTCCTACTGAAAGAGGTAAGCAATGTAATACAACATGTCATTCTTGAACTAAATCTTCTAGCTTTCCAGAAGATTTTATTAGAACAATTGGTAAAACTTGAATACACAATGGGACAAAGTAGATATACTTTGGAAAATACAATAATTAATAAAAATATACAAGAATAAACTATGTTTCACAACAACTGTAAACCTACTTTTGTCACAAACTGTATGTCTCTAGACTAACTAGTAATAATGCATAATATTAATTTCCTGATTTTAATGTTTGTATTTTGGTTGTGTAGGAGAATGTCCTTGTTTGTAAGAATTATACACTAAAGTGTTTATATGTGATGGGACATCACATTTGCAACTTATTTCCAAATGGTTCAGGTAAAAAGAGATTCTTTGTTCTAGGATTGCAAATATCTTTACATATAAAATTATTCTTAAGTTACAAATTATCTAGACAAAAAAATTAAGATATAAAGATATTTTATTAGACAAAAAAGGAACATTTGCAAAAACAGTGAAAACAGTTTTGTTTATAAAAACGTTTAACTAAAAAAGTGAAGGCTATTTGTTTTATTCCAAGGCATCCAATCCAAAGTAATACAACTACATATCTTTATTTTAGACTGTATGTTATATAGTCTGGATGAGAGCTATATGATAAAGGAAAAGCAAGATTAAACCTACATTTGGTAGGTATTTGTTACATATTGAATGATGATATAAAGATTGACTATACTTTTAGAAGTTATTTAACAGAAATCTGTATATAATATCTGTTTAATTCTTGTTCCTTGAAAACATCTTGAAAGCTTTAATAGGAAAAGCTCAAGTGAACTTTGGGAGAGATATACAAAAAAGAATATGAATACATTTAAAATTGTGGTGAACATCAGAGATATGTTATAGTCTGTCACATATAGGAAAAAATATAGTGGTTTAAATAGGTGAATCAGATTCCAATAAGTGAGCCTTCTTCCACAGCTTGGGGATATGCATGATAAAAACCTTTCATGACAAATACACGCTTTCCTTCTTACCTGCCACCAAATGTTAACTCACAGTCAGGAAAATTTGCTTGATAAAGATGGTGCTTAGGCCACCAGAAATGTGTTTCATACTCAGTTTTCCAAAGCTATTGGTGCTTTGAGTGAAGAGGAAACATTTTCTATATAAACCCCCTGAGCCTTTTATAACTCCTCCTTTTGTGTTAGAATATTTATGTCACATTTTGAATAACTTCTAAACTATTCAGATGTCTTAGTCTTTTATAAATTTGCCTTTCTGAGCATGTGTTGTTGGGATGTTCATTATGATATACGTATACTTTAGGGTAACTTAAAACACAGCATTAATTACTGATTATTCCAATGTAGAATTAATGATCTATAATAATAAAATCATAGTATGCTAATTAGACCAGACATCCTTCCAGAAGCCCTTCCGGATGACCATACGGACAAAGCCTCAGTGGCGGGGGGTCCAAGGCAGAGGCAGCTGCCATGGCAGAGGGGGCTGAGGCAACCGCAGTGGTGGCGGGACCCAAGCCCCTTGCACAAATTTCGTTCATTGGCCTCTAGTTCTACAATAATTCTTTTTTTTTAATATATTTTATTGATTTTTCACAGAGAGGAAGAGAGAGGGATAGAGAGTTAGAAACATCGATGATAGAGAAACATCGATCAGCTGCCTCTTGCACACCCCCTACTGGGGATGTGCCCGCAACCAAGGTACATGCCCTTGACCGGAATCGAACCTGGGACCCTTTAGTCCACAGGCCGACGCTCTATCCACTGAGCCAAACCGGTTTCGGCTACAATAATTCTTTATGTCACAAAATCTTTTTGTTTTTCACTTTAAGTTGTGTCTTTTTTTTTAACTTATTTGTTTTCAGAGTGAAGCACTTGGAGAAGAAAAAAAGGAAACATGAATAGCAGGTGCTTCGCAGTATTTCAAAAACCTACCTGAAATGAAAGGTCTTGGCAAAAGTGGCCTTTGTATATCTCCTTCACTCTTCTCTCTTTGCACTGGCTTCTTCTGTTTCCCTCATCCACTTGGTAGATGGTAAAGCTGCCAAAAGCTTTAAACATGGTAAGGGGCCAGCCTCTGATAAAGAACTCACATAAAGCTCTTAGACCCAATGCTAAACCCCTTGGAAATGTACTGTGATTAGCCTAGTCTAATCCTAGGTAAAGCATTGTTTCAGTTGATTGTAGCCAAAATACAAGGTCATTCTAGGTGCTGAGGGTCACCCAGGTGACTGTGTAGAGTTGCAGAAGTGTCAGTTCTCAATAAGAGGCTTGGGGAAAAGGAGTGGGCAAATAATTACTCACTATAGTTATAATGGAAAACAACATTAATAATTATGAAAACATGTCTGATTAATTAAAACACAGATTTAACCCTGTATCCAAACTTTATTTAAACAAACTCCTTCAAGGCCAAAAGTTGTTCTGAAAGAAACTTTTTATTGAGCCACATGCTATCTAGAAAAGGACCAGGTTGTGGGGCACACAGTCTGGGCCAGCAGCACAGGGATGGATGGAGAAGACAAACATCCCCACATCCATTGTCCTGGGGTTGACAGAAATCTTTCACACAATAGGTTTGGGGAAGAAAGATATAAGTTGTTTTGAAAGAATTTACATGGGCTATAGATAACAGAGGCAGGAAAAGGTGAAGAGGGAATAGTTCTAATAGTCCTTAAGAAGTGTTTGCTGCTTTTGGATCTGTTGTGAGCAATCGTCTGTAATATTCATGTTAAATCAAGAGGTGGTGGTGTCTGGTGGTCAGCTATTCTTTCTAGATTAAAGCTGAAATAGCCACCTAGAAGTTGATTCAAAGTTTTATTACACATTCAGGAACATGAGAAGTCATTTGCTGATTTTGACTTGTGACTCTGTTAACCGATTAAGGTATTTCAGAATTTTTCTGTTGTTAGTATTAAAAGTAGAATCCTATGGGGACAGAACATCTCTAACTACACATTTCTTCAAAGCCAAAGTTAATTTCAATGCTTATTCAAGTATTTATGTGGTACCACCTCAAAATTTGTACGAGACTAAAATTGGATTTGGTGACTCAGAAGTTTCTATCATAAAGTCAGTCAATTCTGTCTTTCCATTCCTCTCTATTCCAACAGAAAGCAATGTCTCAAATGAACTTTTGTGTACATAGATACATATATATATATATATAGGTCCCATGCACGAAATCGTGCACCAGTGGGGTCCCTGCACCTGGCCTGTGGGATCAGGCCAAAACTGCCTCTCCAACATCCTTGAATGGTCCTGGATTGTGAGAGGGTGCAGGCCAGGCCGATGGACCCCACCAGTGCACGATCAGGGCAGGGAGGGATGCAGGAGGTTGGCTAGCTGAGGAGAGACCGCAGGAGTGCTCCAGGGCGTGTCTGGCCTGTCTCACTCAGTCCTGATTGGCCGGACCCCAGCAGCAAGCTTACCTACCAATCAGAGTATCTGCCCTCTGGTGGTCAGTGCACGTCATAGCGAGCAGTTGAATGGGCTTAGCATATCATTAGCATATTACCCTTTGACTGGTTGAATGGATGACTGGACAACCGGACACTTAGCATATTAGGCTTTTATTATATAGGATATGTGTGTGTGTATATACATAATAAATATTCCACTATATGTACGTATATAATGAGATAAGGAAGAAAGATAGCCATGTAGTGGGAGACTTGGAAATAATAAATGTCAGACTGGTTTGGATATGAAAAGCAGGGCTAGAGACCTGAGTTTCCTAAAATCTCAGCATGTACAGTCATAACAGTCTCTGGAATTCATTGCAGAGTTCAACTGCCCACCCCCACCACCAATGAAGTAAGTTTGGCATTATTTCTTAGAGAGCTTTGTGCAAGGATGACTTGCTCAATTGTGAGCAATGCTTTTGATGTGCACATCATGCTTTCAACAAGAAAATACATTCAAAGTATTTATAGAAACAACTCTCCTCCAGTGTATTAGAAAGTGAGTTCTTTCTAGACCGTTGGCATAGAGCATAATGGGTCTAATCCAACAGTACCTGAGCAGAGTCTAACGTCTGTACTAATATATCTATGATTTTGCTGTCAATGGTGTTTCTGAGCAGAAAGGTTAAATGCATTTCCTAGGCATGTGTGCCATCAGAGGTGGATACAGTTTTCAGCATTAGCAGCTGTTAACTTTGTCCTCTTGAGCTCAGAAATCTTTCTGAATCTGCTGCTAATTTCTTTTCATTTTTTTTTATATTCATTGAAGTAGGGAGGCAGGGTAAGTGAATCCAAGATAAAATAAATCAGAAAAGAGAACTTCTCTTTGAAATAATGCTATTTTTTTTTTGCTAAAGTTAATACTTTACATTTGTTTTCATGAACATACTTTAATTTTTTATTTTAAAATTGGAGCACTTCATTATATTAGAATTTAAGTAACATATATGTCTACACTAATAAAAGAGAAACATGCAAATTGACCGTCACTCTGCTACCAGCTAATCAGAAGTGAGTATGCAAATTAACCCAAAGAAGATGGAGATGCCCATAGCGGCCAGGTGAAGCTGGGGCTGCTGGGGGCCAGATCAGAGACACAAACCTGCAGGCCCGGCACCCAGCAACCCCAAGCCCCGGAACCGAGGCACTGGGGCTGCCGGGGGGCGGGCAGCAGAGATACAAACTGCAAGAAACCTGTGGAAAGGGAGATAAACTATCATAACTTTATATCTTTTTCCACAAGATGAGAAAACTGACCCTGGTTTATTTAGTGATGTGGCCCACATCTTTTTACAAGCACAGGGTATGTTATGACCACTCCCAGTAAGGTCTGGTCAGAATACCATCTCCAGGGAATAACGCTACTGTGGCAAATCATCTAAGAAAGGAAACAAGCTTTTGTTGGGTTTATTCTGACGGTCAGAGAACATGCCACCCCAACATATGTTGTGTTGTTATATTGATGATCTTGAGCTGCAGATGCTTGAAAAACAGAAAATGCATGCAGCGGCTTTCACTGAATTCTCCTGATCTGCCTAAAATCAGACCCCCCCAAAAAAAAAAAAGCTTAAATGTCATAGGTCCCCTTGATGGGAGAAGTGTCATCAGGCAGAGAAGACTGACTCCTGTCACAGGGCAGGATTGTAGAAGTTGACATCGCACCCAAACTTTGTTACAAACTATTTCCCCCTACCCTCATTCATCTTTCCTAAAAATCATTTACTCTCCTCTAAGAGGCCTACATCTCCTGTCCCCTTTCCCTAGGAAGAAGGTATTTAAATCTGCATTCTAAGCCACCTTGGGGAGTTACTCATTTTTCCCTGGGATCTCCCACATATACACAAGTTACACATGTTAATGAACTTTTGTTTATCTCTTGGTGATCTGTCTTTCATTACAAGGGCCTCCACTAAGAACTCAGAAAGGTAGAGGAAAACTATTTTTCCTCCTCCATAATTTTATCTTGGGAAATCAAGTCTCTAGCTGAACAATGAGGTTGGCTCAAGTACCAAGCAGTCCCGGCTGATGGGAGGGAAGCTTCTAGGGAGAAATCAATAATATTGGCATCAAAGTGGGATGGAGGGCACACGCATGGTTGCTGGTGGGAGTTTAAAGTGGTTCAACATTTTTGGAGGATGATTTGGCAAATTCGATTAGAAATGTTCAAGGTACATCCAAGAGTTTTCTTCTAGGAATCGCATCTGCTGAGATAAAGCACAAGCACATAAGCCCTGGTCAGAACCCAGGATGCTACTGCAGGCTCCCCTTCCACGATAGGAAAACCTGGGAACAACCTGCATTTTTAGGACAAGGTGGCATCTATACTAATAAAAGGATAATATGCTAATTAGACTGAACAGCTTCCAGACGACCTTCTGGACGTCCTTCCAGACATCCTTCCAGACAAAGCCATGTTGGCGGGGCCAAGGCAGAGAATGTTAGAGGCAATCAGGCAGGCAGGAGAGAGCAGTTAGGGGAATCAGGCCAGCAGGGGAGAGCAGTTAGAGCGAACAGGCTGTCAGGGGAGAGCAGTTAGGAGGATCAGGCTGGCAGGGGAGAGCAGATAGGGGGATCAAGCTGGCAGGCAGGTGAGCAAGTAGGAGCCAGAGGTCCTGAAGGGTCCCAGATTGGAGAGAGTGCAGGCCAAGCTTAGGGGATCCACTTCCCATGCACAAATTTCATGAACCAGGCCTCTAATATATATATGCAAGAAAAGTGACCTAATATAGTCCCTTTAGATATTGAAATAGATTTATGAATCCAAAAATTCTTAAGATCACAGAATCACCTGTCCAAGCTATTTTCAACTGTTGTGCCACAAGAATTTTTAAAACATGCAATACCTGACTATTTAGTCAGGGGTGATCTCATTTCCCTTGGATTGCCGAATTAAAAAAAAAAAATTACAACAGCAAACACAACAATAGGCATCTGGTGTGAATGAATCAAAATTATACCTACTTAATTTTTGTCAAGCCAGCAAAAAATATAATGTATTTTTTGGTGTGTCACAGAATTTCAGTAATTAGTTTATGGGTACCATGAAATGAAAAGGGTTGAAAATCACTAACCTCTCCTGATCCTTTTAACATTAAGCCTTCATTTTAAACTTTGTCTTCAAAGAAAGAGTTTCTTTGGAAGATTGTAAGAAAGAGTTTCTTTGGAAGATTGTCCATGGAAGGTATTTCCTGGCAAAACCTTCCCAATGGGGCAAGCGAGGGGTAGGGATACTTTCCCTCTGCTTCTTGTATGAGACATCCTATAATAAAAAGCAGATTAACAAGAGAAAAACAAACACAAGTTTAATAATATATAAACCTCCTGTATCCATGGGAGAGACCTAGGAACCCTGAGCCACTTTGCTCAAATGGCCCAAGCCACCATCTTAAATATCATCTTCAGCTGAAGACAAAAGGGGTTGAGGGGAGTCAGTTATGGGAGATTATCAGGAAAAGAACAGTAAAGAAGGGTAAGGTTGTGATGCAGATTTAAGTCCATGCCTTCTGCATTGATGAGTTTCTAGAAATAAGGTCATCCTCCTCTTCCTGGTACCGGGAGGGAGACAACCTTACCTGCAGGAAGGGGAAATGTTCCCTCTTTCTTCTCTTAGTTCTTTTGGCTGGCCTAAGAATTAAATTTACATGATACAGATTAACAGGAGAAAATAACCAAATTTAATTATGTATATACATGTGGGGGTTGAGGCTCCATAAGAATATGTGGCTGGGAAGACAAATCAGGCAGTTGAAGCTTGCCATCTTCAACTAAAGAGAATTTGGTTTGGACTTCAAAGGGGAAGGAGGCAAATGTTTGATAAACAAATATTTGCTGGGCCACCTTTAAGTGGGACAAGAGAGGACTTTGATCACACAGGCCTTGCTAGGTTTCTCCCTATCATACTTAGTTCACATAAACTATAGTTATCTATGAAGATGAATCTCTTCCTGGAGCAGGTCCTCTATCTAAATTCTTTTAGACAGTTATAGGGAGGTCAAAGCTTCTTCCTGAGTCTTTGTTTCTTAAAACAACCTGCTTAAAACAATCAATGTCCAAAAAAAGGCACATTGTACCCCTTCACTTACAGATGGAGATTTTCCTAACAAATGTAATATACAAAGGGGAACTTCTTGGTTTTCAGAGCGTCTTCCCTCTCTGTTGTTCCTTAAAATTTACTAGCCTAAAATAATCCTATGCCAAAGAAATGTGTTTTGGGATGAAAATTTTGTTCCCTACATGAAGCATCAGCAAAGCATACCTTTCTTTAGATAGCTTGTGCTATTTTTATTCCAAGAGAAACTTATTTTTCTTATGATAGCCAAAGTGAAGATAAAATGATAGTGTGTTACAATATCCATAAACTTTCTGAGAGTAAGGGGACTCTGGTTAAATTTTAATTTCTATGATTATGTTTTTGTAGCCCCCTTTGTTCTATTTTTACATACCCCTAATTTTGTTTACTTCAAGTATATTTTGAGAGCCTTAAATGGGAACAATTTTAAAAAATAGTTGACCTTCAAATTCATTGATATCATGAGTACATCAAGATTTTTAAGGCATTTTCAAATAGCTGAACAGATTCCAGATTAATAAGTAAAGTACAATCCTATATAATAAAAGCCTAATATGCTAAGTGTCTGGTTGTCCATTCAACCAATCAAAGCATAATATGCTAATGATATACCACTCAGCTGCTCACTATGACGTGCACTGACCAACAGGAGGCAGATGCTCTGACTGGTAGGTTAACTTGCTGCTGGGGTCCAGCTTGTAAGGACATGCCCTGGAGTCCTCCTGTGGTACCTCCCTGGCTGGTTAACCTCCCACATCTCTACCCAGCCCCAACTGTGCACTGGTGGGGTCCCTTGGCTTGGCCTGTGTCCTCTCTCAATCCGGGACCCCTTGGGGAATGTTGGAGAGCCGGTTTTGGTCCAATCCTGCTCAATGCAGGAGCTGTCTCCTTGTGGTCAGTGTGCTCCCACAGGGGGAGCGCTGCTCAACCAGAAGCAGGGCTCACAGCTGGTGAGCGCAGTGGCGGTGGCAGGAGCTTCTTCCGCAGTTGGACATCCTCCAAGGGCTCCTGAACTGTGAGGACACAGGCCAGACTGGGAGACAGAGCCCCCTGGTGTGCACAAGTTTTGTGCACCAGGACGCTAGTTAAATAATAAGAAATATATGGGAAAATGTGACTTGGGGCATGAGCTCTGATATGCTCCAGGGGTGTAAAGATTTACCCTGCAGCTTTGTCTGCAGAGGTAGAATAGGGTGATTGTTTAGGCAGGAGGGTGGTCCAGAATGTCCTCTAAGCTTGGGGAGGTGAGTTCACCTTGCAGTATAGTAGTGGGCTCTGGAGCTCAGCTTCTGGAGTCGGACAGCCTGATCAAATTCCAGCTCCAATCTACCTGGAAAACTAGCAAATTGCATGCCCTACTCTATCTTAGTTTTCTCACCTATAAAGTTGAGACAATAATAATATTGGCCTCTCGTGTCATTTCCAGGTTATACTTAGAAATGGCAGTGTTATACCCATATACGCATAATGCATGTTAAATATTAATTGTGCAATTATTCTGAAAGTTCTGTTCTGATCTCCTAAGCTGATTCATGTGAAGCTCCTTAGAGATGGGGCAAAAGCCACACTGTCAGGCCAACTCTCACACCTCCACCCCAGCCTCCAAGGTCAAAATAGGATGCTGGTTCCTATATAAATGACCATAAATTATCAAAGCACATCCAGAAAAAACATCAAGAGCCAAATGAATTCAGGGAGCTTCCCACATTCTTCTTTCAAATTGTTGACTTAGTCAGGAAATGAGTAAAGGAAGATAAATGCATGGCTCACTCTTCCAATCTCAAAGTAAAACCAAGCTCTGACAACAAGTTAATACATGGTTGCTTTTGAAAAAAGACATATCCTGGAAGGTAGATTTTGCTAGAATAACTAAAGTCAATAGGCTAAATTTTCTTAGTCCTTGTAGAGATTTATTTTTTAGAAATCTCCTTTTTCTCCATCTTTCCCTTAAACAAAAGGACTTGGGGTCTTGGATGGGAGATTATCTTTTCCTGAACCTAGGAAACAATAGATAATCTGAAGGTAAGTCAGACCTAATACAACTTTGTGAAGGCATCTGCAAAATGTAGGTTTTCTCACTGTGGCACCATGGGAAAGAAAGCCTTGAGGGGAGGGGTAGACTAGGAAGGGGCATAAAGATTTGCCTTTTGCTCATTTCTTGGTGACACTCAGCCTTGACCTTGAAAAATAGGCATTGTGGGTCTATGCTACAGAATTCTGTATGCGCCTGTGGCTGGCTGTTCGCCATCTTGAATTCAATTCCCTCTGAATGAGAGGAATGCATGTTGCAAGTCTCAGAGGTGAACCGAATTTCATCTTCTGATCAAGATATTTCAGTTCACTGAAGCTTTGCCAGCCTTTAGAGAGAAAACAGCTCAGCCAAATCCTCATTTCAGCTCCAGCACATACATACTGGTGTCTCCCTGGTAAAATAAGCAAATTCTTATCAGTCAGCATCTGTTTCCCCCTTTTATTCTGAGAGCCTGTTTACCAGATTTTTCATTGAGAGACTTCCCCATGGGGTATAATTGACTTCATTTTTGCTCATTCATAAGATTTTTTTTTTTACATCTTCCAGCTGCAACTATTTTAAGCAAATTTCTGAGGACTTATAATTGAATGTGACTCATTTGAGTAAAGTGGAACTACAGTGCAAAGCTGTGGCAGTTGAAACTCTTTTGAAATACAGTAAATTTACATAATATATATTTTTTGGTATATGATTTATTGGTGAAGAGGCTTGTCAATATCTTCTCTGTGTCTGTTTGAAAATGAAGTCGATTGTTTTTAAATATGCAAATGTACAGAAAAGATTATTTCTCTTCTCTCCTCCCCATCCCCCAGAAGTTGCCAGTGCTAGGAAAATAATCTAGACAAAGTAGACTCATCACTTTCATACAACACGAATCAAATCGCTATTGCCAGGTGTTTCCATGGCAACTGCCTTCCTAAGCAAACTTCTCTACAAAATATACAGCTGTTATTTTATCTCGTTGCTAAGTTCCCTTGACAAAACCACACTATAATAACCACTCACATATATGTGGTTAAAGGGCATAAAGCTCCCATGGGCCTCACATGGCTTATCTTTTAAATTATAACTTAGGAATTTAACCCTCCATCGTCAGCACCCATATGGATTTTTCCTCTCCTTTGCTTTGCAACTCTGTCATATTAGGGAAAATGCATGCAGGTCTTTAATCTATATTACTGTTAGTGGTGTGAGTAGAATTTTTGTTTTCATTATCTAACAGTCAACAATTATGTTAAATGACCCAAATTTCCATTAGATGCTAAAGGAATATTTATAATATTATATATCTCCACAATAGCTATGTTCTCTATCATTATTTATTCTAATTATTTTAGCCTAACCATGACTGGACTACTCTTTGAGTACCAAGTATTCCTGTAGTTGAAAACAGGTAGGTTCTGCCTATCTTATATAATAAAAGCCTAATATTCTAAGTGTCCAGTCATCCATTCAACCAATCAAAGCATAATATGCTAATGATATGTTAAGGCTGCTCAACCACTCTCTATGATGTGTACTAACCACCAGGGGGTAGACTCTCCGACTGGTAGATTAGCTTGCTGCTGGGGGACAACCAATCAGGACTGAGTGAGACAGGCCAGATATGCCCCTCCCGCAGTCCCTCCCCAGCTGGCCAACCTCCAGTGCCCCTCCACAGCCCTAATCGTGCACCAGTGGGGTCCCTCAACCTAGCCTGTGCCCTCTCGCAATCTGGGACACCTTGGGGGATGTTGGAGAGACAATTTCAGCCCAATCCTGCTCAACTCAGGAGCTGCCCCCTGGTGGTCAGTGAGCTCCCACAGGAGGAGCGCCACTCAGCCAGAAGCTGGGCTCACGGCTGGCAAGTGCAGCGGCAGTGGTGGGAGCCTCTCTCGCCTCCACGGCAGTGCTAAGGATGTCTGACTGATGGCTCCTGGACTGCAAGAGGGCGCAGGCCAGGCTGAAGGGCCCCCCCCCCCCCCCGCCACCAAGTGCACGAATTTTGCGCACTGGGCCTCTAGTCTCTAGATAAGAATCAGTAGGAAAATTGAACTCATTTTATCCAACTGCCAGGAGCTGGGAGAGGGTACTTTGCTAGTATATGTCCAACTGGAACATATTTTAGCACCAGTGCAAGCTTAAATGAGCCAGAAGAAAAATAGGTCCAAGCCCTCAAAAACAGTTAGAATCCAAGAAATATTCACAATGAGTATCCAGTCCCAACCAGTGAGGGAACTCAGGACAGAAGAGAGAGGTAAGTTACATATGTAGGAGGAGCACAGGATCGATGTAAATAACATCCCTTCAAAACAGTAAAGCTTGTTTCAGTTTCACTATTACATCACTACATTTCTCCATTACTTTATTTTACAATAATAATTTTTGTCCAGTTTACTTTCATCGTATTTGACAAGAAAACAGATTGTCAATGCCCTTATGATTATAATGTACCTTTCAGAAATATTCATTTTTAGAAATGTTAGAATGTAATGTGTGTTTTTTTTTCAATAAGATTCAAAAATAGTTTATTCCTGCTGTTTTTTCATAGAAGTAAAATATAAGGAAAATCTTGGTTGTAATTCATTATCCACATCAAGAGTAGGAATTGTACCAGCCAAGCCACTTCCACTCCAAAAATAGACAGGGAGAGTGGTGTTTTCCCTCAATAGGCAGTAGCAGGATCCACAAGACATCTTCATTTATAAATTAAAAAGGATCCTATTATTTTTGGTTTTCAGGGGTGAAGAGGTAGGGCGGAATAGCTGTGTCATAGTCTCACATGGATTAAGATGACATAATAGTTAATATGGAGGACAAACCTAACTTCAAATTCACAATGGCCAGGACAGAGAAGGGACTTTCTCATCTGCCACCACATTCCTCTGCCTGGCCCAGTGCCTTAGCCTCAGTAGATACTCAACAAATGTTCATTGATTACTGAAGAATATGATAGCCCACCCCTAGCTCAGATAAAGTGTGGTATAGAAGAAGCTTTTCATATTTTCTTTATAAAATACTCTTTCTTGATGAGCAAAGTTACTAAACCACCTATCAAGTTCTACAGGGAAAATGCTAAAGAAATATTTTGGAATTGTCTATTTATCTGTATTAATTCTAGAATGTAACCATTTTCTAATTGGAGAAATTAGGAATGTCCATACTTATGAGAGAGTTATTATATGAGTATCTTATAAGTCTATTTCCCAGTTTTATTATTATCAACACAATCTCAAATTTATTATCAATTTAATTTATAATTTTACCATTTATTTTCCAAATTATTACTTCATACGATTTCTAAAAGCATAAATTGCCTCACAGTTTTCTCAGGTGTTTGCATTTCCTCCATTATTGTCAATAACAATGCATTCTGTCATTCAGTCATTCATATATTATTTCAATATTCAGTACAAACTATGAGAAATACAAGTGAATAATGCATGATTCTTGCCTATAATTATAACTTAGTTGAGGAAGTAGCCTCATGTCAGAAAATATAATGTAGAGAAGAAAATATTTTGTGAAGTGATAAGCCCAGTGCTAAAAAAAAATGCCAGAGGAGAGATTTTGAAAACATTCATGGAAGATGACACCTCAACTGGGGTATAATGGTTAAATCAAATTTCAGTAGACAGAAACAGAAGATGGTATTTTAAAAACTATGTTTTCATTGATTTTGAGATAGGAAGTGAGAGGGATAGGAGAGATAGAAACATCGTTGAGAGAGAAACATCATCAAGTAGCTGGCTCCTACATGCCCCCCACTGGGGATTGAGTCCACAACCTGGGTACATGCCCTGACCAAGAATCACACTATCTTGGTTCATGGGTTGATCCTAAAACACTGAGCCACATCGTCAGGGCAGAAGATGGCATTTTTAAGAATGAGGGCATGCGGTTAGCAAAAGCAAGGTGGTACTAAATGATAGATATTTTCAGGAAAAAGGATGGAAGCCAGTGTGGCAGAATTATTGAACACTCTAGGCTATGGTGGAAGACAAAGCAAAAATGAAAGTTTGGTTCCAAATTATAGAGTGATAAACACCAAAAACATAACGTGTCTTTATTGTATATGAAACGGGGATCCATTGAAGATTTTTGAGGCATAGAATTGCCTGACATTAAAGAACATAAATACAATATGAAGGGTGAATGAGAGAAGATGAATTGGACAACCAGGCTGTGGAACTCACTAAAATAAAAGCTGATGAGTGATTAACTACAGGAGTGGCACTAGAACTAGTAAGGCGTTAAGATTTGTACGAAGTATCAGGAGAAATCCCTTGGTTTTGAAATCCACAAAGACTTGCTATTCGTGTTTTATGTACCTGGAAGAGAGAATGAGGGAGTCATAAATGTAAAATATCCTTAATTTTTCTATTTCTGATTCACCTTTCAAAAAGGTACTATACATTCATGTGAAAGCATAGCTACTGAAATCAAATGAAATACTGAACTATGATCCACCTAACAACTTTTCAGACACCATAGGTGATATGCATACTGTGCTTTTGGAAACACAGTTTTATATTGTTTCCTTGGACTACAATTTACATTTTATACTTAATGGCTTACTAAGTATAAAATGTAAATTGTGTGTATATGCTGTTTTCCAAAATAAATTATTTATTGCCAAAGGAAGATAAATGTTCAGATTGAGAATGATCACTTGGAATCTTGATGCCACAGGATAAATTTCACAAATGATATTAATGAGTTAAGAATTAGAAACACATGGAGATATTAATGAGATAGTTGGATATTAGGAGGTAGATTCATGGAATAAATATCACTAAGAATATTGATCATCAGTCTTAATAATCTTATACATTACCTAACATAATGTCTTGAAAATAGGTATTCATTCAATGCTTTGATAATAGCATCAAGAAAAGCATTAGATAGTGGAGATCTTCTAACATCTTGTGGTTCCCTAAGTTTGTTTTAAGTATTGATGTTTTATAGATTTATGTAACATCTCTTTGTTCAATGCCACAGAACTCAAGATATAGACATTTACAACCTCAGAATAATACCCTAGAGAGAAATTTGCAAATAATTAATAATCAAGATGTTTGACAGTCAGCCAGCTGTGATCATTTCCAGAGGGTAAGGTCATGAACTATGTTTTCTATTTCAAGACCTATAATAAAAATATTTTCAAAATTATAATAGGAAATAATTCTGTTTACTCCATATCATGTCATGAGAAAATTGATATTTGAAAAATATTTCACATCCTTTTTGTATTTTAAAGAACATATAAATTGTCATATAAGGCATTGGAAATGAACAATGCAATAAGAAATAATAATATCTTATTAACCATGATGTTAATTTTTTTCCTGAGGGAAATTTATGCCATTAATTAATTAGTTGAAGAGTAAATTAATAAAACAGTTTTTATGTCACATTTTAAATACTCTATAATGTGAATACAGGCAATCATTTAGATGCAGTTATTATGAACACAGAGAGAAAAGATTCTTAAGGCAATGTAGAAAATGAGAAAGTGAGTTGGACATTTGGAATAAATTGAGCAACTTAAAGACAATCTGGGTTCTCAAATAGATTAATTTATGGTTATATATATACTAGAAGCCCAGTGCACAAAATTCATGCATGGGGGTGTGTGTCCCACAGCCCAGCCTGCACACTCTCCAATCTGGGACCCCTCGAGGGATGTCCAACTGCCCATTTGGACACTTGGACATCCCTCTCACAATCCAGGACTGCTGGCTCCCAACTGCTCACCTGCCTGCCTTTCTGTTTGCCCCTAACCACTTCTGCCTGCCAGCCTGATCGCACCCTAACCACTCCCCTGCCAGCCTGATTGCCCCTAACTGCCCTCCCTTGCAGGCCTGGTCCCTCCCAACTGCTCTCCCCTGCTGGCCTGATCACCCACAACTGCCCTCCTTTGCAGGCCTGGTCCCTCCCAACTGCCCTTCCCTGCTGGCCATCTTGTGGTGGCCATCTTGTGTCCACATGGAGGCAGCCATCTTTGGCCACATGGGGGCAGCCATCTTATGTGTTGGAGTGATGGTCAATTTGCATATTACTCTTTTATTAGATAGGATAGAAGCCTGGTGCACGGGTGGGGGCCACCTGGTTTGCCCTAAAGGGTGTCCTGGATCAAGGTGGGGATTCCCTTGGGGTGTGGGGTGGCCTGGGTGAGGGGCCTGTGGTGGTTTGCAGGCCAGCCACACCCCCCGGTGACTCAAGCAGAGGGCTGGTATCTGGGATTTATTTATCTTCTATAATTGAAACTTTGTAGTCTTGAGCGGAGGCCAGGGCCAGCCAGGGTGGGTGGGAAGCTTGGCTTCCTCCATTGCCCAGGGAAACCCAAGCCTCCTGCTCACTCTTTGACTGCAGCCATCTTGGTTGGGTTATTTGCATACTTGCTCCTGATTGGCTGGTGGGCATGGCTTGTGGGCTAGCGGAGGTATGGTCAATTTGCATGTTTCTCTTTTATTAGTATAGATTTATATATTCATATATATATATGAATATATATATGAGAGAGACATAAAAGAAAATTATAATCACCTTGGCAACTTACTTTTAAGTACACAGCCCGGGGCATTGAGGCTTTTATTGGCCACCATGTTTCCAATTCATACTCTTCATTGTTTAGTGGTAGAGAAAGCCATGCCTGGATCCCTCAGAAGTCACTCCCACTTGTTATGTGAAGATATTCTGGTCTCACCCTCTTGCTATATATCAGGTTAAATTCAGCCTACTGATCTTGAGAGGTGGGAACACCTTCAATATGAGTTAAAATGACTCCAAGACAGATTGTTTAAGTGTGGTTTCATCTCCATTGTATTTTCCTAAGCCTGCCTGAATTCCATCAAGTTCCTCCTGGTCTTCTTCGAATTTAATTCCCAACACATATATTAACCCTTTGCACTTGCTTGCTTTTCTCAATTCCTTTATTCTACTGCTAACCATGTTGAGTCACACTCGACATCCGAGTGCAAAGGGTTAACAATGGATTGCCAATATATTCAGGTTTGGCATTGAGGAAGCATAGAAAGTATTATAATTATAAATTGAAAAATAAGCAATAAATTCTTTTAGCAACCAATTTCTCCATGGGCAGTAGTAGACAGGTAAAAGGTTCAAAGAAATCCTACATAATAAAGAGGTAATATACAAATTGGCCATCACACTCGCACAAGATGGCCGCCCCCATGTGGTCACAAGATGGCCACGCCCATGTGGTCACAAGATGGCCACCCCATGTGGTCACAAGATGGCCACCCCATGTGGTCACAAGATGGCCACCCCATGTGGTCACAAGATGGCCACGCCCATGTCACCACAAGATGGCCGGCAAGGGAGGGCAGTTGGGGACAAACAGGCCAGCAGGGGAGGGCAGTTAGGGGCAACCAGGCCAGCAGGGGAGGGCAGTTAGGGGCAAACAGGCCAGCAGGGGAGGGCAGTTAGGGGCAACCAGGCCAGCAGGGGAGGGCAGTTTGGGGGGACCACGCTGTCAGGAGGTGACCAGGCCTAAAGGGGAAGGCAGCTGCAGGGAACTGGGCCTGCAAGGGAGGGCAGTTAGGAATGACCAGGCTGGTAGATGAGTGGTTAGAGGGCAATCAGGCTGGCAGGCAGAAGCAGTTAGGGGCAATCAGGCAGGTGAGTGTTTGGGAGCCAGCAGTCCCAGATTGTGAGAGGGATGTCTTACTGGGATCAGGCCTAAACCTGCAGTCAGACATTGCCCGAGGGGTCCCAGGTTGGAGAGAGTGCAGGCTAGGCTGAGGGACACCTCCCGCCCACAGTGTATGAATTTTGTGCACCGGGCCTCTAGTCTTAGTCATAATAATTAGTTTAATTGATTAAATAAATATACTTGATAAAATAAATGCCAAAAGAAAGAGTGCATAAGCAAGCAGAAATGTAACTGCCTGAAAATCATCCTACAGCCTTTGTATCCCTCATCCTGTGCATCCAAATACTTGTCAAGTCATGTTTCCTCTTTTCATGCTTTGTCCCTGCTCAGTTCAGAACCTCACTCTTTCTCCTCCGCCTCCTGTCTTGGTACTATTCTGTCAACATTCTAATTAGAAATGAAGATGCATATACAATACATCAAATCAATTAAAAGAGTTGTGCAAATGAGCAGACAGCACAAACACACTTTTTGAATGTGCACAGGATATAATGAGCACTGATATAATTGACAGACAATGGGTCAGAGAAGACTTCCTGAAGGAAGCAACTAATGTCTACCATCGGTGATTATAAGGTTACAATTATATGGGTTCAGATGTAGTTCTATTATTTTATGATGACCGTTATTTGTATTTGATTTATTATTTACTAGAAGCCCGATGCACAAAATTTGTGCAAGGGGCTCAGCCCTCGCAGCTTCAACTGGCCCTTGCAGCTACAGCATCATCTGGAAGGTCATCCAGACAGACATTCTGCTGTTGGGTCTAACTAGAATATTAGCTCCTTATTATATAGGATTTTAAGCCTATAGATTCACTTCAAATTATGGTATAGATTTAGATTTAGAAATGTTTTTACTATTCTAAATAATTATAATTTAGTACATAGAAATAATTTTTTTGAGAAAAATTGTATCTGAACAAAATATATGAATATTTGTTTAGTATAATAAGAATCAATTGGATTTTTTAAGTCTTTTTCTTCTCTTATTACTTTTATTGAACATCAGTGGGAAGTGTTTTAAACAATCTAAAATAAATAAATTAGTTTTTTGGACTAATTTAGAAAAAAATGCAAGATTATATGAAAGATGAAAAACTAGTAGATCAAAGCATTAGATGGCCAAGAATATGGTACATAAACAAGAAAACAAAGGAAATTTGTAAAATAATCAGCAGTATTATACAAAAAAAAATAAGAAAAAGACTAAAATAACTAGAAAAACTCAGCCATTTGAGATATTTGACATCAGTAAATAATCTGAAATAAAAGCAAATTGTATGATAACTAAACTTAGCAAACAGAAAACATTGTTAATGCAATAGTGATAAATCCCTGTTCTCCCTTGCAGGATAAGTTATAAAACATTTAGAAAATATGTGCAATAGTAAAAGAATGGAAATAGACCATAATATGTCTGGTTTATTTTTAACAAATGTTTAAATGTTATGTGCCAATTTTCCTATTAAATGTTTTCTAGAATATTTAGCAATCATGATCAGTTATAAATCACAGTTTGTTTAAACCATTTTTGGTTTTAAGTGTTTAATAATTTCTTTCCCCAAAAATATCTATTAATGTTCTTATTTATGAGTTGTGTATGAGTCAATTTAACATCCATGATTACATATATTTTTAACAAATTCATTAATTGATAAATCTCTGGGGACAAAAAAATAGGGCACAAATCGTGTGTTTAATTAATGTATTTTTATTGAGAAAATGTTATGTTATTGCCATACTCATTTAATCTTCAACATTAAGCATAGTAAAAACAACTACTAGGGAAAAATAATCACACTTCTTTTTTTATATTTTTAAACAATATATTTCTATTGATTTCTGAGGGAGAGATAGAGAGATCAATGATGTGAGAGAATCATTGATTAACTGCCTCCTGCATGCCCTTACTGGGGATTGAGCCTGCAACCTGGGCATGTACCCTGACTGGGAATGGAACCATGACCTTCTGGTTCATAGGTTAATGCTCAACCATTGAGCCACTTTGTCTGGGCTTTATGTCTTATTTAAAAGAAATAAAATGACTAGATAGTGAGGTTTATTTCTGTAGTTTTATTGACTCTCATTAGTAGATTTAATGACATGTCATTGTATCTTTAAGTAATTGGTTTGTACCAATTGCTTCAAAAAGACAAGCTAGTCCTCACAGCGGCATGTTGAACTGTATAGTAGTTTCACTGTTGCCCTAAGTGCCCACACTGGCAACATGTGTCATCAGGCTGTGCCTCTGTTAATTGTCACAGCACATACTCTGTTCTTCTTTGAGAGTGCAATTGGTTATCCTTTGCTTATTTATTTATGTGCATTTTTGTTCAGTCAAATCTAGACGTGTTTAGTTTTTGCTTTGGATGCATGTAGCAGGTATACAACCAATTTGGTAAAATACAAAGTGGGCTTAATGTAAGAATGCACAGAGACCAAAGAGTTCAATATTACACAGACATCTCTTAACAAAGACAAAGACAAATACAACTTCTAAACCACATTTCCAATTTCCAGTTCTTGAAAAAACATCTAATGGGTCCTGTGACTTAGTTCCTCTTTCTACTAGTGGTCATAGAATCCTAGCTAGCTGCTTATGGGCTGCTCTTGAGTCAATGCCCATTCTGACTCCAGTCAACTGTCCCCAAGGTAGATTTGCTACTGTTGCATAACACATGGCTGTAAAACAATAGGCATTGCACAGGGTCTGCCTTACAGACAAATGTGAGAAGAGCATTGGACGGCAGTGTGTATTGGATACTAGAGGTGGTATTGCAGGTACTTGTGGATGAGGCATACACAATGATTCAGCTATTCCACAAATATTTGCTGATTTCTACTCTAAGCAGGCATTGATTAGGCATTAGGGATACATACCTGATTAAGAGCATGCAAGCCACCCACTTCCATAAGTCCTACAGTGCTGAGGAGGGGCAGATATGCCCTGACCAGATGATTCAGTAGGTTGGAGCATTGTCCCATACACCAAAATGTTGCCCAATAATTCTGGGTTAGGGTACATACCAAGGTTTCAGGTTCAATCCCTGTTGGGCTGCATACAAGGAACAAACAATTGATGTTTCTTTCTCCTCTCTCTCTCTCTCTCTCTCTCTCTCTCTCTCTCTCCCTTCTTCTCTCTCTAAAAAAATTCAATAAACATATCCTTGGGTGAGGAATAAAAAACAGCAGGCAAGCCACCTCTTCCAAAATCCTACAGTGATGAGTAGGGGCAGATGTTAATCAACTAGCACATGAACAAGATAATTACAGATGGTGATAAGTTGTATAAGGAAGTAAACATGACATTATAAAACAGGGGTCAGCAAACAATTTTTTGAAGAATCAGATAGAAAATATTTTAGCCCATTTCAAGACATACTGTCACTATTGCCATGCCGGGCAAAAGCAGCCATAGTCAATGCCAAAAAAAAAAAAGAATTCCAATAACATTTTACTTATGAAAGCAGGCAATGAGCTTGATTTAGCCCATGTTACAGACAATAACAGAGTGATGGTGACTGTGAATAGTGTAGTAAGAAGAGATTTCTCTGAAGAAGAAACTTGGAATGAAAATATAAAGGATGTGAGAAGGAGCTGGTTATAAGGACAACTGCAGGAGTCCTTACCAGATGGAGCAACAAGTGCAAGGCCTTGAAGGGAAAGAATATTCAATGAAGAGAGGAGAGAGAAGAGACTGCAGAGACTGGAGTTTAATGAGAAACTGAGAAACATTATAATTATGCTTGAGAGATTGACAGATGTCAGTTTAATGTGCTCATTAAATTGGAGACACATCTGAATAACCTGAAAGAATGAGAACTAGGTCAACCAGAATGAATGGGCAGTCTTCTTGGGGCACTGATATGAATCAGTCAACTATTTATTCCTTTCCTGTCCCTCCATGGGATTCAAATTCCTTGGAAAATAATCCAATTGTTGTTCACTGTACATATTGAGTCATAGCCTACAAGGCTGTGCAGAATGAAAGGACATTTTCCAAAGTTAAATTTGTAGTTCTGTGACCAAAAGAAGGAAGGATACATGGTGGGCATGCAAGAGTACAAATAGATACCCACTACTGCTCTTTGTAGAGTTTCCAAATGTGAAGAAAACTTTTACTTCATTAAATTTATTTAATATCTATTTAATCTTTATTGATAAGCAGATGCAGCCAGAATGATGACCTGAACCATTACTCAGTACCATTTCTTTTTCCCTGAGAATATTTTTTTGTTCTGAAATCTACTTTTCTTGAAATTATATCCATTTCAGCTTTTACTCAGCCGTAGCTTGATCATGAAGAATTTTTATATTCCTGTAAATATTCTTGAAATTTTTCTGAGATACAGTTTCATTACTCAGTAATAGTTCAATCTTTTGGGATATTAATTTTTGTTTGTTAGATGGGACCAAACAAGTATATCATTTTTGTTTGTTAGATGGGACCAAAAAGTATATCATTTTTTTCCTGGGGAAAATTTCTCTCTCTACTTTAGACAAAACCCTTATAAGAACTCAATTCAATGCCCTGGAAATTATAAACTTTTTCACTCTGGGTTTGGGGAACAGGAAATATTTCTGGCTCTGTGTGGTTTCAGAGATTGCTGTTTCTAAACCTTTCAGGTGGTTCTTTCCCAGCCAACAGTAGTTTCCTCAGACATATCTATATAATAAAGAGCCAGGGTCTTAACGACTATTACCACTGAAGGCTTGACCAGACCAGAAGTCAGTGCTGGGTTGCTGTGGTGGCTCAGCACTGACTGGGGCCACTGCCAGTGCCCTGACCCAACACTGACTGCCTAGGAGGCTGCGAATCAGGCCTGGACAGAGGCCTGCAGAGAGAGAGGCAGGGTCTTATCCGTAGCCTCTATGGCAGCCATTGATCAGAACTTGCCTCTCTCAGCCACGCCTCCATTTCTCTCCAGGCTTCCACCAGGGCTGCTGATCAGCCCTGCCTTTCTGATTAGACCCCATTGATAGTCCCAGAGATGCTGACTGGCATAGAAACTGACCAATCAGAACCAAATCTGGGTGAATGTAAGGAGCCAATGGCTGCCTAGGAGGCAGAGCTTTTGACACTGACTGGCATAGAAACTGACCAATCAGAACCAAATTGGCCAGCAGTGGAGGGCAGTTGGGGGCGAGATCAGGCCAGCAGGGGAGGGCAGTTAGGGGTGATCAGGAAGGCAGGCAGAGAGGTTAGGGGCAATCAGGCAGGCAGGCAGGTAAGTAGTTAGGAGCCAGTGGTCCCAGATTTTGAGAGGGGTGTCCGACCACCAGTTTAGGCCCGATCCCTGTGGGCATCCCCCAAGGGGTCCCCAATTGTAGTGGGTGCAGGCTGGGCTGAGGGAACCCCCCCTCTGTGCACAAATTTTATGCACCGGGCCTCTAGTAAAATGATAAATGCTCAGTGGAAGTCCACGGTGGATCCTCTGCAAAGATCCAAAGCTGTCCCTGTCCACCTCTCTCTGGTGCTCAGTTCTGTGTACTTTAGCTGCCTTGATCTCTCCAGATTTTGTTTTCTTATCACAGGCAGTAGATTTATCCACCTGACTTTGGTCTGGCAACTGATAAACTACAGCAATCTGGGGCTTGCCTCATTTGTGTGTTTTTTCACCTCTAAGATCTCTCTACCCTGTTGCCTGCTGCCCAATATCTTAAAAGCTGTTGTTTTTAATATTTTATCTATCTTTATAATTGTTTCAGGAGGGTGGTTAAGTCTAGATCCTGTTATTCCATCTTGGCCAGAAGTGGAAGCCCTCAGTTACTGTAATTTTTTGCTCTAGTTTTTCATATTATTGATGCTATCACTCCTTTATTGGTACACAGCAGCTATTAGATTTTTCACAACATGATACTTGATGTCTGAAAAATTTGAAGAGTTTTCCAGAAATCTCCAAAGGTACTCTGAGACCAGCATTTATATTCCAAGAAGGAATGACTAAGCATGTAATTCATTGATGGGTTTGCAAGAAATATCACCTTAAGGTTAAGTGACCTTTTCATTTTAATAAAGAATCAAGGATCTTAAAAAATGCAGATGTCAGTAATTCTTTCTGTAATATCTGCTTGAGTAATTTATTTAATTTATTTATTTTGGGGTTTTTAATACCAGTTTATATAGATGCCAATTTTCTCTTAAAAATAGGAACTCCCTAGGCCACTGTTTGTAAATAGATGACATTTTTATTATATGTTTTATCATGAGATCATTCAAATTGATAGCACAAGAGAATAAAGATACACATTTTAGGAGAGTCAACTCAGTGTTTCAAAACTTCTTCCTCTTAGTCCCAGTCTGACTCTAACAGGAAGTGGGTGAATGCCTTCTCCATGGTAGAAGAGAGCTCATTTTTCATGATCAATCTAAAAAAACAAATGAAAAAAAGTATTTGAAATAGTTGAGTAGATTTTAGACTGTTAAAACTAGAAAGTATATTGGACAATCTAGGTGGATTATTGAATACAATACATTTTACATAGAATAAACCACAATGTAGATTTTAATAATTAGTCATCTGTGCTGGAAAGAAATTATTCAATATATCACCAAATGTCAAATTCCACCATTGTATCTATTTAAATTATTGAATATATCCAGAAATGGGGCTTTTAATATATTATGTTCAAGGATACCATGTAGGCATCCTCATAGGAAATAAAAAAATACTTAAAACAAAAGAAAAAATTAAATTTTGTACTTTTATTTGGTAGGCAATATACCATTTATAAAAAAAAGTGATGAAGTGGTACTCTATTTTGGAGCTCTATTTTGAATAATTTTTATGTGTTGAACACATTTAGTATTTTTACCATTAATGTCTTCCTTTACACACATATGTATTTTTTAGAACATTAAAATTAAATCATTTTATTTTGTAATATTTTATTAGTTTCATTTATTATATTGGATGTTTGAGTATATTGTATATTTATTTCTCAAATATTATTATATATTCATCTAAAGTTTCATATTGAATGCATTTAGCTTATGCAACTTACAGGTACACTCAAATTTTTATATAATCTTATAGTATTAGATATTTACCTATGTGTCAGTTAGCTATCGCCATAAAATGCTATTTAACAAACCAACTCTAGGTTTCACTGCTAACAACAATTAATTGTTCTTAATATCTATCTGTATCAGCTGGGACTCAGAAGACATGCAAGTCTTGGCTAGGTAGATCTACTGATCTGGATAGGTCTCTAGCCTGCATCTGGTCCTTAGCTATGATTGGCTGTTCAGGGTCAGGTTCCACTGGAGTGTGTCAGTCCTGTTCTTGGTGTCTCTTCTTCTCCTAGAATCAGTGAGCTTCTTTTGTGATATTCTTCATAGAGCAATGGCAGAGACCCAAGATTTCTCTCTCTCTCTCTCTCTCTCTCTCTCTCTCTCTCTCTCTCTCTCTCTCTCTCTCCTGTGCACGCACACACACTACAATGCTAAATTTTACTTTCCTGCTAAATTGACAAATTCAAATAGAGATGATAGCCTTTGACCTAAGCATTTAAGTAACATTTTCTTTAAAAAGTCTTCCTTCAAAGGTTAACAGAAGTAACACTTAAACTTACTGCATTATTTATTGAGGGTGGTTTTGGCTCCTCTCCTCTTATTTAAATGAATCTTACTCTGTACCAATAAGTGAGCAAGTTTCTAAAGAGAACTTCAAATCTCTAGTTGTGGTGTGGGTGACCTGTGCTTTGTGGGCTGACCTTTGCTCACCACAGTGACAGATTTGTTGTTTTGGTTTTTATTTTACTTCTGATGGATACTAACTATAGCCAATGTATAAGATGCCAAATTGCTCCTTTTGAAATTGATTTCATTTTTTAAAAATCTAATTGATCTCACACAGTTTTGTTTTATTTCTCAATGCTTTCTCCACAGTTCCAAGTACATTTGCTCCTACTCGTTAATTCATGCATCTCAATTTTCCACTGAACTTTCATACATTAAAATCTTTAAAACACTGGTTCATTGTTTTTCTTCATTATTTTTTATTTTTCAGGTGACATTTCCATTTAAGACCTTAGATTTCAATTGAACAGTAGTATACTATACTATAATTATAATATAGATAATTCTATTATAATTATAAAATATAAACAGTGTATTACAATATATAATATGCTATTATAGTAGTATAATTCTATATTAACACACTATAATTATATTCTATTTTCATTTCAACCTCTCTCATGGACTCTTTCCACTTATTACAGTAGGAGCTCTTTGTGCATTGCCAGATTTACCTGCCATATCACCACTATGACAAGTGTTATTATCCCCATTTCACAGATGAACTAGAAGATTATATACATTAAGTGAAATTGCCACTGACACAGAGCTCCTAAGTGAAGGAGCCTGAATGTCTGATTCCAAAGCTTAAATTTTACTCTGCTGATCTTCGCTGCCTTGTGCAATAGCAAAGAGGTTCAGAGACCTTCAATACCAAAGAGCCAGTAGCAATAGTAACAATTTCCTCACAGATCCTTCAAAGCCAGTATTCATTTTATCTCATAAAGGTTGCCTATCCCCCACATGTGTACTTATAAGTTGCTTAGACTTAAAGATGCTGGCTTGAATTATTGTCAAAGGGAAATCATTCTCAAAAGAGAAGAAATCCTTCTTCATCCAATTTAGCTATCAATTTATTCAACAATCAAAATGGCTGGGACTAGCTTTGAAAGTATCCCTCTATAGACTCATAGATAGAGAACAGATTGACAGCTGTCAGAAGGTAGGAGTTTTGGGGGCTGGGTGAAAAAAGGTGAAGGGATTAAGAAAAATATCTCATAGATACAGACAACAGTATGGTGGTTACCAGAGGGAAAGGGGATGGGGGGGGAGTAGAAGAGGTCAAATATATACATTAAAATTTAAAGGAGTCAAATATATGGTGATAGAAGGAGCCTTAACTTGGGGTGGTGAACACATAATACAATATACAGATGATGTATTATAGAATTGTGAACCTGAAACCTATATAATTTTATTAACCAAATAAAGGCCCAATGCATGAAATTCATGCAAGGGGCTCAGCCCTCACAGCCCTGGCTGCCACAGAAGGCCCTCGCAGCCCCAGCTTCGTCCAGAACGTCCTCCGGAAAGACCTCGAGAAGGTCGTTTGGCTGTTCGGTCTAATTAGCATATTAGCTCTTTATTATATAGGATGTCACCCCAATAATTTCAATGAAAAAGAAAATATCCCTCTGTATTTAACTTACACACACTTATATAGCTTTATGTCAACCACAGCAAAAGTATCAAAGAAGCTAGAACACAGAAAACCTAGAGTTCAGGTATTTTATAACTTACGCTTGAGCCCTAATCCAAAAGAACATAGCTGCCCAGCCTTTCGCTCAGGGGTTGAGTGTCGACCAATGAACCAGGGGGTCACTGTTCTATTCCAGGTCAGGGCACATGCCTGGATTGTGGGCTTGATCCCCAGTCGGGGGGTGGGGGTGGGGGGCAGTATACAAGAGGCAGACGATCAGTGATTCTCTCTCATCATTGATGCTTCTATCTCTCTCCCTCTCATTCCTCTATTTAAAAAAAATCAATAAAAACATATTTAAAGGGAATAAAAGGACATAGCTACTATCATCACTCACTGTTTTAATGGCTTGGTGCCTATTTAAAATTGTGGTATAAAATACAGTGTTAACTTATCATTCTGACTTTGATTCTACTTTTCAATCCTAGTTTTGACAGAGGGCTCAAGTATTCCAGTTATAAAGATCTCTACCTATAACTTATCTCTAATAAAATGACCTCGAATGACTCACAGCCATTCCAACAATTTTGTGGTCATGCCACCTTGACCATAATTCAGCACATGGCATAGGGCTCTCACACATCTTTAAGGTTAACTGTTTCTTTAAATATCTGGTTTAAAAAAAAAGCAAAGGCTGTATAAAGATCAAGATGGACATGCTCATTTAGGCAAGCAGGAAAAGTTGTTATACATAATTGATCACTCCTAATAATTAATGATTAATATGCACATTAACTTTGTGATAAACTTCAGCCTTGCTTTCCTAGCAAATGATAAATCACTTTAGATGTAATATAGACAATAAAAATAGATTGCTATTATGTCCATTAAAATTTCCATACTATCCCTTATATTTTATTATAACAAGCTTTTTCCTCCCTAGCAGTCATTTCAGAGTATTTTTAGAATTGTTCTACACATTGATTTGTAATATTGTTTGTGAATAAGGTTTACTAAGAAGGTTTTAAATTGCACTAGCATTTTTCTTACAGTGTTTTAGAACTGAATAGAGAACTATCTTCATTAGGAATGCATGTGTTCCTAAGAGCAGATCCTCAGAAGTTGAGATGATATCCTGGTAATAGCCTTGGCTTCCCTGATGCCATTGCTTCCTGGTCCCATTGTAGCTGTGACATTCTCAGGGTTCACCTCTGTTTTTAGGACAGGAAGAAGGTGGAGAAGGTTTGCCAACCTCATCATCTTAAGTATAAACCAGCAAAGCAAGCGAGGTAATGTTTTTGCCAATAGATTTCTGTTCTTCCTTATGACCAGAACCAAGTCTTCAGCCATTCCTAACTAAAAGTTTTAGAAACAGTTTGCACAGAAATGGTGAAAATATTATTTAATTCATTCAAATATATATATATATATATATATATATATATATATATATATATATAGCACATGCTAAACCACAAGGCTATTGCTAACCTCCCGTAAATGCCTTGTGGAAGCTTTCTTCAGCTTGGGGATATGAAACCCTGCTTTCTTTGGTTCAGCGTACTGATGCTCGGGTCCTACAAATGGAGAGTCTATAGAGGTTAATTTGGGAAAATGAGTTATTCATGATCACCCATTAGTGTCTGGGAAGACAATAAGAGTGTTGGCTAGAGAACTGTATGATTTTGAGGATAAAGCAGGAGTGCAAGATACATAACTGAGTTAATGACTTGGTGACCCAAGACTAATGTTCAATTTTCCTATTCAGGCAAACCCACAAAATAGGGTATTTCAGGTACAGATTTCATACTTCATCTTTGTTTCTCTAACTCTCTGATTTGTTAAACCTCAACTTCTTCACCAATATTATGTATTGCTTAACTATTTATAAAGTAATATAAAAATTAGAACAAATTAACAAAGGTATCAGGAAAGCAGATATTAAGATAAACAATATTGGACTACATTATTAACTAGATATTTATGTCCCGCCAAAATTCATGGGTTGAAGCTCCAACCCTCAATGTGATATTTGGAGGTAAGGACTTTAGGAGGGATTAGGGATTAGTGGGGCCCTCATCATAGGATTGATGCCAACACCTTGATCTTGAACATTCACTGCCTTCTCACTGTGTCCTCACATGGTGAAGGGATGAGAGAGCTCCCTGGGGTCTCTTTTGTAACAGCACTAATGCCCTCAGAAGGGCTTCACTTTCATGGCCCAGTCACCTTCCCAAGATCCCACCTCCAAACACCATCACCTTGGGGGTTAGGTTTCAACATATGAATTTTGAGGGAACAATAACATCAGTCTATAGCATGATGGGAAAACACTTTAAAGGATAAGGTGTACTTGAATAAAATAAATAGTGTATTTCAATAAATGGTGAAAAAAGGAGTTTCCTTATGCTGTGACAAACTCTTGGGATTAAAATTATTTTAACTTTTATGTGACTTTAAACTGTTTTGATCACAATCATAACTGGCTCCAAAAAGTAATATTAAAACTTGACATTTTCATAATCTTTTGGTTCTGTTAGATTTACCTAGATATTTTCAAATGATTCAATTTACTAAAAAAGACTAATGTATGTATTTTTATGGATTGAAATGAACTCAAGTTTAATAAAATTTTTCTTTAACAGAAATATCTGCCATAATACCTGAGCCTTGACTTTATCTCTGAACTGGGAATAAAAACTCTTGCCTGTCTAACCAACCATAGGACTGTGGAAATTAAAAGTCTCATATGTGTCCGCATGGTAGCTTTTTTTTTTTTTTTTTCAGGGAGTTCATGAAATTTAAAACTGCAGCCATAAGATCATCACCTCAAACAAGGAAAAAATCAAAGCAGCTTCGCAGTGAAGCTGGTATGCCATATATTAAAGTATTTATTTGGCCTTTGGATTGCTAATTGTGTGTGCAAGACATGGGAAAACCAGACAGTGTTTAGGGGAAAGCAATAAAGATGATTAAGGGGCTGTTTGCGTTGATTTATGAAGACATGTTAAATGAATGCAATGTAAATAACTCTCTTAAGTGACGATGGGAAAGACATAATTATGTCTCCAAATACCTGTTGGGTGTGAACACTGAAAAGGGAGATCGATGAGGAGGCAGAGGATATGATAAGGAATAATAAAACGGGATTGGGAGAGTCTACATGGAAAGAATTGTAGTCATTTTATTTCCCTGAAAAGTGTCCATCAAGGAGGAAGCTGGATGCTGTGATTAGACATGCTCAGATTATATGTAGTCAAGGCTGAGGAAATATGTTGTCATAAATGTATGCTAGTGACTTTGTGGGACACCTGTGATTTCTTTGCAGGGGAGTGGAGCTGGGGTGACCATGCCCAAAATGCAACCATATTTGTGTCTTGTATAGAAAACAAGAAGGGGCTCAGAATTGCTTGGTCTTGGCTCTCTGCCAGCTTCATTGTTTACCTCCATCTATCCTTGTATTCCTTCAAAGAAATACAGAAAGCAACTCTGCTAAGTTAGCAGCTTTGTGTAAAGGATTATTTCTGCAGCACTCATTTCTCTGATCTAAGAGCTGAGGCATGATCTTAAAAGATCTATATGTTAGTACATTATGTTCTTTTATTTTTTTCCACTTCATATCCTCTCCCATCTTTCTTTCCTCCCTGAGATCTGAGTGTAAAAAATAGAAACTAGGGAAGATGGGTGGTCATTGGTATAGGGTCTACTTGGTCCCACTAAATAAAGATTCTGTATTCAAAAATGGGAAGTGATATGGTTAATAATTAGCAGAGCTGAGGCAAATAACAATTAAGTTTTAATAAGGCCTCAACAATTAACATTTTAACCATTATTGCATGGGAAGCGAAACATTAGATTAGTTATGCTTGTAGGAAATAATCAGCTAAGAATTACTCAACTAATTTTTAAGTAATTATAATTACCCTGTTTGCTTCTGTGGAGTCTTTCAACTGAGAATCTCAGCCTGGGTCCACACCACAGCCAAAAACAGATAAACATTACTTACTTAGAAAATGTAATTTTTAAAGTGCAATTTGAAATTCAAATGAAAAATAAAAGTCTGATGATTTAGTATCTATTTAAATGTGTATAGCTTATGGGGAAAGAAGAGTGAAGGCCTCTACATCAACCAATTAAGTATTTTGAGCCAAAAATTTTTGTAGATTCTATGAGATCATAAATCTTTGTCAGATTTTTACTATCAATATAACCACCAGAAGAAATTTTGTGTAAGTAAATAGCAAAAATATGTAACTTAGCAAATAGTTAATCTGAGACATGATTGAAGTGGGAGAATTGCTCATCATGAGACAGTAATCATCCATGAATGTTGCACAGAGTTCCGGGGTTTTGTATTTTTTTATATTTACCATTTTTTTTCTTAATATTGTTTTTCTATTATTTTGTGCAAGTGGATTAGTACTATATATATTCTATTAATATGTCGAGTATGTATTTAACAGTTCTTGTTTTTTAATTGATTTTAGAGAGAGGAAGGAAGAGAGAGAGAGAAACATTGATGTGAGAAATACCAACAGTTTGCTTCCCATACATGCCCCAACCAGAGATCAAACCTGAAACCTACATATGTGCCCTGACTGGGAATTGAATCCAACATCTTTTAGTGTATGGGATGATGCACAAACTGAGCCACATGGCTGGGCTGTATTTAACATTTTCTTTTAAAAGTTAGCTGTAATGGTTGTAAGAGTGTTTCTAAATAAGATACAAGAAGAGATCATGAGTGAAATACATACAGTTTTCAAAGAAAAATATGACAGGTATTTCACAATTTATTGTGAAACAAGAAAACATGGGGAGTGACTCCTTAACTGAATTTATCCCAGTGACAAAGACATTAAAAATTTAAAGGAAACAAATTCTAACAGGTATAACTTGAAATAAAAATACAAAAATATTGAGCGATTTCTTTATCTACCCAAAGTTTAAGTTCAGTGATCATCATAATGGTTAAAGCTATTGGTTACCAATTTCTCTAAAGCCAATGTGACACTAACTTTGACCTTTTAAGTCAAGAAAAATTTCCCTTGCAATCCAGAAGAATTCTAATGTTATTTGAAATCTTAGAACAGCATGTGTGCTTATGCGGAAACTACCCTTTTCTAATTAAAATGGATCACCCACATTTAAATTGAACCATGCCTACCTTCCAGTGGTATGATTCCTGCTCAGTGCCCTTGAACTTTTATTTAGTATCTGAGTATATTTAGACGGCTGGTGTGATTTTCTCTGGTGTCTCAAGTTTGTGATGTTAATGAACTAAAGGTGACTCAATCGAAATAAGCGAATATTCTAGAAAAATCTATTGTACTGGACAAAAAAGCTGTTCCTAAAGTTTTAACTAAAATTTTTATTGGTAGTTCATCTCATGGTAAAATTGTGTAACATATAATGAACCTAAAGCAGTCACATTTTAGTGCAAAAAAGTAAAATTTAAAAGCTATCAAGATTACAGCATAAAATTTCCAAAAGCCTCCTAATATTTAAACCAAAAAAGGGGGGATAATAGAAGAATATCATGTAAGGAAAAATATCCTGTAAATAAATTACATCTAGAAAAATTTTACTTTAGAAAATTAACTTTCATTTGTAATGCTAACATCAAGTCACCCAGGTAAAACATACATGGTGTCAAAACAAGCCAAAGGAAAATCGTTTGGGCAAAAAATGAAAAAGGATTGCAAGTCAAATCTATAGAAAAGATTCCTTTATTAACTTTTGGTCGAGAATATGTTTGTATATTTTCAGAAAACAACTCTGAGACCATGTGGATTCCTGCAACAGAGAGGAATTGACAAGAGTATTCCAGCCATGAAGACAGAAGAGAAACAGTACAGAGATGGAAGACGCTGATGATGCCTTGCCATACTAGCAGTCAGCAGATGTGCATCGCTGCAGATTGCCCAGGACCAAACCAGAGAGGGTCGGACCTGTATTACCACCATTTGTCCACCATCCAGAACTGAAATATCATTGCTGTTATGTACACACAAAGAACTGTTGGACATAAAAATTGGGACTCAAAAGAACTGTTGGCCCAGAAAGAAACTCACTATAGACTGATTCATTTGCCTCTCAGCATAACCATTATTGCTTGTCTCATTTTCGGTTCCTATAAGTGTATTCCTAGTATCACATGAGCTCACTCATCTAGGGGAAATGATGAACAACATAGACTGAAGAACAAGAACAGCATCGATCAGACTGTCAGACCTCAGAAGAAAGGAAGGGGAGGGTGGGGATAAGGGAGAAAGATCAACCAAAGGACTTGTGTGCTTGCATATGAGCCTAACCAGTGATCATGGACAATAGGGGGGTGGGGGCATGCATGTGGAGGGGTTTGGGATGGGAATGGGGGGGTTTGAGGACAAATATGTGATACCTTAATCAATAAAGTAATTTTTTAAAAAAAGAAAATGAAGAATGATTTTCTGAATGCCTTGACAATTACAGTTCTAATATTTTTGAGTCTTTAGAATTGTCCTTAAGTAGGTGGATAATCAACCAGTTTGATACTTCAGATTATAAAATATTCTTCTCATAAATAAATTGTTTATGGTCCTGTTTCAGTCAAAATACATTTTCACCCCAATACATATCAATGTTTACTACAGAAGGAAATGACTTACTAAAACACTATGCTTTTTCTCTAAACATCCCTCTATTTTTGTTATATGATTCCTTCCTTTCTGTTTCCACTTCTTCTTCAACATTTGCCACAAACCAAAGTACTTATGTTTCATAAATGTGCATGTGGAAATATTTGCAGTTTACTGAAAGATTAACACATGGACCTTTGGCTTTCAAGTTTTATTAATAATGAATAATCTTGTCTGTCTTACCAGTGTTTTTTTTGTGTGTGGTTTTCTTTTTCTATTAATTTTTCCAGAGTCCTTTGGAAGGAAGAAAAGGAAATGAATTGCAGGTTCTGTGAAACATAGTTTATAAATGAGCATAAGCATTTGACATCAATTTTGTTATTAGGAAAAGTTTTCTGTACAAAGGTGTTTCAGCCTGTGAATCAGTAAACCTTGGTGTCTCTGGTTCTGCCTCCACAGGAGGTATAGTATTTACTCTTGGCATTTTAAGACTGATTTAATATGCATTTGCAAAGTGAAGTCTAACTCTTGCAAAATAATCAGAGGAAAGGAAAGCCATTCACTAAACCCACAAGTGTAAGGTTTTGTGTCCAACACTGTGAGATTATAAAGGGAAGGCTTCTGCATTCAAAGAGGGTACGTCATCCTTAAGAAAAGATGAAATACTGCTATTTGGGACAACATTGATTGATCTTGAGAAGTCTAATCTGAAAATGGCACTTAAGTGAGAAAACATGGAGAGAGAATGGAAGTCTCTTTGGAAATGAAGGACAGCTGGTCAATAATAAATAGCCATGATAAAAGAGATCCCATTTGGTCAACACAGCTTTGAAAAGAAAAATAATATATCCAAGGAGATGGTCCTTTTCTTTCTGAGAAGTTACTTTCCTATCAGACGAGCAAAACCCGTAAATGTTTTGCATCCATTAGAGTACACATCTTGCTTTTAGCCCCTTTGCATCTCCTTTGTCTGAATCAATGACCAGGTAAGTTGGACAGAAAAGCCAAGAACCATATGATTTCACATAAATGTGGGATATAAAGCTAAAAGCAACAAATGAACAAACTCATAGACACAGACAACAGTATGTTGGCTACCATATGGAAGGGGGTGCGGGTTAGTAAAGGGTAAAGGGGGTCAAATATATGGTGACAAAAGGAGATTTGACTTTGGATGGTGGGCACACAGTGCAATATACTGAAGACGTAGCATAGAATTGTAAATTTGAAACCTATATAATTTTATTAACCAATGTCACCCCAATAAATTCAATTAAAAAAATTCTCATGAATGAAATACATTGTTCTGTAATTATGCTTGTTATTGGAACCACTGCTTCCACAAAATAATTGTTTTTATAAGAAAAAAATAACCAAACTGAAAAAAATTACATTAAAATAGCCTGTCAATTTAATAACGCTCTGATACTTTGCTGAATGAGTGTAACAAAACCAAAGCGTTTAGCAATTTAGTGTCATTTAAGCTGCTTCTATATGGTAACTTTGGAGTGAATGTAAAACATGTATTTGACCCTATGTAAATCCAACTATAAGTTTAGAAAATAAATTGTTCACTTTTCAAAAAATATAAGAAAGAGACATCCTGTACGAAAGGATGAGGGGAAGCATATGTAAAGCATCACTACGTACTTCAGGAAGCACTCCCCAGGAGGGGCTCAGAGGGGCTGCTCAGGCCTGGGATAGTGTCCCGCTCCAGCAGGACCATTCAGTATTAAATGCCTGGTAAAGGTGTTTTGTTTTTCTGTGGAGAATGAGATATGAATCATATATGTTTATAGACAACTCACTTCTGCTTCCTCTAGTAGATATCCTGAGAAACTGTGGATATAGACCTGCAGAGAGGTAATATGTTAGATGTTCCTAATAACCCAGAAAACAAGGTAAATGAATATTCTCTGAGTTTACCTTTGTATTATCTCTGGGAGTTCCATTCAGCTGCTTATTATATTTTTTGAAAGGGTTTGAATAGCAATCTGAAATCCTAGAGCAGCAGGATTATTGCAAATTAAATGCCAGCCACTCTCAGAGCTGTTATTCAATGTGTTCTCTTTGTCAAGTATAGATGAACCACATATTGTCCTATAAATTAGACACCCAAGGCCAAATGAGTTATAGAAAGTTGCCTAAAGGACCAATGGAGGCTTTGATGCCTGAGTCTAATGGCCCCAGCACCACTTACTCCAGGTAGCTGACCACCTGGTCACTGATTCAGACAAAGGAGATGTAAAGGGGCTAAAAGCAAGACCTGTACTCTAATGGATGCAAAGCATTTATGGATTTTGCTGGTCTGATAGGAAAGTAACTTCTCAAAAAGAAAAAGACCATCTTCTTGGATACATTATTTTTCTTTTCAAAGCTGCATTGACCAAATGAAATCTCCTTCATCATGGCTATCCACTATTGACCAGCTATTCTCATTTCCAAAGAAACTTCCATTCTATCTCCACGTTTTCTCACCTAAGTGCCATTTTCAGATTAGTTTTTACTCCCTAAATGGCACTTCAACAATAACATGCATCCCTTCTTCAGTATTTACTTCTGCAATAATAGCTCCTGGGACCTGAATAGGTCTTAGGATCCTAGGAACTACAATTCCATGTGTGTAAGGGCCAAAGAGCCCCTCTCTGAAGCACTGAACCCTCGAGGTAAAGGAAGTGGGTATCCTAGAGAGGAAGGTAAAACAAAAATTGTCTATGTCCCCTTATCCATCTGATAACAGTGGAGGTATAGTCGGTACCTTCTTATAGAAAGGAGAAACTTCCTTCTCTTGGAATCAGTTCTTACCACATTATGTTAAATCAGACAGAAATTCTAAGCACACAGATTGTTTTTATGTATTACTCATTTGGAAATAGAAAAAAATAGAGCATTATATGGCTTGCCTATTGGAATACAGACTAACAAAGAAACAACAGGAAACGTTAAAAGAATGCAGAAGTATTAGTAATAATGATGATAATGATAACAAATGTATATTGTTAAAAATAGTAGCTCTTCTAAGCATTAGCACAGCTTTGCAGAGAGTTTTAACATCAACAGTGCACACTCCAGGAATACATTTCTAATGTGCCATTGCCTGTCTCCTTCAAGTTTAAAAAGAAACAATGGTTTCTATGAGTTTGACTTTTTTAGATTCCACATGTAAGTGAGATCATGTGGTATTTGTCTTTCTGTGTCTGGCTTATTTCACTTAGTATACTGTCCTAAGGTTTATCCATTTGTCACAAATGGTAGGGTTCCCTTTCTTAAGGTTGAATAAGAATCTATATATCATATAGAATAGTGGTTGCTGGGGGCAAGGAAAATGGAGAGTTATTGATAAAAAGGTACAACATTTCAGTTATAAGATGAATAAGTTCTGGAAATCTAATGTGTAGTGTGGTGACTATATTTAACAATACTGTATTGTGTCTTGAAATGTGCTAAGAGGCAAAGAAAATGATAACTGATATGATAAATATGTTACTTAGCTTTATTGTAGCAATTATTTCACAATATATACATATATTAAAAGATAACATGCACACCTTAAATATATATAATTTTTGTTGGTTATACCTCAATAAAGCTGGGGGAAGTAAAGAAATACAGGCATATAGGTATTTTTGTGAAGATGCTAGCATGGCCTTTCAAAGTAAACAGCAAGGAACTAGACAACTCTGGAAGATGGACATATTAGAACAGATTTGTTACATAAATCCAAAGAACTTGCCAGCTATTCTGTATCCTGGGAAGGCCCAGAGGCCATTCTTGCACCAGAAGCCATAAAGGATGCTAGGAACCATTTGTGTGTTTGCTGACCAGCTCAGTGTTGGCTGTCCTGTAGACCAGCATGACAGCAGGGCATGTTGTTGGGGCCTTGTCCACCAGCATCCATTGGAGGGACAGGATTCTGAAACAGCAGGTGCCAGCTGGCAGCACTCACAACAGAATGGAAACTAGGGGATCTGCAGCCAAGGCTGATGAACAAAGTTCTCATAGGCAGCCAATTAGGGTACTTTTTGATCGATTCAAAACAAACAAACAAACAAAAAATGAACAAGTCAAGACTAGGTGAGCACAAGGCTATGTCAGTTACTAAAAAATAATAGTGGTGTAGGGAAGGAAGAAAATCTTCTTGGCCGGGGCCTCTACAAATTTGACCAAAAAAAAAGATTAATAAGACAAAACCTAAGAGCTGTTTATTAACATGTGCAATGCATATAGACACAGGACAACTCAGAAATGACTAACTCAAAGAGGTAGTTAGAACTTGGAATTCTAGAGCATATTAGCAAAAGAATAATACACTTTTAGAGAAATGACAAGACAAAGGGAAATGACTTTGAGTTTCTAAGGGCCGCATTTGTGGGAAGATAATGTGGCCACATATGAGGAAATATGGACGATAAGGACCAGTTAGTTAGGTTTGTTGCATAGATCCCTCTGGTTCCATCTTTGGCCTGGTGAGCTTCTAGAGTTGTCTCCATGATTAATATCTGTCCTTCTTGGGAAAAGGGAGGAGGGGGAAACTTTTACCAATGTATGCCCTGACTTTAGGCACATTGCGGAGGGCAAAGACCTTTTCTTGCATCTGCTTCTTCTCAATTGTCTTCAGCTCAAAATAATCTTATGGCATATTTTGGAATGACTTATTCTGTCACCCTATGGTGAGAAGTAAGTTCTACTGCAAATTAAGAGTCCCTAGTATTGGTAGAGCTCATGGGAACATGCTGAGACATCCCCTGGGAGGTGAAGAGCATGTGTAAACTTTCATCTGCTACACCAAGCACTAAGCACGCTGCTCATGGTGACACTTTACATCTCATATTACAGACCTGAAGCACGCTGCCTTGAGCAGAGATCTTTTTTCTTGGAGTCAGTATAGTCTGAATCTGGAAATACTTCACCAGCATGTTATCAGGTACCTGCCATTTTTTAGAAGAGCCTAGAAATAGAGACAACTTTGAAGCAGACTCGATGTGAAGTTAAGGGAACCCTCCAGCTTGAGCCATGAAACAGCAGACCCAGTTGTGCTGGAGGTAGCTGTGGTCCAGAGCATGTTGTGAAGACCTCTACTAAGCCTCAATCAGAATGTCGCAGTGTAGACCTCCAGGGTCCTAGAGCGTGATTTACATTCTGCATGAAGAACCTACGATTTCTGGGGATGGTAGAGTGGCTCCAACAGCAACTTTCAGTGTCTTGTCATGGGGTGTCAGGGGTAACCGCCTCAGCACCTGAGGCAATGGTACCCTCCTGAAGCTGTGCTGTGGCACTAAGTAATGTGTTTCTGGTTGTGGAGGTTTTAACCATGATTCTGAGCTTCCTTGAGTCCTATAGGCTCTCCAATGTTTGTACAACAAATTCATTTAAGGCTTAGGCCCCAGAGCTGGTGTCCGCTGTTTGTCTCAAAGAAATAAAACATTTGAATGATGGTGATGATTATTCTGCTATGTTGCTAGGAAAGTTCCAGCAGATGCAGGACCAAAGTTACTGGTAGTCTAGAAATCATATTCTCTAGTTTCCTTATTTTCCTCATTAAGGAATGAGTCTCCCAGAAAGAGAAAGTGCTTGAGTTTGCCAGAGTGTTCAGGGTCTTAGAATCCACATCTCCTGATGCCCAAGCCAGAATGTGCCATGTCCAACCCCCTTACTCATGTGCTGCTTCTTTACCTCCATAAGTATACAAACTGAAGCAACTTTCCCTGTTCATTATAAAACCTCAGGGATCAACTTGAATATTATCCAAATGGAGGTAATTTCCTTTATGTCTGAAAAATAATGATGTTTCATGTTTCTTGGTAGCCTTCAAACTCTTAATAGATTACTTGTGCAAAATGATGAAGAATGTGAAAATTTTTTTCAGTAATGATAATTAGGTCAAGGATACATCAAGGAGTTAATCAGAAGGGTTTATTAATTAGCATATCTTTGCAACTGATTAATAGCTTGGTACACAAAGGGAATGTGAAGTTTAAAAATCAATGATTCAATCGACAGCATTGTATCTTCTGAATCAATCTCATTAATGCTTTATTAAAGAAATATTAGATTATTAATCATCATCCCAATAGCCCTGCATATAAGCTGACCAAAGTAATATTTACATAGGGAAAAAGAGCTAGAAACTTCCTAGGAAACTTTCTATGAACTTATGTTAGAACATAAATCTTCCTATTCAGATTGAAATAGCTGTACTGTTTAATTTTAGTTTTAAATAGCAACAGCAATTAGTCCACTAAAAGAACTAATTGCTTGTAAATTTTTATATTTAAACACAAAGCCACTTTTAGATGACAGTCTAGGCAAAAAATGATTTTTAAAGTATTCAGTTATGCATAATTTCCCAATATTTTTTCCACTTAATTATAAGACAGTAAAGCAGTGCTTTCAAAATATTCAAGGAAAGAGTAAAAGTAATAATTACTTTTTAAGTTATTTATTTTTGTAAATAGAAATACATTACAGAGTGTGACTATAATGATTGCTTATTTTAAACAACACATTTCCTATTAACAACCATATCATTCCAGGCATGTATGCTAACTCACAATAGACTTGTAATGAGGGGACATTTTTCATTCAACCTACTCCTGGAATCATAATTATTTATGGAGCTGCAAAATGATGAACTGTATTTTTATATTTAAACCTACTTTATCATCGTCTCTCATATTTTTGGAAATACCTCAGGTGTTTTGTTCAAGAAAGAATGAGCAAACAGCCACAATACTTGCTTTCATTGGCTTGCCAAAATTTCAGAATTCTCAACATTAAAATGGTCTTTTGGGGTGAAAAGCTGTTCTTAGAAGGCCCTTCCTTAATCTGATTTCAGACTGCAAGAATTTTGGAGCCAGCCAGACAGGGTCAGATCTAGCTCTGGCACTAAGTAATGGTGACCTTGGGTAAATTATATAATCTTTTAAGCATCAGGGCCAGCATCCATACAAATGATTGAACAATACAATCCATCTCATCTAGTTATTGTCAGGATTAAATAAGATAAGTATATATGGTAATTACTCAAAAGAATATGCTTCATGTTTGTATTAATATTTTATTATCATGAATAAAATAACCATACATTATAGAAAGTCATTTTATGAACTTCTTTCTCTCCCCCCCTTGTCCCCACCCCTCCCCCCCCCCCCCGTAATGTCAAAGTAAGGTAACAAGGATAAGAAACTGCTAACAAGATACAGAATGGCCCTCTAGAAGGAGCAAGAATAGCTTGCTGTCTAACTTCCTAAGTTAAATCTCCTTATATTTAATGTCTGGATCCAAAATGAGCAAAAAAAATAAATAAATAAAGGAAGGGGGGAATGGTGCTGGCCCTTTAAATCCTCTGGAAGTCACTTCAGCTGATCTGGGAGGGTTTTGTGATAATAGAGAGATGTGCCATAACCAGCAATGCCCACCTCCTCCTCTGTACCTGTGATCACAAGCTCCAATCAGAGCACAGATCCCCAGTATTTGTAGGACATGTTTCTGCTTTACAGCTTCCTCTGTGAAATGCAGGGACAATTAAAAGACATAATCCTTGGAAAGACTTGGCAACATACTGAAAGCACTCACCAAGTGTTAGCTGTTATTATTTACTGAGGGGGTGATATTTGCAGTGATGAAGTGGGAGGGGGTGTCTCTCAAACAGAGAGAAAATGTAAAAACATCTAATATGCCTGGAGACTAGAGGGCAGTGAATACATTGAGAAGTTCAATGTTTCAAAAAATATATTATTATTATGGCTGGAAATGGGATTTTAAAGGTGGTTCAGATGATAGAGTTGGGTAATGAAGGACAATTGTGTCTCATACAAGGGAGTCTGGCTATTATCCCACATTATGGGCCCATGGTTTTCAAACTTCAGTATGTCAAATAGTGCAGATGTCTGTCCTCACCCAAGAGCTTCTTATACATTTTTCATTTCAAAATTTTAAAGCAAATATTCCTTTGGACAAAAAGAAGCCAGCAGACTTTTTAAAACAGTAAATGTTTTAAAGTCTATGAGCCAAGATGTAATAGGGCTAATATAATTACAAACTGTAAAAGACAGTCCAAAAATTTACCTCTACTAGAGCACAAACAAAAATTAGTTAGATGGCCTGGGAGGGCATAATAGACAATTTCAGCAGACCAGATTAAATTATAATATCAATTGTTAATAAATGATACATTTATAAGTAAAATTAATGATGGGCCAATCATTAAAACTAGAGTTTAAATAAAAATTGTCTGGCTACACAGAAAAGCTTTGGAGACTAAATTTTATGTGGTATGTGGTCACCTGAAGAACACTAGGTGAACATCAGCTGACCACATGCCTTCATCTCAGAAACATAAGAATTAGCTTTGCAAGACTAAAAAATCAATCTTACTTTCTGGTTTTGCAACCAATTTGCCAGAGATATTGTCACCTTTTCTAGATCAGAAATCCTGAATGTCATAAGAATGTTCACTTCAGAAGAACAAATTGGCTTTGAAGGACACGTGGATGAGAAAATTCAATCCAAAGATTAGGAGTCACTATCATCCTACATGTCAAATTTATGATATGTTAATCAATTGATAAGACACAGGACATGTGGAAATTTTTATTCAGGACTCCTGGTCATGAGAAAAGGGGCTATTAAATAGGTCTGTCTTGCAGAAAAACTTCCACCCTCCTTGAAGTTGAATCTGCCAGCTGCTTCTTCAAGACAAGAGTGACTACCATTTCAAACTATAAAGAAACTTGTATGATGAGACTATTTTTTCTGTATATTGATCTGTAATGTTATGACTTATAAGTATATTAAAATCAGACTCTTCCTTCACCAGTATCTCAATCAAGTTCTTGCATTTATAGAAATAACTTTTCCTATCTCATTGGGCAGTGGCATTACCATTTTTTGTAGGAAGAGAGTTCTGATACCACTGTGGTGGACAGATTGGCAGAAAAAAATAGTAATATTCTGATAAAGGGGAAAAAATAAATAAAAAACCCAATTCCTAATTTGTAGTGTTTGTGAATTATTCACAATTCATGGTTAATCACAAGTTGGCAATTGTTTGACAACCAGCTCAAAAACTTCATGAGCATTTAGCAGTGGACTCCTGCACGGCAATCCAAGCTGGGCCCAGGACTCCACTGAAGACTAGTGGCAAGCAGCAAAATTAATGCAATGCCATTAGAATGGGAGAAAACATCTAGATTTGATACACATTTTAGAGATCAACAAATAAAATTTGGTATTTGATTGGATGCTAGAGTAATGAAAAAAAGTGAATCACAAGACACTACCACAATTTTTTTTTTTTAACGTGAAAGATTGACGATGGTGGTGACTGTGACTGTGAAAATGGGGCAGATATCCTAGCCAGTTTGCCTCACTGGATAGAGTGGCAGTCCATTGACTGAAGAGCTGAAGGTTTTCTTCCAGTCAAGGGCATGTAACTCAGGCTCAATCCCAGACCCGGTGGCGCTTGCAAGAGGCAACCAATAGATGTGTCTTTCTTACATCAATATTTCTCTCTGTGTGTCTTTCCTCCTTCCTTCTACTCTGTCTAAAAACCAATGGAAAAATATCCTTGAGTGAGAATTACAAAAAAAAAAAAAATTGGGCAGAAAGTTTGGAAGAGAAGGTGCAGTTTTATTGTCAACATCTTAAATTCATTAAGCACTACATATGATGGTCTCGGTTTAGGAAAGAGAACCTGGCTTTATGAGATGCCTTATATGTAACCAGCATGTAGATATTTTTATTACTCTGTAAACTTATCTATCTAGCAATTTTAAATAAACATTTATAAGAAAACATATTCAATATAGTATGCATTTTTTCCTATGGGTAAATATACTCTACCCTTTATTGTCTGATTTTAAATTAATGGTATCACCTCTCTAAGTAGATCTTGAAGGTGCCCTTGAGTTTTTGATTCTGTAAATAAAATAGTCATGATTTTACTCTCTCCTCTCCCTGTCAACTGTACAGTTTTAATAATCATTCAGTTCAACCATGATCATTAGTTGGGGTCTGAGTGCCTTCCCCAGCAATCCATTGTTGAACTTTCTGCCACAAGTAACTTCTTTTAAAAGTCCTGATGTACACCCAGCTTACATGGCTCAGTGGTTGAGCATCGATCTATGAACCAGGACGTTACAGTTTGATTCCTAGTCAGGGCACATACCCGAGTTGCGGGCTGGATCCCCAGTAGAGGGTATACAGGAGGCAGCCAACCAGTGATTCTCTCTCACCATTAATGTTTCTATCTCTCTCTCCCTCCCCCTTCCTCTCTGAACTCAAGAAAAATATATTTTTAAAAATACTACTAATATCTTTGTTAGGAAAGTCATATTATTTGGAACATAACAAAAGTTTGGTCAGTATGACAAAGCAACTTAAAATGGAAGCATATGACAAAAGGCAAATGAACTGGCATTTTTGGCCTGCAGAAGAGAAGACTGGATTGCAGGGGGATAGGAAACTGGATAGGGAGAACACATAGTAGTTGTCATAAAGCATTAAAAAAATGAATGAATATCAATCTGTGTGTCCAAAGAAGCAAATCTGGAAGTAATTGGAGTAGTAACAGCAAAAAGGATTTTGGTTTTCTGCCAGGGGGCTATTGATCACAGCTAGTAAAAGGTAGATTGGAGTGCATTGACAGGGGAGGTATTTACAGGAGCTGGTAATCACCTAGGAATGTTATTTTGAAAGGAATTCTAGCAGTCAAGAAGTATTGTGCTGGAAGACCTTTAAGGACCCATTTAAATGGAGAGCTCTATGATTCTTTAAAATCAATTTTCTCTACAAACTTGTTGTTCTTCCCTGGTGAATATGTTCATGTTTTTACCAAGCACTTTAATGGAAGACTGAGTTTTGTGAACCAGTAACACTAAGTAAGAAACATTAATATTATCTTTGGCAATATATTCATGTTGAGTAAAAGTGCCTTGATGCTAACGGAGAGAATATGTGCTTTTCAGCATGATGCATACAGGGAGCTCATTAGTTCTAAATTTACACAAAAGCTTTAGCATTGGAGGAATTCCAAGTTTGACTAATACATCTGAAGATGCCCTTGTTAGAAAAAAATGATGGAGAATTCTATTGTTCCACTCTCTGTGTCAGGTGGAGGGAGGTGAGGTGGAAAAGGAAAAACACAAGCTTTTTTATATCAGCTAATTTCATCTGTTTATGATTATGGAGTTGTACACCAATCTAATGATACGAAGTACACAATAGGTATGCAATTGACACTTTTAGTTTGATAGAAGAGAACTTACTTGGTAGAGATGAATTAGTTACCAAATTCTCAGAGCATTCTGATTCAAAACAACTGCTGTACTTTTCTCCATAGAATGGTCCTCAGAAATAAAGCAGTGGTCAATAACTAAACACCTATTAGGTTCATGGATAAGAAGAAGACAAACATAAACAGGGTGCTGCATTCACATTTCTGCTCTTGGGGAACTAAGTCTTGACAGAGACGAATTTTAATAAGTAGCAGACATGTCACTATCATTGCTCAAAAATCCTGTTTTCAGCATAAATTCTCCCAGCAATCCTTAAAATTAACTACATGGATAGTTCAAAATTTTCTAAACTACATTGCTTTAAAGCATTCAATAACTTGAAATAAAATAGTTCAGTGTATAAGTGGTACTTTCTTTAATATCAGAATAAACTATTAAAATACTTTGTTAAAATTTTATACATTAATCAATAATATTAAATATCAATTAAAATAGTTATATATATTTAAAAATATTAATTTTAATTTTTATTTTAATAACAGAAGTAATTGTTACCTATAGGGAACCCTCAAACTCAACAATGCTTCCATTGTAATCCACAAAACAGGTTCCGCATCACTTGTTGTCACATCTAGAATGATCCCATCAGACCTAATAGTGAAAAAAGTGATAAAGTGAGGGGCCACTAACACTTAGGCCTATGCAAACAACTTGAATACCTTCAGATCAAGAGTAGTTGGATAAAATAATAGACAGTGGATATTCAGTTACAAATTAAAAAGTAACTGATATTACACTAGAATTTCACTGTTAAAACTCTTTCGCTGTCAAAACTCTTTCACTTTTCTTCCTTTCTCCCAATATTTCCTGTAAAAGGAGCTGTTCTCATGTTGAATTCTACTTTTCAAAAGAACATTGACAAAAATGTTTCACATTATACTCACTCAAAAATGCATTGGTGGTTGTGTTTTAAATATTATGGATTCATTAGGAAGAAAGGTGGTAGAGATGGCTAAAAGGAAAACTATTCATGTATAATATTCTTTCCTCAAAAAAATACTCTTGGAATTGAACTCAACAACATCATCAATCAGCTACTTCATTAAACAAGAGCAGAATTCACATTTTCCTAAGCCTACATGGAATATTTGCCAAGATATTTTGGGTCAGAAACACACCTTAAGAAGTTCAAAAGAATAGAAATTACATAATGTCTGCTCTGGACCACAATGCAATTAAACTATAAATCAATAATCTAAAGATGTGTGGGAAATCTCCAATTATGTGTTTAAATTTACAAGTAATACAGGGGTCAAAGAAAAACTCTCAAGATAAATTTTAAAATACTTTTAACTAAATGGCAATTAAAATATTAAACAAAACTTGAGGATCCACTGAAAACAATGATTAGAGGGAAAATTATAGCATTAAATGCATATATTTTAAATGAAGAAAAATATAAAATCAATAATATAAGTTTCCACTTAGGGAACTAGAAAAAGAAAAACAAATTAAATTCAAAATAAGCAGAAAAAAGTAAATAAGAATTAGAGAAGATATCAAGGATATTGAAAACAAGAAATCAATAGAGACAATGAATGAAAACATAAGCTGTTTATTTTTAATAAAATAAAAGTGGTAAGGACCTAACTGGGTTAATTAAGAAAAAATAGAGAGAACACAAATTATTAATATCATAAATAGAGAGGGATATCACTACAGGTCCCATACACATTACAAGGATATTAAAGGGGTAGTATGAATGACTCTGGGCCCAGACTTAGATGAATGGGCCAATATTTTGAATAACACTATCAATCAGAATTCACACAAAGCAAAATTCTATCTATTAAATCTATAACATACAGTTATATACTAAGTTAAATATATTTTAAATAAGTTGAGTCATTAATTAGTAACCATCTAAAAGAGAAAGCACAAAGCCTATACGAGTTTGGTGAATTCTATTAAACATTTAAGGAAGAAAATATACCAATCCCCTACACTCTCTGTCAGAGGATAGCAGCAGGGGGAATACTTCAACTCCTTCTATGAGGCCAGCATTATCCTAATACCCAAATCAGTCAATGTTACAAGAAAAGAAAACTACAGACCAACATTGAAGCAAAAATCAACAACAAAATATAATCCAATCAAATCTAACAGTGTATAAGAATAATTCTACACCATGACCAAGTGAGATTTATCCAGATATGCAAGGCTAATTCAATTAATAGAATGACCAAAATCCAGGACTATGACACCAAATGCTGGCAAGGTGGAACAAGGACATGGAGGATGGTGAAGACCTAAAGCAACAAAAACTTTCATTTATTGATGGTGGGAATGCAAAATACTATAGCCACATGGAAGACAGTTTGGGGACTTCTTACAAAACATCTTCTTACTATACAACCCAGCAATTGTGCTCCTTGATATTCACCCAAAAGACTTAAAAGCGTATGTCCATACAAAAATCTGCACATAGATATTTATAGCAACTTTATTCATAATTGCCAAAACCTGGAAGCAACCAAGATGTCCTTCAGTAGGTGGATGGATAAATAAACAGATAATAGAATATTCAGCACTAAAAAGAAATAAGCTCTCAAGCCTTGAAGAGACATGTAGTAACCTTAAATGCATATTACTGAGTAAAAGCAGCCGATTGGAAAAGGCTACATACGCTATGATTCCAACTGTAATCCATACACACAAACAGCCGTTTATTGTCAGGCCTCCTTGTCCCAAAGGGATTGTGTGTGTGTGTGTGTGTGTGTGTGTGTGTGTGTGTGCGCGCGCTTGTTTTACTATCCTTTCTAAAAAACTTTCAAATATGGTCCTTTCTCATTGAATCCAAAATCCATCATGAAATTTGAAGACTTTCCTATTACTCTCTCTTATTTACCATATGATCTAGTCACCCACTTTTTCTTACATTCCCCAATATGCCATGGTCTAGCACATCTTCATGCCTTTTTAAGAGCTAGAGGTTTTTAAATATTCTATTCTCTCCCTTTATTTGGCGAAATATATTCAATTTTTAAGTCCAAAGTCAAATTTTTCATTCTATAACATATTACCTCTAAGAGCAAAATTACCATAAATAACTTTCTGGATTGTTTTTGTAGATATTGCTGAACCTGAGTGTAATTGAACTGAACCATAAATTTAGATCTGGTCATGCATAAGCACCAAGTAGATTCAGCTTCCTAATTCATAAGCAGTAGTCTCTAATGCTGCTCTTACTTGAACCCTCATCAACTTATCAACATGTTTCTTAAAATTAACAGACACACCAAACAAGGCAAATATTGGATGACTTAAGGTAACTCATTTAAATAAAAGAAGTAATTTTAGAAAGTTGAAATATGCCCCTGACAGTTAAGTTCCTTCAGTAACTTTTATCTATACTAATAAAAGGGCAATATGCTAACTAGACCAAACATCTTCCAGACAAGACCACTGTGGCCAGGGCCGAGGCAGAGGTGGTTAGGGGCGATCAGGCCAGCAGGGGAGGGCAGTTAGGGATGATCAGGCCAGCGGAGGAGCAGTTAAGGGCATCAGGCCAGAAGGCAGAGTGGTTAGGGGCAATCAGGCAGGTAGGCAGGTGAGCAGTTAGGAGCCATAGGTCCCGGATTACAAGAGGGATCCCGCATCAGGCCTAAACCAGAAGTCGGACATCTCCCCGAGGGGTCCAGGGTTGGAGAGGGTGCAGGCTGGACTGAGGGACCCCCTCCCATGCACAAATTTCATGCACTGGGCCTCTAGTCCTATATAATAAAGAGATATTATGCTAATTAGACCAAACAGCAGAACGACTGTCTGGACAACCTTCTGGATGAAGCTGGGGTTGCGAGGGTCAAGGCAGCTGGGGCTGCAAGGGCCAAGCCCCTTGCATGAACTTTGTGCATCAGGCCTCTATTATGTTACAATTCCAAATAAATCCACTTCTTTATAAATCTACAAATGCTAGATTTAGCCACTATCATCTCTTACCTGTGCTACATAAAATAGCTGCCAAAGGATGCATCTGCTAAGACTCTGATTCTTTATGACTCACTTTTTTTTATACAGCACAAGGTGTGAGCTTTCTGAAAGAAAAAACAACCATTTTATTTCCTTGGTTTTTATTTTTCCATCGTCTCCAATGCATTGAGAACATAATTTTCAAGGACCCTGAATAAATTTAATCTAGACACTCTGGTTGACTACACTCTAGACATACTTCTGGTTTATCATCAGTTTCTCAAAAATAACAATTTTCTGCTTTGGCTCTTTTGCACATTCTATTCCTTTTATCTGGAATGTTCTTTCTCCAGCTATTCCCATGCTTGGTTTCTCATCATGGGTCAAGTTTCTGTTAAATTGTTAGCTTTCTTAGTGGCTATTCTGGGAACTCCACTGTATTGGTTTGTCCTTCAGGACACTTGTAATAATTTCAGTCCATTGATTCCCTTCACTGGGCTACATCAATGTCACATGGTGGTCACCCTGCTCACTTGTTATTTTGCATTTTTAGAGATAGATAATCCATAAGAGCAGAGAAGAACTTGTCTGACTTCTTCATCATTCTAAACACAGTGACAGCCACAGTAAACAGCACATGTGTAGTCTTAAAGTCTTAGGAAAATGTTTTCAGTTAAATAAATATATGATACTTCTTTGTTCAGAACTTTTGTGAAACTAGCTTTTCACTATTTTTCAATATAGTTAACTAGAGGCCCAGTGCACGAAATTCATGCATGGGGGGGTCCCCTCAGCCCAGCCTGCACCCTCTCCAATCCAGGACCCCTTGGGGGATGTCCGACTGCCAGTTTAGGCCCGATCCCCAGAATCGGGCCTAAACCGGCAGTTGGACTTCCCTCTCACAATTCTGGACTGCTGGGTCCTAATTGCCCACCTGCCTGCCTGCCTGGTTGCCCCTAACTGCCCCCTGCTGCTGGCCAGGTCACCCCCAACTACCTCCTCCCTGACAGCCTGGTTGCTCCTAACTTCCCCCCCACCAGCCTTATCACCCCCAACTGCCCCCCCTGCTGGACTAGTCACCCCTCACTGCCCCCCCCCCTGCCAGCCTAATCACCCCCAACTGCCCCCCTCCCCCCCGCCAGCATGGTCATCTCATGCAGCCTGCTATTCAGTCATTTAGTCATCCATCACTAACCCCCCTGCTGTCCTGGTCGTCCCACGCAGCCTGCTGTTCAGTCATTTGGTCGTCCCTCACTAATCCCTCTGCCGGCCTGGTCATAGGCAACCATCTTATGAGGGTGTGAGGGTCAATTTGCATATTACCTCTTTATTATATAGGATGATGACCAAGTTTTTCCTTTGTGTTGTCAATTTTATTCTCAATGACAGCAAAAATATCCAATATTTGGGGCATCTATGAAGTGAGCTAATGAGGGATAAAACATATGCTACCTTATGGAATCATTTATCTCCGAGTGTTTAGCACATTATCTGATATAAAACTGTTATTTGCACAAAATATATACATTATAAATTATTAAATATTACTTTTTCTATTTAGTATAGAATGCACAACCAATAAACACTTCAAATTGTATTTGTTCAGAGAACAATTATGGTTTTTAGAGACTTTTCTGTAATCTCTTATGAAGTTCTATTCTTTTGATTACCAACTTTCTTGTTTAATATTGCCTGTCACATTCTTGAGCCCCTCATTTCTGTTAAATAAAGCAACTCTGCTGGTGTATGTGGAATTCAAAACAGAAATGTGTCTTCCTTGGATTATGTAAGATCAAAAACTGCAGGTACACTAATGACTTTTGTACATCTGTTGAAATGATCTAGGAACCCATGGCTGACATTTTTGTTGTTGTTTTTTCAAAAGTATTATTTCTTTGTAGACAGGGACTGAGATGCCAGAGAAATGCAACACATTAGAAAAAAGACCTGCCCTGGCCAGTGTGGTTCAGTTGGTTGGGCATTGTGCTGTGCACCAAAAGGCTGCTGGTTCTATGCCCAGTCAGGGCACATACCCTGATTGCAGGCTCAATTCCCAATCCTTGGTATTAGGTATGCAGGAGGAAGCTGATCAATGTTCCACTCTCACATTGATGTTTCTCTCTCTTCCTCTCCCTTCCTCTCTCTCTAAAAATTAATTTTTAAAAGTCTTAAAATAATAAATAGGACCTGATTATGTGTGATTATTATAACCCAACAAAGCCCAGTGGTTTTGATAGAGAAGACAGTTCTAGTACTTTCCTTCAGGAATGCAATAGAATGTTTTACATTTATAACTTGAGACTCACTTTTTCTTCAACATATAAAATTCTTTATTGATGCACTTTGGACATAGAAAAGGCTGTTCATTTATCTTCAATAAGTCTGTGATTTATTGAGAAGAATAAAATACTTATTAATCATTAGAGTTCAGGATATGAAATAATTTTTCAAGTTGTCCAGATGAGCCTGTCTGGTTAAATTCTATCATCAATTGTAAAAACTTGGCCTTGAATGTCAATCTGTCTTTAGACACAGTTTTAATTTCAGCCTCTACCAGTGCATCGGTGACTTGACAGTGAGTTATGAATTTCCACTTTCTCAGCTGGACAAGTTGCTCACAGAGTTTCCATTAACACGACCATATTCTGGAGGGATTATATTAGATAAATGTGATGTTTTAATAAAAATAAAAATCTCTCTTCTGTACTATGTGAAAATTGTGCATGTAAAATGAGTCATATGACATATAAAATAGAAACTGTATTCATTGTGTGTTCTTCTCTTCTGAAAATTCTGCACTGCATACTAAAAATCCATTTTCATTAGCAGGGGGAAAAAACCTATATAGCAAAGTAATTGTTCTAATAATCCTCAAAGGCCAAAGGCAAACTCCATTGTCAGTTTACTTCCCAAAATGATAGTTCACATAGCAAGAATACACTTAAATACACAATTTGATGATTGCCTTTGAACACAGAAAAGAAAATCAATTAAATGTATTGCCCAACACTGATGAGAACACAGAAAAATAAAATAAAATGGCAGGACTTACTTCAAAGAAGAAATTTAGGTAAGTATCTTTTAATGACTACCCATTCTAATAGAAATCAATAGCTGAAATATTAAAAAAATAAAACAGATCAATTGATGCTGAATAAATTGAGGAAATTATTAGGCTATGCCATTTGATATGGTGTGGCCTTTAGAAAATAGAATATGAAGTTCTCAGTTTGTTTCTACACCCTGCTTAGGTATATATAAGCCTCAAAAAGGCATTCAGTGTTGTTTTAAGGATGAAATTATGGTATATGTATGCAGAATTTAGCATAGTGTGATAGCATAGTAAGTACTCAAGACAGCTGATCTGTTATTGTAGTTACTATTAATAATAAATAATTTATATACAATTTAATAGCCAGCTATTCAAGTAACTTCATATGAAAATAATCTTTCTGAATGTCATTTCTTCATTAAAAGGTACTGGCTCCAAATCAGTAGTTCTCAACTGAGGGCAATTTTGTCGTCACAGACAATATTTGACAATGTCTGGAGAAATGTTTTATTTTCCTGGTGGCAGAGGGAGTTGTTACAGACATCTGGTGGGTGGATGCCAGGGATGTGGCTAAACATCCTACAATGCACAGGAGTCCCACAACAAAGAATTATCCAGCCCAAAGCATCAACTGTGTTGAGGGTGAGAAATCCTGCTCTAAACCATTTATGTGATTTCCTTTTTTTCCTTAGCTATATGACAACTGAGAAAACAGTAATCATGAAAACTGGAGTATACCATTTCAGTTCTTCCCAATGGTATAGTGCTACTGGCAAGCCAAGCCAGTGGGTGGAATAAGAGTGCTTAGAGAGGGAAAGAGATGTAAGAGAAAAGAAGAGAAACTAATGAATATACGAATTGATTTGCTAAGAAAATTTGATTAATATTTCTTCCTTAAAATTAACACCAGAGGGAATGGGCCAAAAGTGAACTTAATTTAAAAAATAAAAATTCAGAAATGATAATAAGGCTCTACTCATGATTTGCAACATTTTTCAGGAAGATCTGTGGGAATGCGGAACACACAGAAATGTACAATATAGTTAAAAACATACACAAGTAGAAATCCAAATTAGACCACAAAGTTGACCCTTTTATTATCCACTTCTTCCTACATGTAATGACTTGGTCAGCTCAGGCTGATATAACAAAATACAGACTGGGTGGTTAAACCAAGAGCATTTCTTTCTCACTGTTCTGGAGACTGGAAATCTAAGATCCTGCAGGGGTAAACCAACTCATAGAAGTATTCTTAGAGACAACCCCCTACATGTGGTTGTCATCTGGCAGTTAGGATTTTTCCCACAAGCAAGAGAGAAAACATGATGGAAAAAGTTCTCTGTACAGAAATTTAAATTTGCAAGGTCAAGTTCCAGGTTGTGTGTACAGACAGCTCTCTCAGCTAGATTTTTCACATTCATTCACAAAGCTAAGTGTTATTAGCTGCAAACACAAAATATTTTTAGTGAATGCTGCTCATGAGGTAGGAGATGATATATATATATAAGAACCAGGAGAAGAATAGAAACACTTACTTGAGAAATAGCCTTAATAGTTTGTAAAATGTTATGTTCACAGCCACCCTTGGCAAGTTACAGAACATTTAGTCATCTTACAGACCAGAAAAGTGAGGCTCAGAAATTTTAAGAAACTCATCCAAGGTCTCACAGCTAGTAAGGAGTAGATTTCAATTTAGGTTTGTCCATTCAAACCCATGTTCTTATTACTGGATCATGTTGCTTTCTCCAAGAACACAAAGAAATACTTATTTCTGAGCTGAACAGAGAAGAAAAGGGTGGACAAGGTTACACAAGGTCAGATACTAGAAGGAAGGGAATTAAAGGAACTCTTCCCTTTTCTTTTGAAGCCATCTGGACTCTAAAGAGTGACTCATGGTTACCTCAAAAGGTCATAGTCAGAGAATGACAAGCTGCAGAGAAGAGCTTGAGGGGATGGTAAAGCCTGAGACAGACACCGTGTTGAAAGCACTCACACAAGCTCAGAGGGCTGTGCAGTGCAACCGTGAGGAACGAGCAAGGTGAGAGCAGCACCATTGGTAACGGTCCCCATCAGAGAGCAGGTGAGGGAATAGATATAACAACTTGAACGTAGGATGAAGTGCCTGGTTTTGTGGCTTCTGCATGCTTGCCCAACCCTACTGTGCCTTGGCATAATGAAATATTGCATAGACTATCAACATGCTTTGGTGAAAGAGTAAATTATGAATATTTTCAAAATTTAAGCATTACAGATGGACTTTAAAAATTATCTTAAGTTATGGACACACACACATACATTTTTAAACTCACCTTTTTTTAAAAAAGTGATTTGTGGTGGAATAAGCGTCCACACAATGGCATTCCTTATCAACAGTGCCCTGGGGATTAGCACAGTAGAAAGGACAAAGCCCTCAGAGCTGAGATGATGCTCAGGAAGATACAGCTGTGCTGAAAGAAATAGACAGTGACAGAAACAAGAGTGTGGTAGAAGCTCTCTGATTTTTCTTTTCTTTGTAGGGCAGTCAAAAAGGCTATCATGCATGCTTAAAATTTTAATTAAATATGTTTAAATTCTAGTTTAAAATGTTGTTTACCCACTGACCACTTTGAATTCCCCATGAAGAAAATAAATCTCAGTTGCCATACAAATTTTGCATGTGAAATGTGATTAAAAGTAGGTTTTTGTTATCTAGTGAAACTCACTAAATGGATTAGTTGTCAATAACGGTAGAGATTACTTGTTTGCTAGAGTAAGAAGAAAGGAAATTAGCATATCTTGAGTCATTAGGAAGGCCAGTTATTTGTTTTTTAGTCCTAATCTTGTTTACTTCTTTTTTGCCAAAATTACAAGTGAACATTATCATCTATTTTATATACGAAGATACTGAAACACAGAGATAAAGTATCTGTACGAGATCTCATAGCCAAGAAAGCAGGAGTGACCAAGGTCTGGGGCAATAAAGACTTTGAATTTTACACCACTCGGTTGTTCTCTCCAGTAATACTGGAAGGAGTGCATGATTTATTTTCTAAAAAGGAGCTATCAAAATTTAAACATACTATTTATTTAAGGTCGGAAGGATTTTACAGAGCAATGAAATCTAAAAAATATTAAAATGAATTTTTAGATATTAATCTGATTTTCTCAAGGAGCTATAACTTTGTTGTAGACCTTCTGGGAAATATGACATCATGAATTGATCATGTGTGTCTACCACCATTTGGGCTTCAACTGAAGGGAGTTTCAAAAGAAAGAAATCCTGCAAATGCAATTACTGCTTCTTTGGTCCAGAGGTGGTGTCTTTCTTTCCTTTAACTTCATATGGTGACATCATTCGAGTCAGAAATAGAAGAACACTGTGCCAAATTTAGAACATACTTGAACTTTGGGATTTCATACCTTAGAAATAAATTCCAGTCTTTAGACGTCAGTTTGAGAACTATAAAAGAACATGACTTCCTTTTTCCAAGAAAATGCCTCCCAGCAGCCTCTTGGACATCGCATTTCCTCCACAAAACCAGACTTCGATGAGCTAAGCCCTAGTCAATTAAAAACATATGTACCAAGTTGTCCCTGGACCTAACAGCTACAGAGGAAACACACCAATATTCTCATGATAAAGGTACCAATCTGGGGATTTCAATACACATCAAACTGGGTTAAAAACTAGTAACACCTTTCTGACAACATGCATTACCTACCCGTATTCACCAATTCTAATACTTAGTACTCATGTTAAGAATCTTTTTAAACCAAGTCCAAACTTAATTTAAAATAAATCATTCCCTATGGCAGGTCTTCCAAAGAGCAAAACCAACGCAGAACCGGAAAACCAAAACAACTTTAAGATGGGGGAAAAATCATAGGCACTTCCATGTAGACTTATCTGAAGGGTGTGATAGATTGGGATAGTTTTCATGTTAGAAACAGTTATCAGGATTTTATGTTTGTCTTAGAGAAACTTAAATCGATTTACACTTGATAAACAAGGTGAAATACAATAAAAATATAATAAGAAGATATAACACTGTTGCATTTCAGCATCAACACTTTATCAACCCATCAACACATCTGCCAAAGAATTTACACTCTGGTTTTATTCCATGTTATTAGGAACTGATTGTAATTGTTTTCATTTATATTTGAGAACACATGTAATCCCAGAAGATTTAACCTAGAATCTGCATTTTCAGAGGATTTGTAGTGACAATAGCTATTATTCTTTCTCTCTCTATGTTTGTTTCTTTATTGGACCAGTATAAGGAGATGTATATACTAAATAGAGACCTGTGCAGAAATTACATACTACCCATCTAGATAGATTTTAATTACACTCTGCCTATTGTTGGAATAGTTCCATTTATAAAATTTTAAACATCAAAAAGCTTTCAATTTGAACAGGCTACCAATTAATTCATCCCTGAAAAAGTTAAGTGGCACTTAATTTCAACTACTATATTTTACACCATTAAAAAACCAAAGCAACCCTGGCTAAGTGGTTAGAGTGTCAGCCCTTGCACTAAAGGGTTGAAGGTTCAATCCCTGGACCCATTCTGGACACATGTGGGAGGCAACCAATCAATCAATGTGTCTCTCTCTCCTTCTCTCTCTCTCTCTCTTCTCTCTCTCTCTCTCTCTCTCTCTCTCTCTCTCTCTCTCTCTCTCTCCCCCTTCCCTCCCTTCCACTCTCTCTAAAAAGCAATGGAAAAAATATCCTTGGGTGAGGATTAAGAAAAAAAAATTAAGCATTAGGTAGTTTCTCAAAATGTTGTTCTATGAACAAAGGCATTTCACAGACAGAGCAGAGTTGATCATCTCACCCAGATTCATACAGATGGGTCTCCGTTGAGAACTATATGCTAAAGAGCTGGTACTTAGAGACAAAAGTACTCCTAATCTGAGTTTCTTAACCACCAATGTAGACTTTTACTTTCTTGACTATATTTTTATGAATAATTTTATCCATGATCTGTAGATCTGAAAAAGATTAGTTTTGAAATCCATATTTTTATGTTCCAATTCTCATTCCACCTATTCCTGTATCAGCACCCCCAATTATAAAGACATCTTTGACAAACTCTAAGTTCTGTTCACCTCATAAGGCATCATTTCAGAAGGAATGCAGCCAGTCAGCCAGCCGGGTGTATTTCGTCAGCTGTCAAGCATTGGTACAGTTCCAGGTCAGGATTACTTTGTTTTGGTGAAAAGCAGGGAAGCCTCAAGCATGTGGAGGATTTAAAATCAATCTAATCTTTCGTAACAGCATGAACATCCCTTTTATTTTTTTAAGTGTACAAATCATAAAGCATGATAGTGAACCAGATATAAAGGCATCAGAAGATTGTTTTCCTAGTTGGCATTGTTTTCTTCTTATTGTGGGCACTGATGTCTTTCATTTGATTTGAGTAGCACCTTTCCTCCAGTAGGAGCCATGAGAATGTAAGAGCAGCAGTTTTTGTCCATTTCTGGGCACCCTGGTTTTGCAGAGATGGGACTGCGTTACTATGGCATTAAAGGAGGAAAAAACAAGCTGCTCTGCATTGTGTCAGTCTCACTTGGAAACTATTTTTGAACCATGTACTCTAAGGACATTCCTGTTCACACAGAACCAGTGATGTACCCACTGGTGGGTTCTACCCTTACAGCTGGTTGGCAATAAATAAAGTCAGAGCAGAGAGAGTGTAATTAAAAATTAACTGCACCCAACTGGCCTCACACTGCTTTCACTTTTGCATGCTTGTTTGATTAGGTGCTTTTCAAGTCTTTTGAATTGTAATGTAAAAGAAAGCCTCTGGTAATCAAAATCTCTAAAAAGGAGGGAGAAGGTTGTCCACCTTGGTTGCCCTCAAATCTTATTTCCTGGATTTTTATTTCTCAACTTTTTTGCAATTTCATAACTCCAGGGGCGGGGAGGCAGGGTACTAGACTAACGAAAAGCTGCTTCCAGATCAAGAGTCCAGAAGCTCTGATTATCCTACTAATCCTTATCATGCTATGGAAACTTTCCTGACTCTTTAGTTAAGCCTACACAAGGTTGACAGTTTTCAAAGATGTGCTTTAACAGCTGAGAAGAGGGAAGGGAGGCAGGGGTGGGGGGCATAAAATACAAAATAGAAAAGCAATTTAAATACTCAAAAACATTTCTAAAATAGAAATAGGTTATTGCTCCTTCTGAGTGCCCCATTTTAAAAGAGAGACCAGTTTTGAGCACCTTTATTGCACCATGCCATGAAGGATTGGCCATCTACCCAGTGCAAGTTGACAACATTGGACTCTTCAAAATGATGATGAGTGAAACTCTATTTTCTAATATGATAGGAATTTTCCCTTACTTGCTGCAACACTCCTGCCAGAATCACCATTCATGAACTTTTAGAAAGTCTTGTTAATCACTAGGAACAAATACCTCATTTTATAGCAAAGAAAGGAGGCAGGGCGTTCACAGCCATGGCATTGACTGGCATTTCCAGGTGCCTCATCATCCTAAAACAGCTGATAGAATGATGGAGCAGCCTGCTGGAGGCTCAGCTGGAGACAACACTGTTTGTGTTTGTGTTGTAGTCCTAAGGAATTCTGTTTGACCCTCAAATCCACAGCCAATGTATTGAGTTGTGGACACCATAGTAAGAACTGGGAACCACGGGGCAGAAGTAATGGCAGCCCTCACTGTACATGAATAGACCACTAGAAGTGTTTTGATTCCCATTTCCATACTCTTGCAGGATTTAGAGGCTAATGTTGACCAAGAGAACAAACAATGTTTCACCAGAGAATACAGTCACAGTTCTATCAAATTGTAAGCCAGGACAACTCACTGGGCCAGGCTGGGCTCCTCATATTATTGAAAAACAGACAGGAAATGTAGTTGTAGACAGTGCTTTTTGGAGTGTGTAATATATACACAAAGTATGTAAATAAAAGACAGATGCAAATTTTATGTATATACATATATAAAATAAATATGCCTTGGAAGAAGAGAGAAATGCATCCACATTAATTCATTTGATTAAAAATTTTAAGAATAAAAGACAGTATTTAAATGCATATCATTTTTTCCCCAATGGGTTCTGCCATTTATTAACCATCTGACTATTGACAACTTACTTAATCACTTCTTGACTTGATTTCCATGACTGTAAAATGGGACAATGGTAGTAGATGATATTTTATAAGATTAAGAAGACTAAGTGACATAATTTACATAAGGTCATAATTTATGTGAAGAGCATAGCACCTTTTTTCAAGAATATACTCAATAAAAATGATCTATTACACTCATATATTTATAGTGATATATTTATGCACATATATACATATCAAACATAAGTGATGAATATAGAGTGACCATTTATCATGTAAATTTTTTAGTATTTTATTTTTAAGAAAATCACAGTAGAATTATAAACCTTCTTTAATACTTTTAAATTAAAAATTTATAGTTTAAAAACTATAGGCATGGAAATAAATTGTTTTATGCATATGTAATTTATTCTCTGGACAATGTCAAGAGGAACAATTAAATATACTGATGTTTGTGGAAATGAAACTTTAAACATTTAATATATGCTTAACTGTTTTACATTCCCCATATTGTCCTCAGAATGATTTCTCATTCTGCTCTTTAGATTCTTAAGTATTGGTAATGATGTTAAAATTATCATTCCTAAATGGTTCCTGAGGTTATACATTTTGGCAACCTTCAGTTTTCCACAACATTCTTCTCATAGCTTTAGAATTTATAGAGCAGAATTTGCTAGGAACACATTTAGGACTTTTATTTTTTAATGGCTACATGGCTTTTTCAAAGGTGTAGACTGAAATTGGTACAGATTTTGTTTTAGTAAATCACTCCCCTTGAATATCATTACTGGGATGACAACTCCCTCATCCTGCCCTTCTAACCCACAGGCTTGCCTTGATGTGGGAATTGTAGGACTATAATTAATCTTGAAGCAAACTGAAGTACCATGATCATTTCATGGAATGTTTTTTAGCTGTATAATTCCTCCCACACTGGTGTTCAATCTGTGCATTTTCCAAATATGTTTGCCAAAGAAGAAACACTGAAGAAAATAAACTTGAAATAGACAAGAGAAAGGGAAAGTAAATGAAAGTAAAAGTTTAAATGGGAACCAAATTAAGTTAATGGGGTTAAGAGTTTCCTTGCTAGTTTTTGGCCAATTATAATTAATCAAGTCAACTGTTTTTAAGACTGAAAAGGGGTAATTTCATCTTTTACAGATTTTTTAGGCTACAGAAACACTAAAAATATTTCAGGAGTATTAAAACTAAAATAAATTGTTGATATTGAATGGTCAAAACACTCATTGGATAGATACAAATATTAAAACTTAGAGGTGTGAAGTGATTTTCCTATACATTGTCGGGAAAATTAAGACTGAATTCTGGTTGAGTGTTATATCCAGGGGTCCACATGATGTACGGTATACCAGATATATATCTATTATCTTATTCTAGGCATTGCTTAGTATTTATAATGCTGACTTCAAGGTACATGAATCAATTAACTTCAAAAAGTGGAGGTGTGGGAGGGAAACCCTTATTTATGGTGGGATGCCAACTAATAAATTCAGTGGGAATGATGGAGATAGGAAAGTCAGACTTTAGCCACCATAATAATAATAACTGATCAATACAAGAGTAATTAATGATTGCCAAAACCACTTGGTAAAAGTTTGGGAACAGGATATTTGAACAGCCTCTAGATATCTCCCCAGAGCTTGCTCATTCACGACATAGGGAGAAAGATGTCAGGTATTATTGTTGATCAGTGAGTAGAGTTCACATTCCACAAATGGGACACGTGTGTATCTCCCAGAGTGCTGAGCTGAGGGTGCACAACCAGGAAGCCTATCTGCCAACAAACAAATAACAGACACCTGAGTCCACTCATAAGGACCAGTCAGAAGTTCACAAATCAGAAGATGGTTTGAAAATATTCCTCAAAAGTTGTAAATGTCATAGAAGACAAAGACTGAGGAGTTAGTTCAGAAAAAAAAGAGAGAGAGAGAGATGTGGCAGCCCAATGAAGTGATCAACACCAGGTTGCATGTTGATTTCAAAAATAAAGCTGAAAAAAAAACTTTAATAAAATAATCAGTGAAATATGAATATGGGGGTCATTAATGCACACTGGTATTATATCACGATACATTTTTCTGAATCTGATGATTGTACTGTTGACATGTAAAGTGATAGCTTTGTTCTTAGAAGATAGAGGAAGAAGTTTTTAAAGTTGAAGGGTTGGGATGTATGCAATTCACTCTTTAATAATTTGGCAATAATAATAATGAGAATGATACTATGAAGAAGAGGAGGAGATGATGAAAATTACACACACATATATTGAGAGAGGAAAACTAACAACTAGTGAATGTAAATGAAGGATGCATATTTGTTCATTTTAAAATTTTTGCAACTAGTCTGTAACTTTGAAATTTCTTTACTAAAATGCATCAAAATATTTTTATGATTATAATTAAAATTTAACTAGAAAACTTCCATTTATATTACTACGAACTGTAATATCATATACATGACTTCTGTTCCCTGTATGTCACACCTCACTTGTCACCCTGGAAGAAAGTATTCCGAGAATTATCAAAGGAGTGGATACTGCCATTATTAAATCTGAGCTGCATTGGGAGTTGGAATGTGACACTTTTGTTATAGACCCTATAAAGTTAGAATTAATATACACTTGGGCAATTTAAATCTAAATCTCTCACTAGCTATTATGATGGTTAATTTTATGAGTCAATTTGGCTGGGCCTCAGTAGTCAAACATTATTCTGGATGATTCTTAAGGATGTTTTTGGAGGAGATTTGCATTTAAATTAGTGGACTTTGAGTAAAACACTATAATATAAGTGTGTGGGTGGGCCCCACCAAACAGTTGAAGAATAGAACAAAAGTCTGACCCACCATGAGCAAGTGGGATTCTCCCACAGACAGCCTTCAGACTTCAGCTCCTCCTTGCTTTATAGCAGGTGGCCTTTGGACTCTAATATAACTCCTCTCGATCTTCAGCCTGCTGGTCTCTTCCATCAGATTTTTTACTTTCTAAGCCTTCAAAATCATAGGAGCTATAACTCCTTAAAATAAATGTCTTTCCACAAATATGTACATCTTATTGGTTCAATTTCTCTGAAGAAACCTGACCAATATGGCTATCTAAATCACTTGAGGCAGGGCCCAATCAACATATCATGATTAAATTTAAAAATGTCCAAAAGTTATCAAAAGAAAGAAGATAAGGATATGGGGAAAAGACAAACAAAAAGGAATTAAAGTTATATATATATATATATATATATATATATATATATATATATATGCCTAAGCAACCATTACTACCAAATGACCAGAACGATCAGAACGACCAGTCAACCAGTCGCTATGATGCACACTGACCACTAGGGGGCAGGCACTCAACACAGGATCTGTCCCCTGGTGGTCAGTGTGCTCCCATAGCCAACCTCCCACGGCCAGTCAACCTCCGCCAGAAACTCCCCCAGTCTGGCAGGCCCCGTCTGGCAGCCGACAGACCCCCAGGCCCCAGCCAGCAGGCCCCCAGGCCCCAGCCAGCAGGCTCTCAGGCCCCAGCTGGTCCAGCCCCGATCTGGACTGGGCAAGATGGCCCCGATAGGCGCTGATCTCCAGCCAGGCCTAGGGACCACACCTGTGCATGAATATAGTGCACCGGGCCTCTAGTGTTTTTATAATACCTTTTGTCTGTATGGAATGTTGCCAATATGACATTTGAATAAGCCATAATATTCCCAAGACTATCTGCTTTTTTAATTAATATAAAATATGTGTCCTAATTTTTATTTCTCCAGACAGAGTAATCTTGATCTCACATAGAGAAAATGGTTTACTTATTTATCCAGCCACCTTTTCCTGAGCACTCACATTGCATCAAGTGATATGTTCCATGCTGGTGTCTACAATGGACATGATCACTGCTTTACTCAAAAATCCAATCCAGTGGGAGATAGGAAATTTGATTAAGCATTAAATACTAATAAGATAGGATAAGTATTAGGAGAGGAATAAATCAGGCAGAGTAAAGAACATGGGACAAAACCTAACAAAAAAATAAAACAGGCCATCATATTTGGAACTATGGAAAATTTGAGTCAAGTGATTTTGAAGAAGTAGGTTCTAATTCTATATATTACAGCTACAGTGCCAGATCATTATGTCAAAATATATCCTAAGTACAATGAGAAACCATTCAAAGATTTGAGGTAGACTTGAGAACAAATATATTTTAAAAAGAAGTGTGATGTGTTTATTTTTTCTTTTGTTTCCCTTGCCCAAGGAGATATATCAGAAAAAAAATATTGCTACAAGAAATGTCTGAGATTTTATTGCCTATGTTTTCTTCTAAGATTTTTATGATTTCACAACTTACATTTAATTTTTTAATCCATTTTGAGCTTATTCTTGTGTATGGTATAAGGAGGTGGCCTACTTTCATTTTTGTGCACAGATCTGTCAATTTTCCCAACACCATTATTCAAGAGACTATCTTTACCTCATTGTAGTTCTTGCCTCCTTTGTCAAATATTAATTGACCTTAAAGGAGTGGGTTTATTTCTGGGATCTATATTCTGTTCCATTGATCTATGTGTCTGTTTTTATGCCAGTATCATGCTGCTTTGATTACTATGGCTGTGTAGTATAGTTTGATATCAGATAGTGTGATACTTCCAACTTTGTTCTTTTTCAAGATTGCTTATGACCCAGCAATTCCATTTCTGTAAACATATCTAAAGAAACCAAAAACACTGGATTCAAAAGAATATATGCACCTCGATGTTCATTGCAGCTTTATTTACAATAACTAAAATTTGGAAGCAGCCCAAGTGCCCATCAGTAGATGAGTGGATAAAATACTGTGGTACATTTACACAATGGAATACTATCAGCCACAAAATCTTACCTTTTGTGACAGCATGGATGGTCCTAGAGAGTATTATGCTAAATGAAATAAACCAGTCAGAGAAAGACAAATAACATATTATTTCACTTACATGTGGGATCTAATGAACAAAATAACAAACAAAATAGAAACAGACTCCTAGATACAGAGAGCAGACCTACAGCTCTCAGAGGGAAGGGGATTTAGGCAGCTGGGTAAAAAAGGTAAAGGGACTAAGCAAAAAGTAAATAAATAAATAAACAGACACAGACAACAGTATGTTAATTGCCAAAGGGAAATGGGGAGTAGGGGGTGGTGGAAGAGGGCAAAGGTGTGGGGGATAAATAATGGCAGAAAGAGACTGGACTTTAGGTGCTGAGCTCACAATGCAGTGTGCTGATGATGTGTTATAGAGTTGTACACTTGAAACCTGTATGGTTTTATATACCAACTAGAGGCCCTGTGCACGAAATTTGTGCATTTGGGAGGGGGTCCCTCAGCTCTGCCTGCACCCTCTCGCAGTCCGCGAGCCCTTGTGGAATGTCTGACTGACAACTTAGGCCTGGTCCCTCGGGAAGTGGGCCTAAGCTGTCAGTCAGACATTCTTAGCACTGCCACGGATGCAGGAGAGGCTCCTGGCTGACCATCAGGGGGCAGCTCCTGCATTGAGCGTCTGCCCTCTGATGGTCAGTGTGTATCATAGCGACCAGTTGTTCTGTTGTTCAGTCGATTTGCATATTAGCCTTTTATTATATAGGATGTTACCCTAATAAATTTAACATAAAATACAATAAATAAAAAATAGTTAAAGGGTAAACTTTATTTTTTAACTACAGTTTTTAAAAAAGTAATATATAGTGGTTACTAAGGGCTGGGGGTTGGGGGCGTGGGTGGGGTGTTAATGTTTAAGGGGTACAGAATTTCAGTTTAGGGTGATGAAAAAGTTCTAGAGATGGATGGTGGTGATGGTTGCACAATGTGAATGTAGTTAAGGCCACTAAACTGTATACTTTAAAATAGTTAAATCAGTACATTTTATGTTGTGCATGCTTTATAACAATAAATTTGTTTTTTAAAAAAAAGAAATGTGATACTATGTAAGTGTTAGAAATGCTCTTAAAAGATGTCATGGGAATCAGACCGACACTGAAAAATGACTCAGCAAGGCAATTTTACTTCTGCAGAAGAGAGCACAGCCAACCAAAAAAATCCGATGGGCAAGCACAGTGAATGGGAAGTCCATTCTCCTTTACATCTTTGACACGTTGCTGCACCGTGTTCTGACTGGCTTAAGAGCATGGTTTCACATTCTGGCGTGAATGATTAATTCACGTGGGATGGTACAAAAGGGGTGGGGTTGACCTTTGCACTTTAACTGCCTATGAGGAAATGGGGTGAAACTATGCTTTTGTCTTATAGGGAAGTAAAGATCTAGGTTGTAGGTTAAGCTACAAAATAGAAGTTTATACAAAAAGGAAATGGAGTTAGTACCTAAACTATACCTTTGACAGAAAAGATTTTTTGATTCTCACATAAGGAATAAATTAGAGGGTGTTCTATGGAAAAAAAAAGAGGAAATTGCTTGACACACTTGGAGATGAATGAGGCATGCAATGGGGTGAAAGAAGTGAGATATAGCTGAGAGAAGCCATGAGAATAAATATATTTTGGAGATTAATAAAGAGAAGTTAGTAAGGTGGGAGGTTTTAAAAAAGGATATTCAAGGGTTGAAAACCTAACCAATTTTGAAAGAAAGGGTGCAAAAGGGATAGTATTTTGAGTCATTGCATGTCTAAAGACACTTTTATTCTCTCCTCACTTGATAGCTTTGATTAGCATAAACTTCTAGGATGAAAATTATTTTCTTTCATAACTCAAAGGTCATATTGCATTGTGTTTCTGGCTACCAGTGTTTTTGAGATGGGAAAGGAATCAATTTTAATTTCTCTTCCAATATATGTTAAGTGGAGAAGTATGAAATTGGTTGCTTTTCTGTTTCTCTGTAGGAAACCTGATTTTTCTTTCTGCAAGCTGTCTTTTATCCATGCCTAGTATTTTCCATCTTCACAAAAGAATGTCTTGTTTAGATCATTGCATTCATGTTTTTAGGTTCTGGGTACAATTTCATTGAGGCAGTTTTAAATTCTTCCATTCTAGCAATTTTTGTACTGTTTTCTTAAAAAAAATTTATACATACACATGCACACATATGTAGGGTTTTGAACATAATTGATTGGTACCCTTATTTTATTATATCCATATACTTTTCTAAACTATTGTTCTCCTTCTAAATTTGTATACAAATTCAGAGATACTTTTCTGCCTTGTACTGAACCATCAACTTTACTTTCCTATTTGAAAATTTCATAGCATCTTTCATGTGTCATGATTTCTCCTTATTCTTACTGCCCTGTTTTTATTTGGTGGATACAATGTCTTTTATTAATCTGCTGGGCTGAGTAATTCTAGATTCCTTTACTGCTACGGCTCTCGTGGTGCCCTGGACTTTTTCTTTACATTTTTCAGCTTCCTTTCCAGCTCTGAATATAGACATCTGGCCCCTTTAATGGGGCTGTGGTCTTGCCCATCATGTTTCTGTAGTGGTAGCTCTGGAGGTTGAACAAGTTCACCTGGGAAATCGAAACTTTCAGATTTTCTTCCAATTTCATCTTTTGTGTCTCAACTCTCCTCCCACCCCCTGTTTCTCTTTGCTTTTGGGTGCTTCCCAGCATCTTCAAATACATTTTTAAGAAACTGATTAATTTAGTAATTGTTCACTTGAGCACTTCACTCTTCTACCTTAACCAGAAGCTTAACATGGTTTTAAAAACATGATACAATTTTTTGTTTGATTTTCTAGTATTCTTCTTGAGATAAATTACATTAAAAATAAAGTTTAAAACTCTACAATAATTTGTGCTATAGCATCTTTGAGCCGATGAAGGTTAAGAAGGGAGTTCTTATTGAATTCAATTTTCGCTGAAGTCATTTTCCAGAAAATAAATTAGGCTAAATTAAGTAGCATTTAAAGGGTAAATTGTTATTGAGCATCAGTGAGAGGATTGATCAGGTTAGAAGTAAAATTGATCCTTTTCCATAAAGATTGAAAGGGTTTTTATATTTTGCTAGAGGCCTGGTGCTCAAAAGTCATGCACTGGGGCGGTGGGGGGGTGGGCTCAGCCTGGCCTGCGCCCTCTCATAGTTCGGGAGCCTTTGGTGGACATCCCTCTTGCAGTTCGGGAGCCCTCGCTCCTTACCCCTCGCCTGCTCCCTGCTCCTTAGCACTGCTGTGGAGGTGGGAGAGTCTCCCGCCACTGCCGTTGTGAGCCCGCTTGTGGCTGAGAGGCACTCCCCCTGTGGGAGCACACTGACCACCAGGGAGCAGCTCCTGCATTGAGCATCTGCCCCCTGGTGGTCAATGCGCATCATAGCGACCGGTCATTCTGGTAATTCCGCCGTAATGGTTGCTTAGGCTTTTATTATATAGATATCTTCTGTCATGTTAGCAGGGAATGACAGACAGTCAGTCCATTTATGTGCTTAATCCATTGATACTGAGGTTTATCAGGTGCCAAAGCCAATGTTTTATGTTTATGGAGACAATCAGGTTAGGAAACATTTCCAGAATGGATTTTGCTTAGATTATTCATCATAGTACTCAAGTGTTCCTGTAGAAATGCTAGTTCTCTGTTTCATTCTCTTTTATGATCAGTTTTCTATTTTGTAGCTATGAAGTATTATATTTTGATATTTACTTGCACTTTGAGAATTTGTAGAGAATGTATAAATCCCTCAATAAAATAAAATGAACTATTTTTATGATTTCTTACTTTAGTCTGTGTATTTAACCCTAGTCTTTGACTTTCAGACAATATTTTAAGGCTGGATCATTTTAATTTTTTCTTTTACTTTATTAAATTTAATGGTGTATCTATGTGTTATTTATGTATGTGGGGTATTTTGTTTGTTTGTTTTGCTTAATCTCTTCACCTTCCTTCATTTAGCTCCCCAAACTCCCTCTCTTCTGACAGTTGTAAGTCTGTTCCATGTATCCATGCCTCTGTTTCTGTATTGTTCATCATTTTATTTTGTTCATTAGTTTCCACATATAAGTAAAATCATATGAAAATTAAGCCTATTTTCTGTTATTAATAATAAAGCCAGTTTAATATGTATATTTTCCTCTAGACTAGAGACATAATCAATAAAACTGATAACTGATCAGAATTTATTTTCTAATAAGATGATTAAAAATAATTGCCATTTTAAAAAAAGATATTATTATTAAATTAATATCAGATTTTTTAAAGCTATTAACTCCTTTGACAACAAATATATTATTCCTGATTTCAGCATCTCACTGTATGTGTCAACCACAGAATTCTTAGCTGTAGTGTTAGACACGTGTAATTTAAATCTTTATATTCATTTGCTCATCATCTGCAGATTCTTTTATGGGCATTGTCTGATCACGTATTTGGCTCATTTACATTGAAATAGTCCTGGGGCTCTTTTAATGTGTGTTTCCTTCCCTACTTTACTTTTGTTTTTAATGTTATTTTTGTTTCAGATTTATTTTTCAGATTGTATTTCAGATTTTTTGTGTTTTTAATTTCTAGATTCAATCTAACCTATTAGAAATATCTAATTTACTGATGTGTATTCATTTTTTAAAGTGCTACTCTCTTGAATCACTTCTATATTGTTCATTATTTTTAGAGTCATAGGATTTTTAAAACCAAGGTCATCTGAATCTTTTTCTTAATGGCCATTATTACAGAAAAAATATTGTTGGACTGGGGCACATGGTGAAACAAGACACTATTACCTACATATTTCCCATTTTATTTTTTGCAATTAAATGTTTGAAACCGTATATTAATACATGGTCTCTTATTTCTATTTTATAATCATTGTAAAATGTTCTTCTTTGAGTTGACTATATCTTGTTTTGGGATTATACTAAATTTTTCACAAATTATTTCAGAGAATCTAATTAAACAGCATATACACTAAATGTACATACTATTTAATAAAGAGGGAGTATGCAAATTGACTGTCACACCATCACAAAGATGGAGGCATCCACAGCAGAGGCGGGGTTTCCGTAAAACAAGATGTCTGTACCCACAGCGGAGGTCGAGTTCCAGTAACGAGCGTTAAGGAGCAATCAGCAGGGACCTGAGGCTGTGTGGCACGAGGCCAGGGCTGGGGACCTGAGCCTGCGCCTCCAGCCTTGTGGGGCTTGATGGGGGATCTCAGACCATGTCCCCTGCCTGGTGGGGCTTGATGAGGGATCTCAGGCTGCATCCCCTGCCCAGCAGGGCTTGACGGGGGACCTCAAGGAGAGCCCTCCATGCTGCGGGCCTTGACAGGGATCTCAGGCCGTGCCCCCCTGCCCAGTGGGGCTTGATGGGGGATCTCAGGTCATGTCCCCCACCTGGCAGGGCTTGATGGGGGACCTCAAGACGCATCTCCCGCCCCAGCTCTGGGCCAGGGGACCTCAGGCCACGCCCCCCACCTGGCAGGGCTTGATGAGGAACTTCAGGCTATGCCCCCAGCCTGGCAGAGCTTGATGGGGGACTTCAAGGCACGGCCCCCACCCCGGTGCTGGGCTGGGGGACCTCAGGCAGCACCACCTACCCTGGCACCAGGCTGAGGGACCTCAGGCCATGCTCCCCACTTTGGTGCCAGGCCGGGGAACCTGAGGATGTGCGCCCACCCAGCGCTAGGCTAGGGGACCTGCAGCTGTGCCCCCTGCCTGGCGGGGATTGATGTGGTTGGGCCGGCAGGGTCTGGATCTCACCCAATGGTGATGGGGCTGCCTGGGTCTGGGTTTCCCGTGATTTTGAGGTGACACGGGTGGGCGGGGATTTGACTCTGGGTCCCACGGCATGCCCCAGACTCTGACAGGAAGAAGATTTTCATATACATTTTACTAATTTTCTTTCATCTCTGACACTTCTATTATAGAGAAAGGGCAAATAGCAATATTAAAATATTTCCTCTAATTAATCCCCTTTTAATGTGCACAATTTCGTGCACTGGGCCACTGGTATCCTTAATAATATACATTCTTTGTAAATAAAATGTATATATTTATAATGTCTTTGGTCAAATATTTTACCCATTAAGAACATGGTTTTATAAGTTTATATATTGTTCTTATGTTATTCTATATTATTTCAGAAAATTTTATCTCTTCTCTTTCTTTTCTAGTTCTTTCAAATTAATCTATATTTATCTTAATGAAATACAGGAGCAATATAATTTACTGCCAGTTAGAATGCTAACCATACTGTAAAATAATAACTCTTTTGTATGAAAGCAATACTTTTTAGAAAATATGGGTTGTTGTTTTTTCATTGATTTTTAGAGAGTGAGAGGAAGGGGGAGAGAAGAAAACAACATCCAAAAGAGAGAAACATAGGTCACTTGGCTGCCTCTTGCAAGCCCCTACTAGGGTTAAGCCCTCAATCCTGGCATGTGTCCTCACCAGGAATTGAACCCATGACTTCTTGGTGCATGGGAGGATGCTCAACCAACTGAACCACACCGGCTAGGGCAGAAAGCAATAACTTTTTCATAGCTATGTAAAGTTCAGTGAAAGGTTAAATTAAAGCCATCTTATTTTTACCACTTTTTGTAAGAATAAATCCCCATGAGTACTAATTTATACAAGAAAACAAACAGAAACAAATGTAGAAATAAAATAAATAATTCAAGCTAAACCACTCATGCACATTTTCTCTGATTGTACAAACTCAGGAGGTTTTAGATACACATTTTAGCTACCCTTTATAAAGCTAATCAACCTGACAAGCAAAACCTCTTTTGTTATATTATTAAACCACGTTCACTTGCTTTGATATTGCCTCTCTTAATTATCATTAACTTTTTTACATTCCAAGTATAAAAACTGCATTGAATAAAAAACACACAAGAAAAAAAAAAAACCTCAATTCAGAGGAAGCCAGAATAATCAGGAGAGATACTAATAAGTGTGTTGTTGATGACAACTCTACTATGGTTTTCAATCAAATCTGCTGCTTCGACCACAGACACCTTTCCTCACACAATGTCTTAATTTATTACTTCAATTTATTTGCTGGCCTATTTTATTTGTAGGCTTAGTCTAATTTTAACACTGTCAAGAATAATTCAGAGAGTATCGGGAAAGTCTGCTTAGAGGAGAGAACCTACGTTAATCTTTTCTGACATTAATAGAATTAGACCTTATTAACTCTGGCATGATTTATTTCATATTGTGTAAATACTAAGTGCAAGCATCATGTTCTCATTGAAACAAGTGTTTTACATGCTTCATATACTGCAATTTAAAATAGGAATTGAAAGTGAGCCTTGAAAATAATTTGAAATTACTTAAATCTTGTCAAACTTAGAAAGATTATTACTGACAAATGGGAAATACTAAATGTTGACAAATAGTGCTCATGGAAGTAACGGCGGGTGGGGGGGGGGGGGGCGTAAAAGTGGATCCCTCATATAAAGAAATGGGGCAGATGCTTAACATACTTGTTGGGCTCTGCAATATTCTTCAAGCAGATATTCTCTTTAGGTGAAGAAAATCTTCTCAATATAATTACATGTGTTTAATGCAAATTTTATTTTATTTTTATACCAGGAGAACTGAAACTCAGATAAGTTAATGTTTGGGTTTTGTTTTGTTTTACTGTTTTGTTTTGTTTTCAGCCAGAGAGGGTAGTTTAGGGTATCATTGTTAAGATTGAAGCAAACTTGGTGTGCTTGGGAGAGTTAAGAAAAGTTATGAGATAGGGACAGGAAATTTACCTGCCTTACAACATTTGACTCAGTTTATCTGAGTTACTATGTCACATGTCCTGGCATACTTTATGATAATGAAAAAGGAACTATGCTTAAAATTGCCTAAATTTTCATTGTTTAGGAGCACTTTCTGAAGAAATGAGAACATGGTGGGGGTGTTCCCATTCCTGCTCTATTTGTGATTAAACAGCAAAGTATTATTGTTACTTTTCTTTCCATTGACTTGGGCTGACATCATCAGCTTATTAGCCGGATGATTCAGGCCAAACAGTTGGTTGACAGTCCACTGGAGAATTTTTTAAAGGTGAGAATATTAGAATTTGCATCTTTAGAGAACATAGTGTATCTACATCTAAGTTGCAGATGCATGGGAACTATTGGAACTACTATGTAACCACTATAAGATGAAAAGAAAATATTAACATTGGCTTCTTTGAAATGCAAGTGATGAAAAAATGTTTAAAAGTTAGATAGGATACTGGTCTTTGTTCTTTTGAAATGAGAGCAGAGATAGCACATTTTTTAAGTCTCAATTATTTACTTGCCAGAAACATGGAGGGAATTATTAGGCAAAGATTTTATATTTCTAGAACAGTTTATTTTGTAGCTGTCAATTTGGGTGTGAATTATACAGCTTAATATAGTAGAAGAATGACTGAAAACAAGTAAAGGGATTTGCTACATCTGTGTAATATTCATTGTTAACTGGAATTTGCATACCTTATCCAAATTCTTTTTAAAAACACACCAAATTAGAGTTTGTTTACTTTTGGGAATCATGCAGGACTACTTAATAAAACATTTATGCATTTGTCTTTAAATGACCATTTCATACATCAGTGATAACTTCTGTTTTTCTTAATTTGGTGGGAGCCATGATGTTATGATGTTATAGAAATTACACCAATGATAAGAACATTTTACTCCTTAGAGAAAAATAATATCCAAAAATGTAGTTTTTATAAATGAGAGAGCAAGTGTACTGAAAGATTGATATTTTAGAACCAGAAGACACTCTAGGGCTCATATAAGCCTAACATCAAACCTAATGTCAGGGAGGCCAAGTGACTTGCCCTAGGTCACACACTTGGACCTAAAACCCAGACCTCATTTTATCATCTAATTCTTAATCTACCTTAGTATAGTCTGAAAACTAACTGAATATTTTAGGACTATTGAGTGGAATAACACTATGTGTGCAGCGTATTTGTCTTGTAATTATTTAGCATATTAGTCTTAGAATTTTATATATATACAAGAGGCTTGATGCACGAAATTAGTGCAAAAGTAGGCCTTCCTTCTCCCAGTTTCCAGGACCGGATTTCCTCTGACACCCAGGACCCAGGCTTCCTTTGCAGCCCCAGATTCATCCAGAAGGTCTAATTAGCATATTATGCTTTTATTATTATACTAGAGACCTGGTGCACGAAATTCGTGCATGGAGGGGGGTTTCCCTCAGTCCAGCCTGTACCCTTTCCAATCTGGGACCCCTGATAAATGGGCAGTTGGACATCCCTCTCACAATCCAGGACTGCTGGCTCCCAACTGCTCGCCTGCCTGCCTTCCTGATTGCCCCTGACCGCTTCTGCCTGCCAGCCTGATCACCCCCTAACCACTCCCCTGCCAGCCTGATTGATGCCTAACTGCTCCCCTGCCAGCCTGTTTGCCCCCAACTTCCCTCCTCTGCCGGCCTAGTCACCCCTAACTGCCCTCCCCTACAGGCTTGATTGCCCACAACTGCCCTCCCTTGTAGGCCTGGTACCTCCCAACTACCCTCCCCTGCTGGCCATCTTGTGGCAGCAATCTTGTGTCCACATGGGGGCAGCCATCTTGTGTGTTGGAGTGATGGTAAATTTGCATATTACTCTTTTATTAGGTAGGTTGTTGACTATATTCCCTGTGCTTTTCTTTACATCTCTGTGGCTATTTTGTAACTATGAATTTGTGCCTTTTTATCCCTTCACCTTTTTCACCCATTTCCCAATCCCCTCCACTTTGGCAACCATCAATCTGTTCTCTGTATCTATAAGTCTGTTTCTGTTTAATTTGTTTGTTTATTTTGTTCTTTAGATTCAATATATAAGTGAAGTCATATGGTATTTGCCTTTCTCTGTCTAGCTTATTTCACTTAGCATAATATCCTCTAGGTCCATCCATGCTGTAGCAAATGGTAAGATATCATTCTTTTTTTATGGCCAAGTGTTCTCCAAAGAGGGCATACAGATGGTCAATAGAAATTTGCAGAGATACTCAACATCACTAATCATCAGAGAAATGCAAATTAAAACCACAGTGAGGTATCACTCACATTTGTCAGAAAAGCTATCCTATATAATAAAAGCCTAATATGCAAATTGACCATCACTCCAACACACAAGATGGTTGCCCCCATGTGGTCAAAGATGGCCGCCCCCATGTGGACAAAAGATGGCTGGCAGGGGAGGGCAGTTGGGAGTGACAAGGCCTACAAGGGAGGGTAGTTGGGGGCAATCAGGCCTGCATAGGAGGGCAGTTAGGGGTGATCGGGCTGGCAGGGGAGGGCAGTTGAGGGGTACCAGGCCTGCAGGGGAGGACAGTTGGTGGGGACCAGGCCTGCAGGGGAGAGCAGTTGTGAGGGACCAGGCCTGCTGGGGAGGGCAGCTGGGGGCAACCAGGTGGGCAGGAGAGGGCAGTTAGGGTCAACCAGGCTGGCAAGTGAGGACAGTTAGGGGTGACCAGGCTGGCAGGGGAGGGCAGTTAGGGGTGACCAGGCCGGCAGGGGAGGGCAGTTGGGGTCAACCAGGCTGGCAAGGGAGGGCAGTTAGGGGTGACCAGGTCGGCAGAGGAGGGCAGTTAGGGGTGACCAGGCCGGCAGAGGAGGACAGTTGGGAGCGACCAGGCCTACAGGGGAGGGCCATTGGGGGCGATCAGGCAGGCAGGGGAGCGCAGTTAGGGGTGACCATGCTGGCAAGGGAGTTCAGTTAGGGGTGACCATCCCAGAAGGGGAGGGCAGTTGGGTGCACCAGGCTGGCAGGGGAGGGCAGTTAGGGGTGACCAGGTGGCAGGGGAGAGCAGTTAGAGGCAATCGGGCTAGCAGGGGAGCAGTTAGGCATTGATCAGGCTGGCAGGGGAGCAGTTAGGGGTTGATCAAGCTGGCAGGCAGAAGTGGTTAGGGACAATCAGGCAGGCAGCCAGGCGAGTGGTTGGAAGTCAGCAGTCCTGGATTGTGAGAGGGATGTCCCAGATTGGAGAGGGTGCAGGCTGGGCTGAGGGACACACACACACACCCCATGCATGAATTTCATGCACCAGGCCTCTAGTCATCAATAAATCAACAAACAAGTATTGACAAGGATGTGGAGAAAAAGGAACCCTTATGCACTGTTTGGTGGGGTTTCAAATAAGTGCATTAGTATGGAAAACACTGTGGAGAATCCTCAAAAATTCTACTTCTGGATATATATCCAAAGAAGCCCAAACCACTAATTTAAAAGAATATATGCAGCCCTATGTTCATTGCAGCATTATTTACAATAAACCTATGGAAGCAGCCCAAGTGCCCATCAATATATGAGTGGATTAAAAAAATAAAAAGCTGTGATAAATTTATACAATTTACTATTATTTGGTTTATTTCCTTTTAATTTAAAGATAAAAGTCTTAGTATAGACATGTGCTTTCATTTCTCTTGGGTAAATGCATAGGAATGAAATGGCTTGATAATATGGTAGATTTATGTTTAACTTCTAAGAAACTGAAAACTGTTTTCCAAGGCAGATGAACTATTTTAGAAGCCCACCAGCAGCAGAAGAGAACTAAAAAATAAAATAAAATAAAATAAAATAAAAAATAAACAAAAACATTGAGTATTTACTAATAAATGCAGTTCTTAGACAATTTTGTTAAATAAAATATAATTTTTAGCCACAGTACCTAAACTCTGAGCCCTAGGGTGCCAATGGGTGATAGTGTGGAAAAGGAAATGTGAAACAACAAAGCTGTCATCCTTGAATAATTAGGACTTTCTAGATGAGTGATCACAACAATGAAATGGCAAATATGATTCTGACCTGAAGGAATTCTAAAAGCCTTTAAATTGGAGGTGAGACCTGAGCAAGGACATGAGGGCTAGGCAGGATCCCATGAGTCAGAGAGAGTGAAATCTTTGCCATAGAACACAAATGGGAAATGAACACCCATTATTTCAGAAATAAAGGCAGAGAACTCTGATGTGGGTTAAATAGCAGGTGTTTTGATTTCTGAGTAGCAGTTAACATTATCTAGAGTTGATGGAATTTGAGGCATCAGTGGATTAACATTTTAATTAAAATGTTAATCTTTTAAATTCTGTCTCAATACTTTGAATTGCAAATCAGAACCATGTTACATTTATACACAAGAGACACCATTGGTTTTCTGACCTTGATTCTCATTAAACTGCATCCCAATCACAGAGCTTCTGTAGTACAAGGTAAAAGCTACACAAATAAAAAGCCTGGCATGCAGGCCTAAAACCACCTTACATGGCACAAAATCATATTTCAGAATGGACATTTCTTGGTTGAATTGCTGTTATGTAATCAAATGTCTCCATGTCAAATGCAAACATATTATCTGTTATATCACATGGGCTGGTCTGAAACTTGAAGTGACAAAACCTATGAGTTCTTGAAAATGTATTAACAGTTTAGTAAATGCTTTCTAAGAAGGCAAAAATAAAAAACAAAAAAAATCCCCAGAAAACTGATACATGATAATCAGGTGTTAGGGGAAGGCTATAAAAGATTCAATGTCAATTCCTCTGACTCCTTTCTGGCTAATAGTAATCCTAAATCATTCTTTGATCAATGGGTGTTTCTGCTCCAAAAAGCTGGGGGGTGGGGAGAGGGATGTCCCCTGGGTAATATATATTGGCTTTAGTAGATATTTTGCCAAAAATTGTATGGGTCCTTTGGCCCCTGTTGAGGAAGTGGATGCAGGGTTTAATGCGGACCCTTTGTTCCACATGTTTGACAGAGGAGTGAAGGCACCAACCACTGGTGCTCAATGTTCAAAATGCAAATGTCCGCTGATCAACACAGACAAAGAATGAGCAAAACTCTTGCACACAATGAATTTTGTAGATGTCATTTGAAAAGGGGAAGGCCAGGCTTCTTTATTTAAAAAACAAACAAACAAACAAACAAACAAAAACCTTAAAGTCGGGTATGGGCTGCATTAAATATGAATGATAATAGATCTAATAGATAAATAGCAACTCTGTATGATATACTTACTCTGCTAGTCCTCACTTTTTCTTCCACATTAGAACAAAAGCTGATAAAAGAAAATGACGTGAATAAAAGCTAGGAAAATATAAAGCTAAAAGAACCATAGGAACCCTCATGCACTATGGGTGGGAATGCAGACTGGTGCAGCCACTGTGGAGAAGAGTATGGAGTTTCCTCAAAAAGTTAAAAACGAAACTATCATTTGAGCGAGTAATCCCACTTCTAGGAGTATATCCCAAGAAATCAGAAACACCAATCAGCAAGGATATATGCACCCCTATGTTCATAACAGCACAATTTTCAATAGCTAAGGTTTGGAAACAGCCTAAGTGCCCATCAGCAGATGAGTGTATTAAAAAATAGTGGTACATCTACACAATGGAATACTATGCTGCTGTAAAAAAAAAAGAAGGAACTTTTACCATTTGCAACAGCATGGATGGACCTGGCGAGCATTATGCCAGTCGGAGGAAGATAAATATCACATGATCTTACTCATTTCTGGAATCTAATGAACAACATAAACTGATGAACAAAAATAGATCCAGAGACAGAAGAACATTGAACAGACCATCAAACTTCAGAGGGAAGGCAAGGGAGGTGGGGGTGGAGATCAACCAAAGGACTTGTATGCATGCATATTAGCATAAGCAGTGGACATGGACACTGGGGTGGTGGAGGCTTGTCCTGGGGGGTAGGAATGGCTGGGAGGGGTCGATGCGGGGAAAAGGATGCATATGTAATACTTTAAACAATAAAATAACAAAGAATATGAAACCTCTGAAAACCATTGCAGGTACACAAAATAATCCAAGTGTTTGTTTTGTATTGATCTGTGTCTAGAAGTGGCTTTTGTTTCTAAACGTTCTCTACTGTATCCTGAATCTTCTGAAAATTGTAAGTTGAGAGAGACAACTGTGTGAAATTTGTGATATTTGGAATAAAAAAAAGTTAATTTTACTAAATTCACAACTGTTTAAAGTCAGTTGAGCTAACTTCAGAAAACAGATTAATATTTTAGAGATATAACGTTTGGTTAGGTAAAAGGAAAGTTCACCCCAAATACTGAATTTCCATATAATTATGTCCATTGGAGAGTAGATTTAAATGGCCTATTATTGAAGATAAAAATAAAAGAAACATATTTCATAAAGCATCTTTCCCACTGAGGGAATGGATCTCAGGGTTACGGACAAAAGGAAGGCAGAAGTCGGCTTTGGAGCAACCTTGCTTTTCTCCCTGCCGTGCTCTCCACTCTCCAGCAGGCTCCTAGGAAGAGTGGTTCCATTTTCTATTAAAGAATGATTTCACTTTAATTTCTACTTCCCAGTAGTTCTGGGAAGAAATCTTGGAGGTTATTCTCATGTTTATAGATATGGAGCTACATTCAAGAAAGGGCAAGTGACTTGTTGAGGTCGTGAAGCTAACACATGGGATAACAGACATTAGAATCCAGGTGTTTTGACAACTTATTTCATGTTCTTCTCTCTTTTTATAGAGACCATTGGACCAGAGATACAGGGATCATTATACAACAGGGCCAAGGACTTAGTGTGAATAGGGAATGCTGGACATTCAGTGTATCCCTTTGTAATGTGTACCTCTTTGCCGTATCTTAGAAACTATTTTAGATTGGGTTTCACTGGAAGCCAACTCTGATACAAGGATTTCAGTGTTAATAGTTATGCCTATTAAAATTTGGGTAAGGACTGTTGCAAGCAATTCATGAGAACACTAGGGTCAATGACTCTGTGTAACATCACATTGGCCAAAAGGAAGGTAAAATAATCTCCAAACAGCTTATTACCTATTGCCTTCCTAGAACTCTGTTGAATTGTACCATTTTTATTGTACTTGTTGATTTCTGATTACTTTTTTTCTCATTCATGATGGTTGCTCTAGAAAAAAACCTAATATATATAGTATAAGTAGCTCTACATGTACACATATAAATAGCTCTAATTAAAGCTCAATAGAAAATATGCAACATTACAGATTAAATTGATGTAATTAACAAAATAATTTATGTGGAATCCTTTATGCTTTAACATATTAAAATAAATTAGGAGGTTTTAGGAAGTTAATAATTAATTTGAGATGTTTATGTAAGATATTAACTCAATAATGTATTCTGTTTTCTTTCTACATTTTAATATTTATATAATTTATAAGTTGGTTTTAAAAAGAGGGAGTATTTTAAACTATAATTGGATCTATTTCTATTAATTTATAGTCAAGGGGAGTACACTTATTTAAGATAGAGAAATAACATTTGCATTGCATTAACATTTTACTAAGAGAGACAAAATATTTGTACTTATTAGTATAAAGAAGCTTATTAGATTTTACATGGCTTTGAATAGGAAAACATTTCATTTTTTTAAAAGAAATATAGCTTTTTGGATACTCAGCCACTTTTCTTACTTGCTGTCTTTGTAGTTATTTTTCCTTAACTGCACTTTTTTTTCATAATGTCTTCATTTTTATTTCTCTGTTTTTATGCCTTTGGGACCGTCCTGTAGCTCTTTGTAGTACTTAAGACTAAAAATATCTAAATGCCTCAGTGAATGCTGCAGAAGCCTTGCCTAAACCTGGGCACAAACCCTGGACCCTGTGGGGTGTGGCATGGCCACAAATCCTTTTGTAAACAAGATGGAATATAAATAAGCATAGGAATAAATACATGTGGCATCATGAAAGAAGCTACAGGCAGGCTCTTCATCTAAAATTATAGATGTGCCTCTCTGACATTCCACCCCTATGGAAGTGTTCCTTGTCCTTAGAATTGCCAGTGCTCTTGAGGGAGACACACCTCTTCAGTTCTTTTGAGTGCTCTTCCTTACATTTCAGAGAGCATGAGGATAGACATTACTGAGAAAGGACACAGAGCCAGATCAAAGAGCCATAAGCATGCCCAACACAAATTCTGCCTACTTATTACATTTTCTAACTCAGGGTTTTTACAGTAAAAGATAAATGAAGGCCTTTTATGAACAGAAAAGTTTGTCTTTTTTAAATTTGCATTTACTTTGAGAGAAAAGCCCTGCAGGTTGGTTGGTTTTCAGATTAAAGAACCATAAAAATAAGTTAATATTGAAGTTGTGAAGAAATGAGGACATTGGCTGGACTGCAGGCCTTACTCTAGTCCACTCTTCTCCGTGAAGTATGTCTTATTTTGAGTAATTTGCTTTATCTCTCTGGGCACAAATTCGTGTCTAAAGAAAATTGAACTAGATGATTCCTAATGCCCCTCATTGCCTTTGTTTTATAAACAATAACAAATGAAAAATAAAATGAGTCATTTTTAGAAATTTTATTAGTTTTAAAATTACCACCTCAGGCTTACAAATCTGGAGTTATTTTCTATGATTCAGTGAATTTAAAAAAAATTATTGAAAAAAAGGGGAAAATGATTTAGGTAAAGCAATAAGATCATTATTTAATGTTGAAGCTCCAGGCTTTGTGGGTTTTGAATTTAAAGCTGGATGAGTATTGTACTTCTGGCCACATTTTAACTCATTCTTCAACAGAAGTAACTTCCTACCTTTTAAAAGACTGCAGTAATTTTGACATCTTTCAGGCATTGCACTAATTACATTATGAACTGCATATGAATTTCGTTTTTAAAAGTAGGAAATGAAATAATTATTAACTTCTGCCTGAATATTTGAGATCACCCCACATTAATGTATAAACCCCATTAGAATGAATTCCACCATAAATGCACATGTGAATAAAAAAATATTGTTAGAAATAAAATAAATCCACCTAGGTTAAAATGCCAAGTGGTAATATGGTAGGCTGGTAGACAGACATGAGGAAAGCAAGAATGATAGACCAGGTACAAAAGGTCACCAAGACAGAAAGTCCTGGATGCCTAGCAAGGGGCAAAACTGGGAAAACAACTAACTCACCCCAGGGTAACTTTTCCTCCCCTAGCATATTATTGGTCATGCAGGGTCTGGCCCTCCCCTTGACCTTTCTTCCCAGGCGTGTCACTAGTCATGTGGGAAAGCCCTTTGAGAGAGGAACAAGGGGCAGAAAAGTGGCCTCATGCAACTCCTATGGGAGCCCTTGCATGACCACTCTCTTAAACATTAACCCCTAGGAATAACATCTAGGCTTCAGCTGTGTGTCAGCTCTAGGCCCAGAAAAGCAGCAAAACCAGACAGTTGATGCCATGAATGACATCAGGACCAGCTCCATTGACTAATGACCTCTGCTCCGGCCCCACCCAATCAGTGGAGACCATGAGCCTGAAAGGATCCACCTGGAAAGTTAATGACTATTCTATTGAGATCCTCGGGAAACCTCCAGAATTCAGTGGTTCTCAACCTTCCTAATGCCGCGACCCTTTAATCCACTTCCTCATGTTGTGGTGACCCCCAACCATAAAATTATTTTCGTTGCTACTTCATAACTGTAATTTTGCTGCTGTTATGAATTGTAATGTAAATATCTGTGTTTTCCGATGATCTTAGGCGACCCTGCTAGCGGTTCTCAACCTGTGGGTCGCATTACGATTCATAACAGTAGCAAAATTATAGTTATGAAGTAGCAACGAAAATAATTTTATGGTTGGGCATCACCACAACATGAGGAACTGTATTAAAGGGTCGCGGCATTAGAAAGGTTGAGAACCACTGTTCCAAATAAATGCCCTCAGGATGGTGAACCCAGTGCAGCTCTCTCTGTGGAGCACACCTGTGCCTTTCCCTACCCTCTTTTCCGAGGTACATTTTCATTATATCTCTCTTAAGCTCCAAGGGCCCTTCTTTGGCCTCTATAACTTGTTTCCTGTGCCCATTTCTTCTATGGATAACTTCTTTCACCTCTGTGACTTTCTAAATAAATTTTCTTTTATAGTTTTTCTTGGCTCTGAATTCTTTCTTAGCCAGAAATGAGATTGCTGAAGTGAGGTCTAACAGCTGGTGCCATCATCACCATGGCCACAGAAGTAATGAATAAGTACAGTTACTCCTGGATGAAATTATCTAAAAATATAATTATAAATTATTCACAAATGTAGATTTTAGGAGGAACTTAATATTTCCAAATAATTTTCTCAGAATAAACCCTATTACTTTATCTCCAGTATTAGAATTTTGCCTGATTAATATCTAAAACTTGTAAATGATAATGGTATTTGGTGTTTGGCTATATATAGAGTTCACACTACTTAATGAGATAAAAGCAAAAAACAAACAAAACAAAACAAAACAAAAAACCTTAGGAAACAAGATGATATAAGCTGTGTTTGCACATATGGAAGAGCTACCGAAGAGGTGCTCTCTGTATTAACATTAGAGTGTTCTTTATCTATTTAGCCATTCAATAGTTCATTGTAATAATATCCAAGATTTTAAATGGATTTATAAGTCACTATTTTAGGATGTGACAAAATTGGAATCTTCTTCACCAACTGCCTTGGAGTTTCTTGGAGAAGGACATTTCAGGATACCAAGGGACAGAGACTCACTTCATTGATTTGTTCAATGGTGCCTTTACAAGGCAGTTTTAGTAACTTTCAAGTGTTATCCCTACTGCTTTCTCTTCTCCACTCAGGAGAGCTGCCCCTTGCCCCTACCCACAAGCTGGCATGCTCCTTCAGTCACAGGGTGGACACAGGGCTTAGCTTTATGGAGAGGACCATGACTGTGTGTGCTGGGACAGGGACATCCGCCATAGCAGCTATTCATTCACAAATATCTTATTTAATTTGAGGCAAGTACAAAGATGCCATCCAACTGACACTCTCTTGGCTTAATGAGGCACCAAGAGACTATATTTTTCGCTGCTCTCTAATAAGAACCTAAAATAGAAGCTCATACAATCTCCTGACAAGGAGATTCTATAAGCCTTATATTTCTTTCTTTTGATAGAAGGGCTCTGGGCAAGAGATACATAAATCCTTAAAGTAATTTAAGGCCATGCTCAAAACCTATTAATTCTTATTTTGCATTTTAAAAAATGGACATTATAACATGATGAATGTCAGGTTTGTTTTGTTATCATTTTAATGACAACAAAAGGTATTTGGCCAGGCTTCATAATAATATCTTAGAATATTAACATATTATAATGCGATATTATATTTCAAATACATTATATAAAAAAGATATTTGGCCCTAGCCGGTTTGGCTCCATGGATAGAGCATCAGCCTGCAGACTGAAGGGTCCCAGGTTCGATTCCAGTCAAAGGCACATGCCTGGGTTGTGGGCTCGATTCCCAGTAGGGGGCGTGCAGGCGGCAGCCGATCCATGATGCTCTCTCATCATGGATGTTTCTATCATCTCTCTCTCTCTCCCTCTCGCATCCTCTCTGGAATCAATAAAAATATATATTTTTAAAAAAGAGATTTGCATAATTAAATGTTTATTTAAAAATTCTGGCAAATTTTCCCTATTCTGACATACTGGAAGAACAGAAACTATGGCTGTTGATTAAAAAGCATTTTTTCAGACTATACCTAAAACAGACCATGAACAACTATATAATATTGGTTTGTTGTTTATTTTCTTTTATCTGACATTGGATGATGATTTGTGAGAATATCTAACTCATGGGTTGGAACCAGTGAGTTACTAGAAATTTGTATCTCCCATCCTTGACTTTCTCATTTTTACAATGAAAGTTCCAGAAATAGCCTCAAAAGAACAGATATGTAGTTCAAAAGAAATTGTGGCCCATTATTTTTCCAGTGGGGAAAGAAAAAAATGAAGAATGTTGTATGTTAACCTTATGGTACAGAGCAGCTGGACTATTAGGAAGTAACCTTTGAACTTAATTTATTGACAAAGAAATTCTTTTGAGTTTAAAGAATTTAGAGATTTATAATGTATACAGAAATCAGGACTTAAAAGAATCTTGCAATCTGATAAAAATGAACATATTTCTTTTGCTTAATTGGCAGAATCATGACTTTTTTTCCAACAGGAGGATTCTGGAGGTTGGGCTGACAGTTAATATAAATTTGATGTGGAGATGAGACAAATATTACAAAAGTAAGAGAATTCTTTAGCAGATTTCACGGTGATGGAAAATTCTATTATTCTTTCTGATTGCTTTCCTTTGCTCGGTTTATAAGCCTCTCAGCTTGTGGCCAGGTGTACTTGGGGCAGAGATAGTTGTGCCTACCTGATTATTTCCCAGGGTATCTGGTTTTTTCCACTTAGCATCCTGCTGTCCCTTTCAGAAATGACTTTCACAGATGCATTAGCCTGTGGGCAGCTGTTTACTGCTGAGCCATTCTCTGCTAAAACCAATCAGCAGTTCATTCCAACTGAGAACCAAAGACAGGTTACAATAAAGTATTTTCACTCTAGGCAAAGTTGAAGACCATGGATTTAGAGATATGCCAACTGTTCATGATCTCAAGGGAGTGTTTCTTTTGGAAATGCATGCAGAATCTCTGAGCAGGTATTTCTAAACCATGGTTAGTTGACTATGTTGACTTCTTTAAAGGGCATTGTCCCTGAGCCCTCCTAGGCCACATGCCTGAAATCCAAATTGCTTCTAGGTTATTTAAAAAGAATAGGTTGCAATAATATTAACAACAATTTCTTTAAAAGTTACCTAGACATCATCTAATTGTAAAATACTTTCATTAGCTCCCTTATTTAACAAGGTGTAAACGATATTGGTTATTGTGTGATGGAAATAACATAATTTGTTGTGTTTAACCACTGCCTGGTAGTCATGATATCCATGTGAGTCCCATCATTCATGTGAACAGTGTGTTCTTTCTCAAAACTTCTGAAGACAGAGGAATGATTAAGGAACCATTATTGATGAATGATTACATAGGAAACTTATAAAAATTCATGGCATCTCTTTTATACCTGAGACTAATAATGCATGGAATCACATTCTTAAAATATCTTACTTATTGTGCTCTGAAAAAAATGTCACCAAATGAACACACTAACGTGGGTCTTTGGCCCTTCCACCTATCTTTGCAGCTCTGAGAAACAATTTTAAATACAGAAGAAAGCACACTCATAATAACTCTTTTCTCTGTCTACAAACTTGTATATACTTTGGAACTTAAGGGATTTCTTATAATATAGTCTACTAGTAAAATGACTCTCAACTTCATATTATATTTATGTAATTTTATTCACAAGAATATATTATGACTTGTTTTCAAATTGTTTAACTGTTGAGGTATTTGGGCATAAATATGGACAGGACAAAGTGCATAAAATATACTAAAATTTAGTTATGTTAAAACTTCATTTTGTTATATAGAAAACATGTATATAACTCTAAGTTGCATACCCTGTAGCATCTTTGGCCAAATTACACAGGTGAATTAAATAAGAGATATTTTTACACTGTATATTTAGTAAAGCTATTTACTTTCTGGCGATCTTTAAAATTTATTTTGTCATTTCCCATACTAAAAATTACAGAAGCTGTGACTAAAGTAAAATAAAACTTAGAATTAGATAAAACTTTAAAAAGTTTTGATTGGGTTTCCTAGGCTCCTAACAGTGGAAAGAACATTTTAGTCTCACAAGCAATGTGTTTGATTTTGAATTTTGTTACTAACAATTTGGGTCTCTTGCCTGATGCATCCAAAGGAATGGAGATTTATATGTTTAGCCAGTGAGGGTGGTGTTACAGAGTCTGTTATTGTGTTCTACTAGAGGCCCAGTGCATGAAATTTTTGCATGGGTAGGATCTGTAGGCCTGGCCAACGATTAGGGCCAATCTGTGGGGCAGCAGGGCAATCGGGGGTGGTGTGGCCCTGGCACCCACCTTGGCTGGCCTGGGCCTGTGGGCTGGGGGAAGCTCCTGCATTGAGCATCTGCCCCCTGGTGGTCAGTGCACATCATAGTGACTGGTCATTCCACCAGTCTTTCTGCTGTTCGGTCGATTTGCATATTATATAGGATTTTATTATATGGGATAATTTCTCCATAGATTCTCAGTAGCCTTTGCACATCCTTAATTGCCCAATATCCCTTACATTATCTAAGGTCAGAAAAACCATATGGCTTTATAAAGATTAAAAAGTGGAGTCAGAAACTGCACACTTTTTTTTTAATTGTTTGAAGTATTACAAATAGTAGTACATATGTCTCCTTTTTTTCCCCATTGACCTCCCCCCAGCCTCCCCTACCCCCAGTACATGCCCTCACCTGCCCCCCCCCCAGTGTCTTATATCCATTGGTTATGCTTATATGCATGAGTACAAGTCCTTCGGTTGATCTCTTACAGCCCCCCAACCTCCCCTGCCTTCCCGCTGTAGTTTGACAGTCTATTCAATGCTTCTTTGCCTCTATATCTATTTTTTCCCCATTTCTTTCCTTTAAAAAATATTGCCTCTGCAGACTAGAAATAAACATATAATAACAAAAAGTGTTTGAGTCCCAATTTCAATGTTCAATAGTTCTGTGTCCCCATTTCAATGTCAAATAGTTCCTTATGTGTACATGTCAGCAATGATATCTGGATAGTGGACACATGGTGGCAATGCAGGTCCAACCCTCTCTGGTTTGGTCCTAGGCAACCTGCAGCGACGCACAGCTGCTGACTGCTAGCGTGGCAAGGCATCGTCAGCATCTTCCATCTCTGGACTGTTTCTCCTCTTGTCTTCGTGGTTGGAGCAGACCTGCCAATTCCTCTCTGTTGCAGGAATCCACATGGTCTTGGAGTTGTTTTCTGAAAATATACAAACATATTCAATGGACACAGACAACAGGGGGGTGGGGCATAAGTGGGAGGTGGGGGGTTATGGGGGAATAAGGACACATATGTAAAAAATAAAAATTAAAAAACAAATTATAAAAAAATGAAATAAAAATAAAATATTAAATCTAATCCATACTAGTGGTCACCATAAACTTAAGAGAAATTGTTTCATGTGACAAAGATTTTTAAATGGAACTCTCTGTAGCCTGAAAATTATTTTGGAAGGAACAAAAAGAAGTTTCCTTCAAAAGTCATAAGGATTGTAATTGAAAGTCAATATATTTGGCCTCTTGAACTAATGTAAGTAATTTGTGTTTTTGCCTCCCTGACAAAGTTTATATAAAGTTACAAAAAGAAATTGACAGCCAGTTTGAAATTGAATTGCCATGGCCTAGAGCAAAGACTATCCTTACATGATATTATTCTACAATGTCATTATAATTTTAGATATTTTACAACAGCATATTGTACAATTATGCCAAACAAACTTACAAACTAATTCTTTGAATTGGCAGCAATTTAAAAAGGACATGAAAAGATTTAATCCCTTTCAGAAGGAATTAAGGCACTAGGAAGGCACTTGAGCATTCTTATTGGCCCCTATTGCCTTTTTTGCCAAGAGGGACCCTCTTCTCACATTCCAATTGCCCTCAGCTGTTGCCTGAGCTTTCTGTTCATATTGAGCCTTGAAGCCTCGTGGTGGCTGATAGCATGGATCTGTCTCTCGCCCAATCGTGTGTGCTGGGCCCTTCCTGGAGAAGAAACCTGAGTTCCCCGAGATATGTGATCAGTGCTGGGGCCCCGCCAGCAGGCGAGGGGATCCCAAGGCAGGTGCTGGGCGTGGATGCCATGGGGGCATAGGCTACCAAGGAGACAGAACTGAACATCACATCACCCTGCTTGGCCCAGAGGATGACTGGTTAGCCAGAGATGGGTAAGATTCCTCAGGGAAGGAACAATCTAAGACAGGCACAGTTGCAGAGGAGCCATCAGGAGAGAACTTGGGGATCAACAGTGGTGGGGCATAGACCTTCACCCCCCAACTTTGCAGGGGCCTGAACCCTTACCCCTTCTGAGGGAGGTCTCCTGCCCCCATGGCTGCTTTGCTTCCCACGCCCAGCTCAGATCAGGACCCAGGCAACAGAGACTTGGCCCAGTTCAGATCTGTACACAGGTGACAGACAGAGACTTGGCCGACAGCAGCTGCCCTATATCTAAATCCAGCCTAGCACCAGGAATACTCAGGGCCTACTTAAGAATGCAAAGAATCCTTTCCACTAATATTTACAGGGTAAACTAAGGTTGTTGGTAGAGTATTAAATTTGACAGTAAAATAGTAATCAAGTTTTCAGATTAATTTAAATAGGCTAATTGAAATAAGTGAATATTCAAGAAAATTTCATTGTACTGGACAAAAAGCTGTTCCTAAAGTAGTAACTAAAATTTCTATTGGTAGTTCATCTCATGGTAAAATTCCTGAACATACAATGAACCTAAAGCAGTCATATTTTTGTGCAAAAAATTAAATTTAAAGTTATCAAGACTGCATTATAAAATTTACAAAAGCCTCCATTAATCAGAAAAGGGGGGATAGTAAGGTAATATCATGTAAGGAAAAATATCCTATAAGTAAATTACATCTAGAAAATTTTTACTTTATAAAATTAATTTTCATTTGTAATGCTAACTGCAAGACACCCATGAAAAACACACATGGTGTCTAAATAAGACAAAGGAAAATCATTTGGGCAAAAATAAAAAGGATCCTAATTCAATTATATAGAAAAGATTCCTTTATTAACTTTTGGTCAAGAAACTGCACACTTTTAAAAGTAAAGAACTCTCCACTACATATGTTAGCATCAAATGCATATGGTACACACTAATTGAAATATATATATATATATATATATATATATATATATATATATATATATCCTGCTAGGATAATGTGTCCTTTAGGGCAGAAAGGAAAAGTACATTTTCCTGTGGGAAAATGGTAAAATTAGAGACATCACTGGAAAGAAATGAAAGAAACTGTATTTGAGAGATTCCAAATGGTAAGTATGAACAAAAGATGGGGAAATTAAGCGAGACTTTAATAGTTAGCCTGTGAAGTCATTCTTTGTATTGAAATTCAGTTTGTTTTAAAGCGTCTTTATTTCTGAAGATGATTTTCTCATCACTATAGGGGGAAGTTCAATTACTGTACCCATGCAATTGTCCATTTTCAATCATTTTTTGTAAAGTTTGAGTATAGGATTTATTATACTCCGAATGAAATTGGTACAAATGAAATTCTTGTTAATGGGCATTAACTTTGCTATTTTCTCATTTGCTATAAAAGCCTCTTAAGCACCAAGGTTTGGGATAGGCCAGATTATTATCAACCAAGTAGAGAAGGAGGAGCTACCTGATGGGTTTAAAAGCAGTGTTTTTTCAGTTTATAATATAGGGAAATTAAAAAAATTCAGTCTCCCTCTTATTTTCTAGGGTTAATTAGATACTGCTCTTTTGCTGTTATAAATCATTTGTTTTCTAGATCCCACTGCCCAGTATATTTCAATGGTTTTCTGCCGGGGTGTTTCTCAGCATCTAGAAGTGTTCAGGAATCTGGAGAAGGGGCTGCGTGTAAATTAATAAAGAGACTAGACATGAAATATAAATTTGGAAGGCATTTTGGGGAGCCAGAGGAGACCTAGCTTCAGTAACCAAGTTCTCTGAATCTCTGGACCCCTAGATTTTATTAACACAAATTGCCCTAAGGCAAACAGATATACATATCACAGGTAAGGCTTGGTATACAGTAGGCATTGTCAAATTGGGGAAACTGCTCTCGGCTGTTCCAGTAGCAGACAATAATATATGCAGATTTTCAGGTTTGGAGAAATGCTTTCGGCTATTCCAGCAGGCAATATGATTCAGCCCTACTGAATATAGAAGCCCATCAACCTTTTGAGGACTTCTTGCATTTATGACCTGCTGGAATTAGCTTCCAGCAGTTTTCTTACATCAACCCCATTTTTCCAGTCATTACCATCCATGTGCTAATCAAACAATTATCTTGTCATTCATTTTATAACACGTTCTGTAAGAACCCATGGAATCCTTTTATAATTAAGGGGATGCAATTATATTAATATCATAAACATTATTTTACTGAACATTTCTTGGAAATGTGAGTAAAGAAACAGAAGCCCAAATAGTAAATGTCATTCTATGTAAATAATGAGTATTTAAAAATTATTGAAACATTAAAAGCTGACATATGTTGCTTTTAGGGCTTTTAGAGATAAAGTGAGCTGTGAGCAATTTTAAGTAATCTATTTCAAAAGTTGTCCAATATTAGTTTCTTAAATTACAATCAGTAAATTATTATTTCTTTATTAGTTAATGTGATCATTCAACATTATGAATACCTAAATTTAGTATTCAATTTGAAAGAAACTTTACCCCCTTTTTAAGGTACTGTGAATGCCTTTGGCCAAATTTAAAAGACTCAAATCATGAAGATTAAGAGACAGGGAGTTCATAAACAAGCAGCCATTTTTTTTTTTTTAATTCCCAACCTGCCTGAGGAAGACCCTTAACTGTCTTGCCAACCATACTGACAAAGGACAATGTGAATTCTTGGGGAGAAAGTCTCTCCACTGGGACTAGCTATGTTTGCCTCCCCATAATGGATTTCCCCTGAGTCAAAGACCATAACACTGTCTATATTGTTTCAGCCACATTAATTTTCAAACATGGTGTTTGTTACTGCCAGTTCACCAAAACCAAACATAGCAAAGTGGTCCATCTGCAGCAATTCCTAAAGCTGTGGTTTTGTCTTGGTTGCGTGGACATTAGTACCTGCTGTATTTCCTATATTTCTCTAAAATTCACCTCATGGTCTCTTTAACAATTTTTTCCTCACTTGACCTTCTATTTTTTATTTATTCATTTATTTATGTACTAGAGGCCTGGTGCACAAAATTCATGCACAGAGGGGGGTGGAGATGTCCCTCAGCCTGACCTGCACCCTCTCCAACTGGGACCCCTCAGGGGATGTCTGATTGCAGGACTGGGCCTAAACTGGTAGTTGGACATCCCTCTCACAATCCGAGACTGCTGTCTCCTAATGGCTCTCCTGCCTGGCTGCCTGATTGGTTCTAACTGCTTCTGCCTGCCAGCATAATTGCTTCCTAACCTCTGCCCTGCTGGCCTGATTGATGCCTAACTGCTCCCCTGCTGGTCTGATCTTGCCACCAACTGCCCTCCCCTGTCTGCCTGATGGCCCCCAACTGCCCCTCCCCTGCAGGCCTGGTCCCCCCAAACTGCCCTCTCCTGTCTGCCTGATGGCCCCCAACTGCCCTCCCCTGCAGGCCTGGTCGCCCCCAACTGCCCTCCCCTGTTGCCCTGATCTTGCCCCCAACTGCCCTCCTCTGCTGGCCTGATGGCTACCAACTGCCCTACCCTGCAGGTCTTGTCACCCCCAACTGCCCTCCTCTGCTGGCTATCTTCTGGTGGCCATCTTGTGGTGGCCATCTTATGATTATGTCACGTGAGGGTGTCACGTGAGGGCAATATGCCACCTAGGTTTTTATTACATAGGATTTTTGTTTAATTTTACTTTTACTTCTGAGGACCTGTGAAACCAGATCTTTTTTTTTTTATTACTGAATTTGTTAGGGTGACACTGGTTAATAAAATTATATAGGTTTTAGGTTTACAATTCTATAATACACCATATGTATATTGTATTGTGTGTTTACCACCCAAAGTAAAGTCTTTTTTGGTCACTTATTATCTCCCCTTTACCCTCTTCTACCTCCCCCATTCCCTTTCCCTTTGGTAATCACTGTACTGTTGTCTATGAGTAGTGTTTTCTTTTTTTTCTTAATCCCTTCACCTTTACACCCAGCACCTCAACCTCCCTTTCCTCTGACTGCTGTCAGACTGTTCTCTATATCTATGAGTCTATTCTATTTTCTTTGCTTGTTTAGGGTTCTTTTTTGGCCTTCTATTCTTAACATTCAACCTTCATGCCCTCTCATGGCTAAAAATATGACTTCAGACCATATATCTTCAAATTTTGTCTCATGCTGGGCAAGGATTGTTATCCAAATGGTAGCTGGCATCTCAAAATTATTGTGTTCAAACACAACTTGTGATTTTAACCTCATCAAACCTGAATCTCCTTTTGGATCTCCCATTTTCATGAAGGAAACCATCACCTATTAAGTTGCCTGAAGTACTTTCCCTCTCCTATTCCTACAGTAACATAAGTTATATGTAAAATGGTACAACCACTATGGGAACAGTTTGGTAGTTTCTTAAAAAACCAAATGTATAAACAATCCAATTAAAAAATGGGCAAAAGACCTAAATCGACACCTCTCCAAAATGAACATACAGAAGACCAAAAGGCATATGAAAAAATGTGCAAAGTCATTAATCATCTGAGAGATGCAAATCAAAACAACAATGAGAAACCACCTCAGACCTGTTAGAATAGCTATCATCAACAAATCAACAAATGACAAGTGTTGGTGAGGATATGGAAAAAAGGAGACCCTTGTACGTATATTGCTGGTGGAGATGCAGACTGGTGCAGCCACTGTGGAACACAGTTCAGAGTTTCCTCAAAAAATTAAAAATGGAACTCCCATTTGACCCAGTGATCCCACTTCTAGGAATATATTCCAAGGAATCAGAAATACCTATCAGAAAGAATATATGCACCCCTATGTTCATAGCAGCACAATTTACAATAGCTAATATTTGGAAATAGCCTAAGTGCCCATCAGCAGATGAGTGGAATAAAAAGCTGTGATACATCTATACAATGGAATATTATGCATCTGTAAAAAATAAAGAACTCTTACCATTTGCAACAGCATGGGTGGACCTAGAGAGCATTATGCTAAGTGAAATAAGCCAGTCAGAGAAAGGTAAGTATCACATGATCTCACTCATTTGTAAAATATAATGAACAACATAAACTGATACACAAAAACAGACCCAGAGACATAGAAACATCGAATAGACTATCAAACCTCAGAAAGAAGGCCAAGCAGGGTGGAGGGGTAAAAGTGATCAACCAATGAATTCATATGTGTATATGCATAACCCGTAGACACAGACAATAGAGTGGTGAAGGCTTGGGGGGAGAAGGGTGGGAGAGGGCAATGGGGGAGCAAAGGGGACATATGTAATACTTTCAACAATAAAGATTGATTTAAAAAACAAACAAAAGAACACATGTATAACTACAATCCAAACTTGCAATTATACTCCTAGACATTTACAGCAGAGAAATTAAAACTTATCTATATATATAAAAGCTTAAGTGACCATTACAACCAGACAACTGGACGACCAGCTGGTGGCTATGATGTGCACTGACTACCAGGGGGAAGACACTCAATGCAGGAGCTGTCCCTGGTGGTCAGTGCACTCCCACAGCCAACCTCCCACTGCCAGACAACCTCCTGTGGTCCCTCCTCCCTGGCAGGCCAGCCTGATCAGGACTAGGCTAGATGGCCCCAATTGGCCCTGATCGCCGGCCAAGCTGAGGGACCCCACACGTGCATGAATTTGTGCACTGGGCCTTTAGTGTTTACATAAAACATATACACACGTGTTTATAGAAGCTTTATTCTTAATAGGCAAAAACTTGAAACAAACCAGACATCCTTCAATGTGTGAAAGGTTATACTGTGGCACATTCATACCATAGAATACTTGTCAGCAACCAAAAGAAAAAAAATGTAGCAATTTGGAAGAATTGCCATTAAGTTATGGTGAATAAAAAATAGCCAATCCCCAAAAGTTATATACTGTATGATTATATTTACATGACATTCTTGAAATGACAAATGTATAGAAAGGAGAACAGACTAGTGTTTGCCAGGAGGGAGGGGAATGGTGTGGTCTTTAAAGGGGACATGAGGGATTCTTGTAATGGAGATATTCTATATCTTGACTGTATCTATATAAAAATCCTGACTGATATTTTGCTATATTTTATGGAAAACTGCGTAAAGGGCACCTGGGGTCTCTTTGTATTATTTATTGTAAGTATAAGTGAATTTACAGCCATTTAACAATAAAAATAATTCATTTATTTATTTTCCTGGAAACCTGTTAATTTATATTTATTTTTTCCTTTTTATTGAATTTATTACAGTGACACTGGTTAACAACATTTTACAGGTTTCAGGTGCACAATTCTATAACACATCATCTGTACACTGCATTTTGTGTTCATTACCCTGACTCAAGTCTCCTTCCATCACCTCTTATCCCCACTGTACCCTCTTCCACCTCTCCTATCCCAACCTTCCCCCAGCAATCACCACACTGTTGTCCATGTTCATGAGTTTTTTTCTCTTTTCTTTTCTTTTTTGCTCAGCCCCCACATCTCTTTCAGTCCCCACCCCAGACAGCTGTCATCTTGCTCTCTATCTATGAGTCTATCTCTATTTTGCTTGTTAGTTCATTTTGTTCATTAGATTCTACAAATGAGTGAAATCATATGGTACTTGTCTTTCTCTGACTGGCTTATTTCACTTGGCATAATGCTCTCCAGGTCCATCCATGCTATTACAAGAGTAAGATTTCCTTCTTTTTATTATTGAGCTGTGTTTCATTTAACCAAGGATGTAAAAGTCCTGCACTCAAAAAAATATAAGACACTGAAGGAAGGAATTGAAGATAAAAATAAGAAAAGCATATATAATGCTCATGGATAGGAAGATGTAACATCATTAAAATGTCCATATTATCCAAAGCAATCTATAAATTCAATGCAATTCCTATCAAGATACCAAAGGCATATTTCACACAACCAGAACAAATATTCCAAAGATTTATATTGAACCTCAAAAGACCCAGAATAGCAACAGTGATCTTGAGAAACAAGAACAAGTTGGAGGAGTCATACTACTGATCTCAAACTACACTACAAAGCCAGAGTAATAAAAACAGCATGGTACTAACATAAAAATAGACATATAATAGATCAATGAAACAGAATAGAGAGCCCAGAAATAAACCCATGCTTTTATAGTCAATTAATATTTGACAAAGGAAACAAAAACATACAATGAGGTAAAGATAGTCTATTCAATAAATGATGTTGAGAAAATTGGACAGATACATGCAAAAAATGAAACTAGATCACCTTTTTGCACCAAACACAAGAATAAACTCAAAATGAATTAAAGACTTAAATGTTAGACTCAAAACCATAAAAATCCTAGATTAAAACATAGGCAGTAAAATCTTGGACATTTCTCAGCAATATTTTTTCCGATATATCTCCTCAGGTGAGGAAAACAAAAGAAAAAAATAAACAAATGGGACTACAACAAACAAAAGTATTTTGAACAGCAAAGAAAACCATCAACAAAATGAAAGATAAACCACTGAATGGGAGAACATATTCTTCAGTACATCTGATAAGAGGTTAATGTCCAAAATTTAGAAAGAACTTTTAAAAGTCAACACACAAAAAACAAGCAATCCAATTAAAAATGGGCCAAGGACTTTAATAGACATTTCACCAAAGAGGACATAGAGATAGACAATAGACATATGAAAGATGCTCAGTGTCATTAATCATCAGAGAAATGAAATTTAAAACCACAATGAGATGTTACCTCACACCTGTCAGAGTGGCTATCATCAATAAATCAACAAACAACCATTTTTGGCAAGGATGTGCAGCAAAGGGAACCCTCATGCACTGTTGGTGGAAATGCAGATTTCCACTGTTGAAAGCAGTATGAAGTTACCAAAATAATTAAAAATTGAATTGACTTATGTCCCAGTGATTCCACTTCTAGAAATATATTAGAAGAAACCTGAAACACTACTTCAAAAGAATATATGCACTCCTATATTCATTGAAGCATTATTTACAACTAGAGGCCAGACGCACAAAATTTGTGCGCAGGTAAGGTCTGTAAGCCTGGCCTGTGATCGGGGCCACCTTCCCCGGCTGCCTGCAGCTGGCCATACCCCCCGCTGCCACCCACCCCCAATTCCCCATTCACCATTGGGTGATCAGAGCCTGCTGGCTGGAGGGAGGAACCGAGAGGTCAGCAATTCCACCCATTTGCCTGCCTTGCCCCCTGCCACTACCCACTCCCAGTTCCCTGTCTGCCATCGGGTAATTGGAGCCTGGTGGCCGGGGTGGGGGAACCGAGAGGTCAGCCATTCCGCCCACTCACTAACCCCGCCCCCCCCACCACTCACCCCAGTTCCTCATTTGCCATTGGGCAATCAGAGCCTGACAGCTGGGGGCAGGGACTGAGAAGTGGTCAGTGTGTCTCATCGTGTCTGCTTGAGCAGTTGTTCTTGTCATTCCTCTGTTAGGGTCAATTTGCTTATTACCCTTTTATTATATAGGATAGCCCAAGTATCAATCAGTAGATAAGTGGATAAAAATACTTTAAAAATTCACAAATAAAAGATTTTTGTCAAACTACCTCATGAGTCAGGAGCCATCCAAAGAGTAACAAAAATACATAGTAAATGCTTTTCTCTCTTATTTTCCTTGACCCTTACAATGTTCTGCATACTTTCTATATATTTTAAAACCAACTTAAAGCATAGCTGGAATACCCAAGCTCCCACTTTGTAAAAACCTAGACATGTTTATAGTCTTCATTCTGAAAAAAATGCAAAATTGTTATTTATCCTGGTAAGAAAATGTATCTATTTGTTTCAGGACAAGGTCTCAAGGTCTGGACCGTTCTTACTAAATGTTATTTCTTGCTAAATGTTCAATTGTACCATAGTATTGTATAGATGCAGTTTAAACAGGAGGAACTGACAGGAACTTAATTAGATGAAAGCAGCCAATGGCAAAGAAGAAATCAACATGAAATAGTCTTTATAAGCAGTGACTAAGCCTCCCTTCAGGGAGACAGAGTGTTGGATATGAATTCCCTGTTTCTTTTACTTGCTGCAGGTAAGTAAAACTACTTTGGGACTAACTAACCTGGTTTTTTAATAGAGTACCCCAAGCAGTGAACCCTTCATTAACATTTGTGCCAGAAATGTTAACAAGGAAGTTCAAATTTTTGGAAACAACGATTTTAATACAATTGTAAATAAATTAAATGTGAAAGCAATTATTTTGAGTTATCACCTGGACACTAACCATAAAAAGTGGCAGTCCATGTCCCAGGGGAGTGAGGGCATATCTTCCATTTTTTATTATTTCAGTAACCCAAACTTGGTGTACCTATTGCATCTTCAGCCAAAAAAAGATTTATTTAATGCCAGGGAATAGAAAAGCTAAAGCTGTGTTGTAATAGTACAGATACTGACAAGATAGGAGCTTTCCACTGCAGGGGTTGGGGGAGTGGGGGGTGAGGGGGCTGCATTATGTTGCAGCAAATGGAGAAAGTGCTATAATGCAATTACCAAAAATGGCTTCTTAATAGGGGTAGTTCAGAATTCTAGTTCTACTAGTTCTACTGAAATTTGTTCTGTTTGGACTTCACACTTGCCCAATGTGATTCTGTGTTTGACTTTGGAACTGGCCATCACAATGCAGCCTGCAACAGCCCTCTTGGACACTTATCAGTGCTACTAGCTGAATTTGGAAATCTGAGGAGTCAAAGGAAGTGTGCGATGTCACAAACTACAAACCTATTTGTAAACCCACAACCTCTGATTCTACTTCTTTTCCTTGGTGCCCAGAGGATGAGAGCACTTTAAGCCACTTGCCCTCCCAGGTTATATGTTAACACTGGGTATGAGATCTGGCATTAACCTGGCTCTACCTTGTGTGAATTATGATATGCCATTGAATGCAGAAATATGGCAGGATCTTGGCAGCCATTTTCAGATGGAATATTTCCAGCAAAAACAGTAACTTATCAAGCAGTTCCAAGTGAAGTCCCCAGGGAAGAACATAAAGCTGCAACATATAGATGCCCAATTTAAAAAAAAAATAAACCAAACACCCATTATAAACTGCATGAGAGGAGCCACAATCAGGAAATTGAAAGCTATTATCAAAAAACCCTTGAGGCCTGCCCACATGGCTGAGTGGTTGAGCATTGACCTATGAACCAAGGCGTCATGGTTAGATTCCTGGTCAGGTCACATGCCTGGTTATTGGGCTCAATCCCCAGTGGGGGGCATGCAAGAGGCAGCCGATCAATGATTCTCTCTCCTTATTGATGTTTCTATCTCTCTCTCCCTCTCCCTTTCTCTCTGAAATGAATAAAAATATTTTTTTAAAAAATCCTTGAAAATGAAAGGAAGCATGGGGCTGCGAGAGCTTCAAGGCAGGAAGTGAGAGGAGGCCCAGTCCAGACTTGGCCCTATCCATCCCATGGGGCACATCATAAAAGACAGTCTCAGTTACCTTCTGGAGACCCTGAGACAGACAAACAGATAGAGAACCTGAAGAAAAAGCTGAGAGCAGTCTAACAGCTGAGAGAAAAAGCAGTATCTGAAAAACAGCTAGAAAAAACATCAGCCAGTGAAAATTGCATCTGAAGAGCCTTTCTAAAGGAGCCAGAAATATTATAGTTGGGTTTTTAAAGATTTACAGAAACCAGGGCAAACACTTCACCTCTTTAATATATATATTAAATACTAGAGGCCCGGTGCACAAAATTCGTGCACAGAGCAGGGGGTGTCCCTCAGCCCAGCCTGTACCCTCTCCAATCTGGGACCCCTCGAGGGATGTCTGACTGCCCAGGTGGGATCGGGCCTAAATGGGCTGTCGGACATCCCTCTCAAAATCCAGGACTGCTGGCTCCCAACTGCTTGCCTGCCTGCCTTCCTGATTGCCCCTAAATCGCTTCTGCCTGCCAGCTTGATCACCCCCTAACCACTCCCATGCCAGCCCGATTGATGTCTAACTGCTCCCCTGCCAGCCTGTTTGCCCCCAACTTCCCTTCTCTGCCGGCCTGGTCACCCCTAACTGCCATCCCCTGCAGGGTTGATTGCCTCCAACTGCCCTCCCTTGAAGGCCTGGTCCCTCTCAACTACCCTCCCTTGCAGGTCTGGTGCCTCCCAACTGCCCTCCCCTGCTGGCCATCTTGTGCTGGCCATCTAGTGTCCACATGGGAGCAGGATCTTTGACCACATGGGAGCAGCCATATTGTGTGTTGGATTGATGGTCAATCTGCATATTACTCTTTTATTAAATAGGAGGATAGAGGCCTGGTGCACGGGTGGGGGCCAGCTGGTTTGCCCTGAAGGGTGTCCTGGATCAGGATGGAGTTCCCTTGGGGCGTGGACAGGCCTGAGCGAGGGGCCTGTGGTGGTTTGCAGGCCAGCCAAGCCCCTGGCGACCCAAGCAGAGGCCCTGGTATCTGGAATTTATTTACCTTCTACAATTGAAACTTTGTAGCCTGGAGTGGAGCCAAGCCTCCTGCTGGATCCGTGGCTGCCGCTTGGATTTGTTTACCTTCTATAATTGAAACTCTGTATCTTTGATTGGAGGCCTGGGCCCACCAGAGTGTGTGGACAGCTTGGCTTCTTTTTTTGCCTGGGAAACCCAAATGGTAGCCATCTTGGCTGGGGTTAATTTGCATACTTGCCCTGATTGGCTGGTGGGCGTGGCTTGGCTGGTGGGTGTGGTTTATGTAGTGGAGTGATGGTTAATTTGCATATTATTCTTTTATTAGAGAGGATATGTGTGTAATAAATATGTGTGTGTGTGTGTGTGTGTGTGTGTGTATACTCATATATATTATTGATTTTAGAGAGGAAGGGAGAGAGAGAGAGATAGAAACATCAATGATGCAAGAGAATCATTGATTGGCTGCCTCCTGCATGCCCCCTACTGGGGGTTGAGCCTGCAACCTGGCATGTGCCCTTGACTGGAATTGAACCTGGGACCCTTCAGCCCCCAGGCCAGGGCACAAAACCAGCCAGGGCAACATTTCACCTCTTAAATCCACTGGTATGTATGAATATCAATGTGCCCACCATTAGGGCTCATGTGTAACTTTAACCATTTATGCAATATTTTTTATATAGGGTAACAAACCATAAAATAACTAAGACTAAATCTAACAAGTGATGTCCAAGAACTCTACTCTAAAAACTGTACAGGATATCACTGAGGGAAATTAAAGACCAAAAGAATATCATGTCACTGAAAATGAAAGCTCAGTATTCAAGATTTTTATTTTCCCCAAATATATTTGTATAGCTCATGCAATTAAACAAAATCCAGCACCACTTTTATAAGTTGTATCTAAAATTTATATGGATATCTGTTGTCTACAAGACACCACCTCAGAACAAAAGACACACAGACTAAAAGTGAAGGGATGAAAAAAAAATACTCAATGAAAATGGAAAGAACAAAAGCTGGGTAGCAATACTTACATCTGACAAAATACATGTCAAAACAAAGGCCATAAGAAAGAGACAAAGAACGTCACTATATAATACTAAAGGGATCAATTCTACAAGAGTATATAAGCCTTATAAACATATGCACCCAATATAAGATCACCTAAATATATAAAGAAAATCATGGTGGACATTAAGGGAGAGATCAACAGCAATACAGTCATAGGGGATTTTAACACTATTGTAATTATTGGATAGGTCTTCCACATAAAAAATGAACAAAGCAACAGTGACCTTCACCACCACACTGGATCAGATGGATTTAATTGATATTTACAGAATATTTCGTCCCAAAGCAAAAGAATCTACATTCTTCCAAAGTGCACATGGAACATTCTCAAAGATAAACCCCCATATTAGAACACAAAATAATTCTTAACAAATTCAAGAAGATTGAAATCAAATTAAGCATCTTCTGTGACCACAATGACATGAAACTAGAAATCAGCTACCAAAAAAAGAATGAAAAACATTCAAACATATGAAGGTTAAATAGCATGTTATTAAACAACTAGAGGCCCAGTGCATGAAAATTGAGGGGAGTCCCTCAGCCTGGCCTGCCCCCGCTCACAGTCCGGGAGCTCTCAGGGGTGGGAGGTGACCTGGTGATCAGGGGAAGGTGATGTCCCATCACACCTCTGCTGCTGCCACTGCAGGCAGTGCAAGCCTTGGCTGGCCCTGGTTACCTGAGCCTCGGGCGGCCCTGGGTGGCTGGGCAGCCACCATCCGAGGCTTACCTGTGCCTCAGGCCAGCCCTGGGCGGCTGGGGGGCTGAAGGGACTGAGGAATTCTGGAGGCAGGCCTTGCTGAGCACCTGCTGCCCCAGCGGGGCTGAGGGGACTAGGTGCCGCCATCTTGTGGCTGTGGGTGCCACCATCTTTGAGGGCATGGCATTCAATTAGCATTTTCCCATCTTATTGGCTGTGGGTGCCACCATCTTTGAGGGCAGGGCAGTCAATTAGCATATTCCCTCCTTATTGGCTGTGGATGCTGCCTTCTTTGTGACGATGTGAGGGTCAATTAGCATATTCCCTCTTTATTAAATAGGATGAATGGGTTAGCAATGAGATGAAAGAAGAAATAAAAAATTCTCCAAAACAAATGAAAATGAACACCCAACAACCTAAAATTTATGACACACAGTGAAAGCAGTCCTAAGAGGGCAGTTCATAGCATTACAGGCCTACCTCAAAAAGCAAGAAAATATCTCAAGCAATCTAACCCTTCACTTAAAATAACTAAAAAAGGAACAATAACCAAAGCCCAGAGTAAGTAGAAGGAAGGAAATAATAAAGACCAGAGCAGAAATACATGACATGGACTAAAAAAATAATACAAAAGATCAATGAAACCAAGAGTTGGTTCTTTGTAAAGATAAACAAGATTTATAAATCTTTAACAAGACTCATCAAGAAATAAACAGAGAGAACCCAAATAAATAAAATTAGAAATAAAAAAATAGAAGTAACAATTAACATCACAGAAATGCAAAGGATTGCAAGAAAATACTATGAACAACTATATGCCAATAAATTGGACAACCTGGGAGAAATGGATAAATTCCTAGAAACTTACAATCTTCCAAAACTAAATCAGGAAGAATGAGGAAACCTGAATAGACTGATTACAACTAATGAAATTGAAGCAATAAAAAAACAAAAACAAAACAAAGTCCCAGCAAACAAAAGTTCTAGACTGGATGGCTTCACAGGCAAATTTCATAAAACATTCAAAGAAGAAATAACACCTATTTTCTCAAACTATTAAAAAAATTTTTAGATAAGGGAAGACTACCAAGCTCTTTTTAAGAGGCCAGCATTATCCTAATTTCAAAACCTAATAAAGACACCACAAAGAAAGAAAATGATAGACCAATATCCCTGATGAACACAGATACTAAAATCCTCAACAAAAAATTAGTGAACCGGATCCAGCAATACATTAAAAATACCAGACATCGAGAGAAACCAAGATGGCGGCAAAGGTAAACAACTAAACTGTCGTCTCACACAACAATTTCAAAACTACAACTAAAAGACAAAACGTCTATCACCCAGAACCATGGGAAAGCTGGCTGAGTGGAAATTCTACAACTAGAAGGAAAAAGAGCACAAGCGCTGAAAAGCTGAGGTATGGAGGCACACGAATCCAGCTGGTGGCGGGCGACTGGGCACACTGCTTTTTTTCAACCCGAAGGGAGACAAGCTCCTGATCACTCTGAAATCCAGTTTCTGGGGAGACTCAGGGGACCCAGACGCCTACGGGGAAAAGATGGACTGTCGGCCATCGGGTTGGAAAGTGAGGGTGACTTTTTTGCAGAGGTGTGCCCAGCAATCATTGTTTACTGCACTGGAGAGTGGGACATGGCAACTTGGAAATGCGGAAAGGCAGACTAGCAGCCATTGCTGTTTGCCACGCCCTAGCCTAGTGACGCCCTGAGACCCCGCCCCACACAATCTATAAACACACCCAAGCTCCCACAGCGGCTTTTGCATATAAATGGCCTGCCCTATCGAAGCTTAAGCAAATAAACTGCAGCTCCAGTCAGACAGCTCCAAAACCTCCAAATCCTGAGCAAAGAGGAGAAAACTGTAGTTCTTGCTGTAGCTCCTGCTGGGTGGCCTCAGACAGTAGCTAACCTGCACCCCATTGGAGAACCAGACACTAGTGTATCTAGTGGTCTGTGTGAGATGACACCAGATTTCAACTACTCTCATAAGGGACACATTCAAGAGGAAGACTCAGTGAACACCAAAGCCCCACTGGAACAAGTTCTGCACATAAGCGTGTCTCCAGCACAGCAATTCTTCCATTATAGACACAGTGGGTCCTCATAGCCAATTGGCCTGGAGATCAATACCTCCCAGTGACACCAACAACAATCAAGACTTAACTACCACAAGGCTGTACACACAGTCCACAAAGGGGTGCACCAAGAGTGTCCACCTTAGGTAACTGAGAGGCTGACCCATTGAACTATATAGGACACCTAGCACACAAAGCCACCCTACCAACTCAGGGAAGCAGCAAAAATGAGGAGACAAGGAAACAGATCACAAACTAAAGAAATGGAGGAGAACAAATGACTGGATACAGAGTTCAAAACCATGGTTATAAGGTTTTTCAAGAATTTCCTAGAAAAGGCCGATAAATTTAATGAGACCCTTGAGGATATGAAAAAAGACCAACTAGAAATTAAACATACACTAACTGAAATAAAAAATATTATACAGAGACCCAACAACCGACTAGAGGAACGCAAGAATCAAGTCAAAGATTTGGAATACAAAGAGGCAAAGGACACTCCTCCAGATAAGCAAGAAGAGAAGAGAATCCACAAAGTTGAAGATAGTGTAAGAAGCCTCTGGGACAACTTCAAGCGTACCAACATCAGAATTATGGGAGTGCCAGAAGAAGAGAGAGAGAAAGATACTGAAAACCTATTGAAGAAATAATGACCAAAAACTTCCCCCACCTGGTGAAAGAAATAGACTTACAAGTCCAGGAAGCATACAGAACCCCAAACAAAAGGAATCCAAAGAGGACTACACCAAGACACATCATAATTAAAATGCCAAGAGCAAAAGACAAAGAGAGAATATTAAAAGCAGCAAGAGAAAAACAGTTAGTTACCTACAAGGGAGCACCCATACGATTATCAGCTGATTTCTCAACAGAAACTATGCAGGCTAGACGAGAGTGGCAAAAAATATTCAAAGTGATAAATAGCAAGAACCTACAACCAAGATTACTCTATCCAGCAAAGTTATCATTCAGAATTGAAGGCCAGATAAAGAGCTTCACAGATAAGAAAAAGCTAAAGGAGTTCATCACCACCAAACCAGTATTATATGAAATGCTGAAAGGTATTTTTTAAGAAGAGGAAGAAGAAGAAAAAAGTAAAGATAAAAATTATGAACAACAAATACATATCTATCAACAAGTGAATCTAAAAGTCAAGTGAATTAAAAATCTGAGGAACAGAATAAACTGGTGAATATAATAGAATCAGGGGCATAGAATGGGAGTGGATTGATAATTCTCAGGGGGAAAGGGGTGTCTGTGTGGGGGGGTATGGGAAGAGACTGGACAAAAATCGTACACCTATGGATAAGGACAGTGGTGGGGGGGGCAGATAAGGGTAGAGGGTGGGGTGGGAACCAGGTGGAGGGGAGCTATGGGGGAAAAAGGAGAAACAATTGTAATAATCTGAACAATAAAGATTATTAAATTAAAAAAAAATACCAGACATCATGACCAACTGGGATTTACTCCAGAGATGCAAGATTAGTACAATAATTGCAAATCAATAATCATGATGCATCACATAAACAAAATGAAGAATAAAAATCACATGATGTAGAAAAAACATTTGATCAAATCCAGCACCTGTCCGTGATAAACCTCTCAGTAAAGTGGTAATAGAGGGATCATACCTCAACATATTAAAGGTCATATATGACAAACCTATAACAACATCATAATCAATGGGCAAAATCTACATATGTTTCCCTTAAGGTCAGGAACAAGACAGGGATGTCTGCTTTCACCACTCTTATTCAACATGGTACTGGAAGTCCTAGCCACAACAATCCTATATCATAAAAGGGTAATATGCAAATTGACTGAATGGCAGAATGACTGGTCACTATGACACACACTGACCACCAGGGGGCAGATGTTCAATACAGGAGCTGCCCCCTGGTGGTCAATGCACTCCCACAGAGGGAGTGCCGCTCAGCCACAAGCCAGGTTGACAGCTGGTGAGCCCAGTGGTGGAGGCAGGAGCTTCTCCTTCCTCCGCGGCAGCGCTAAGCATGTCCAACTTCAGCTTAGGCCTGCTCCTAAGCCATCAGTTGGACATCCCCCAAGGACTCCTGGACTGCTAAAGAGCACAGGCTGGGCTGAGGGGACCCCTCCCCCCAGTGCATGAATGTCATACACCATGCCTCTAGTAAGACAATTCGAATAAATAAAAGGCACCCAAATAGGAACAAAGAAAGTAAAACTGTCATTATTTGCTGATGACATGATACTGTACATAGAAAATTCTAAAGACTCCACCAAAAGATAACTAGATCTAATAAATGAATTTGGCAAAGCAGCATGATACAAAATTAACATTCAGAAATTGGTGGCATTTTTATACATCAATAATGAACTCTCAGAAAGAGAAGGTAAGAAAGCAATCCCATTTACTATTGTAACCAAAAAAAAAAAAAAAAGTGCCTAGGAACAGATTGAACAAGGAGATAAAAGACTTGTACTCAGAAAATTATAGGACATTAAAGAAAGAAATTGTTGCCCTAGCTGGTTTGGCTCAGTGGATAGAGTGTCGGCCTATGGACTCAAGGGTCCCAGGTTCGATTCCAGTCAGGGCATGTACCTTGGTTGTGGGCACATCCCCAGTGGGGGGTGTGCAGGAGGCAGCTGATTGATGTTTCTCTCTCATTGATGTTTCTGGCTCTCTCTCCCTCTCCCTTCCTCTCTGTAAAAAATCAATAGAATATATGTTTTATTTTTAAAGAAAGAAATTGTGGAAGATACAAATAAGTGGAAGTATATACTATATTCATTAAAATGTCCATACTACCCAAAGCAATCTATAGATTTATCTCAATTCCTATTAAAATACCTATGGCATATTTCACGGATCTAGAACAAATATTCCAAAAATTTATGAGAAACCAAAGACCCCAAATAGACTCAACAATCTTGAGAAAGAATAACAAAGTTAGAGGTATTACAATACCTGATATCAAACCATACTACAAAGCCATTATAACCAAAACAGCCTGGTACTGGCATAAAAACAGGCATATAGGTCAGTGGAACAGAACAGAGAGCCCAGAAATTAACCCACACCTTTATGGTCAATTAATATTTTACAAAGAATGTGAGAGCATACAGTGAAATAAAGACAATCTCTTCAATAAATGGTGTTGGGAAATTGGACAGATATATGCAAAAAATGAAACTAGACCATCCACTTATACTATACACAAGAATAAAATCAAAATAGATAAAAGACTTAAATGTAAGTTTTGAAACCATAGAAATCCTAGAAGAAGACATACGCAGTAAAATCTCAGACATCTCTTGTAGCAAAAATTTTGCCAGTATATCTCTTAGGGCAATGGAAACAAAGGAAATAATAAAGAAATGGGACTACGTAAAACTTAAAAGATTTTGTACAGCAAAAAAAAAATATAATCAACAAAATGAAAAGGGAATAACCCACTCTATGGGAGAACATATTTGCCAAAGATTCATCTGATAAGGAGTTAATTTCAAAAATATGCAAATATCTTATATAACTCAACTCCAGGAAGAAAAACAATCCAATTTAAAAAAATGGGCAATGGACCTGAATAGATACTTCTCCAAAGAGGTCATACAGATGACCAATAGACTTGAAAAAATGCTCAACATCACTAATCATCAGAGATGCACATTTAAATTACAATGAGGTACCAGCACCTCACACCTGCCATAATGGCTACATTAATAAATCAACAAATAATAAATGCTGGCTAGGATGTTGAAAAAAAGAGCCCTTGTGTGCTGTTGGTGGGTATGCAGAGTGGTGCAGCCAATGTGGAAAACAGTATGGAGTTTCCTCAAATAATTAAAAATGGAACTGCCTTTTTGACCCAGTGATTTCGATTAGTTATAGGATTTAGTCTATAACTATAACAAATAAGCGTGCATGGTATTTGGTGAGAAGGTACATGTGTGGAATTTAAGAGAAAGCCTAGAAACTAGTTCCCCAGCTTTGGCGCTGTTGATATTTAAGGACAGATAACTCTTTGTGGAGGAGCTGTCATGTCGATTGTAGCTTACTCAGCAGCATTGCTGGCCTCTGTACACTAGATACCAGAAGCAACCCAGAATTGTGACAATCAATAATGTCTCCAGACATTGCTTAATATGCCATGGGTATGGAGCAAGGGCAAAGTTGCCTCCCAATTCTAACCTGCACATATATGATACATTTATTTATTTAATTTTACTTATTTATGTTTAAATATGTTTTTACCGATATTAAAGAGAGATGAAGGGAGAGAAAGAGAGAGAAACATCGGTGAGAGAGAAACATTGTTCGTCTGCCTACTGCAAACAACCTACTTGGGATTAAACCAGCAACCCAGGCATGTGTCCTGACTTGGAATCAAACTGGCAACCTCTCAGTGCATGGGACAATGCTGAATCAATTGAGCCACACCAGCCAGGGCTGTGGTAAATTTATTTTTGACAAAGATATCAAGGCAATTCAATGAGAAGTGGAAAGTAATTTCAACAAATGATATCAGAAAATTAGACATAGAGCCTTTATTCATAGCATACATTTAAAAATTTGAAGTACAGTAGATCATATGTATTAATATAAAACCTAAAATTAAAATCTCTAGAATAAAATAAAAAAATAGTTGAATCCTAAAAGAAAAATAATTAACTTGTACTTCATTAAAATTTAAACTATTAAACAATAAGCAAAAGATTAAGTGGTTCTTTACAAAATAAGATACAGAAATCCTACCTCCCTCCAAAAAAGAAAAAAATACACAAAAAATATGCTCAATATTATCATCCCATAGGGAAATACAAATTCAAATCACAGTCAGATACAACCACACACCTTCTAGAATGGTTAAAAAGACAGATATGATGATATAGAACCCTGGACCTCTCGCATGCTGTGTGTGAGAATAATATAACCTCTTAGGAAAGAGTTTGACAATGTTTTTAAATAATTTAAACATACACTTACATTAAGAAACAGTCCTTCCACTATTGGGTATTCACCCAAAGAAAAGAAAACATATGTCCATAAAAGACTTATATGTAACTAGAGTACCAGTGCATGAAAATTGTGCACTCAGCGGGGGTCCCACAGCCCACCCTGCACACTCTCACAGTCCGGGAGCCCTCAGGGGATGTCCAACTGATGGCTTAGGCCCATTCCCCATGGGGAGTGGGCCTAAGCCATCAGTCAGACATCCTTAGCACTGCCACTGAGCTTGCCAGCCGTGAGCCCAGCTTCTGGCTAAGTGGTGCTCCCCCTGTGAGAGTGCACTGATCACCAGGGGGCAGCTCCTGCATTGAGCTCTCTGACATCCCCTGAGGGGTCCCTGATTGCGAGAGGGTGCAGGCCAGGCCGAGGGACCCCACCGGTGCACAATCAGGGCCAGGGAGGGATGCAGGAGGTTGGCCAGACAGGGAGGGGCCACAGGAGGGCTCCAGAGTATGTCCAGCCTGTCTTACTCGGTCCCAATCAGCCACAGACCCCAGCAGCAACCTAACCTACTGGTCAGAGTGTCTGCTCCCTGGTAGTCAGTGCATGTCATAGAGAGCTGAGCAGTTGAGTGGCCTTAACATATCATTAGCATATTATGCTTTGATTGGTTGAACGGATGACCAGACGACTGGACACTTAGTATATTAGGCTTTTATTATATAGGATGCTTATATCAACTTTATTTGTAATAGCCAAACACTGCAAACATCCCTGATGTCCATTAACAGACTTATAGGTAAAAAAAAATACGGTCTGTTCATCCCATTGAAAACTATTCGACAATAAAAAGCAACAACCTGATACATGCAACAATGTGGATGGTACACAAAGTAATCACACTGAGTGAAAGCAGACAGACAAAACATCACAGCAGCTCTGGTTCCAGGCTCTGAATCCTTTTTCATGAGATTCTAGGAAATGCAGTCTACTCTGCAATGACAGAGAGCAGATCAGTGGTTGCTGAGACAGAATTTTAGGGAAGGAGGGATGGTCCAGGGCCATAAAGAAACTTCAGGGAGATAGAAATGTTTGACATCTTGTTTATAGTGATGGTTTCACAGTGCATACATATCACAGAATTTTTCAAACTGTGCAAATTAAATATGTGGAGTTTACTATAAATGAATTACATCTCTGTATAGTAGAAAAATTTAAATTTACATATAATTTAACCCACTGAAGCAAATTGTGGTTTTAGTTTGTAACTTTACTTTCAAATTTTTAACAAAGAACTGATCATGAAATTATCTCAAGAATGGGGTTATTCCTGAATGTCAAACATTCCTGGGGGTTACTTTTGGAATTCTTTTCTTTAATAGTGTTTATGATTCTAACATAATAAGTTGTTGCTCAGAAAGGTTATATGATTGTCCAAAATTCCTATTACAGTTTCTATAATCAAAATATCTAATTAGAAAAATATTTAGAATGTCACTAGCAAGATTTAAAAATAAATGAAAAAGAAAAATTATAAGGCCCTAGCTGTTTGACTCAGTAAATAGAGCGTCAGCCTGGGGACTGAAGGGTCTTGGGTTCAATTCTGGTCAAGGGCACATGCCCGGGTTGCAGGCTTGATCCCCTTTAGGGAGCGTGTAGGAGACAGCCAATCAATGATTCTTTCTCATCATTGATGTTTCTCTTTCCCTCTCTCTTCCTCTCTGAAATCAATAAAAATATATTAAAAAAAAGAAATATAAGAATAGGTACATTTCAGTTTTAAAATGTTTTGAGAAAATAGGAGCTAAATGCAGAAATCAAACAAGGAACTAATTGATTGCTACTTGATATTTTTTCATTGTTCTTCTCTCCACATTAAGAGCCTTCTTTAAGCCTGAAGACAATTTACTTTTGTGAAATATTAGCTAAGTCAATTGAAATGAATGAAATAAAGATTATTTTTAAAGTATAATAACATTTGTTTGATGTGAATTGAAACATGAAAGCTTTTTTTTTTTTTTTTTTTTACAAAACCTTGGGAGGCAATAGGTGTGCAGATTCCAAAGTCTTGACTATCATGAATGTATATGTCAAATAGCATCTTTGGAAACACTTCTGTGAGCTAAATATCATATTCATGGCATAAATTTGACACAGTTTTATTAAAAAGTATGGAATGTGGTGGGGAAGCAAATCATGCTAACATTTAGAAAATTGTACTGGGGTTCAATTATCTATAATAATGAAAAGGTAATATGCTAATTAGACCAGACATATTCTGGACGTCCTTCTGGACAAAGCCATGGTGGTGGGGGCTGAGGCAGAGGTGGTTAGGGGCGATCAGGCAGGCAAGGGAGTGCAGTTAGAGGCGATCAGGCTACTAGGCAGAGGTGGTTAGGGGCGATCAGGCAGGCAGGCAGGCAGGCAGACAAGCAGTTAGGAGCCAGCGGTCCTAGATTGTGAGAGGGATGTCCCATGGGATTGGGCCTAAACCAGCAGTCGGACATCCCCCGAGGGGTCCCAGATTGGAGAGGGTGCAGGCTGGGCTGAGGGACCCTGTCCCCCCCCCATGCATGAATTTTGTGCACCGGGCCTCTAGTTTATATATAATATCCTGTGCAAGTCACATCTGATGTCTGTGGTCTTGGATCAGCATTAACTTCATTACTAGAAAAATTGAGTGCTGAGCTACCAAAGGAAAATGATTGAGAACCACAATATAAATTACCACATTTTCCAACCAACTAACACACACACACACACACACACACACACACACACACACACACATACACACACTAATACTAAGAACTTCTTAAAAAATAAATGAGAAATTTTGAAATAGGTTAATTATAAGTACATCAGTTACCTCCTACAAAATGATGCTGCATTAACAAGCCACCTCAAAATGAGGAGCTTAACCTAAACTTTTCTTTAGCTCATGGCTTTGCAGGTTTGCATTAGACTAGCCTCAGCAGAGCTGGTTTCTAAGAGAAGTTCACTTACATGTCTGGCAGTTGGCTCCTTCTGGGGTGGGGCACCGGAGCATCTGGCCCTGTGCTCTCCATCCTCTATCAGGTTAGTGTGGGCATGTCATCTTGGTCATGTCAGAGGTGCAAGAGTTAGGCCCTTGCTTGGACACCCTGTGGAACTGAGTGTTACAACACCAGTCCAGTCTCTGATAAGGCCACAGCCCGAGTTGTAATCCTGTGAGACTCAAAGGCAAATGAGCAAGCCCACCACACTGGGGGAGGACCAGGACTAACAGGGCTGGTAACCCAGGAAGTTGTCTTTAATTCACATCAGTGCCCAGGAGCATCACCTATGTTATGGCCCTTTTCCTTCTCTTGAGAAAAGAAAATACATCATTTTTAGAGAATTTAAAATTCTTCCACACTATTTTTTTTTCAGGGCTTTTTGACATTAGTGGATAAATTGCCTAAATCGATTGGGCTTTTTGCCATCTCCTCTGCCACTCTTGCCTTTCATGTTTGTCTTTACTCATTTCTTGTGTGTTTTCTAACACCACTCATAGTTCTACACCAGTTGTTGTCATATATACATATAATAGTACATATATATGCTTCCTTATCAGGCTGGAAAGAAGTAGTCTTGGATCTTTCGATTCTTCTGAACCCTCCTGAAGCATCACGTTCAGGCATATCTGAGTATCCCTAGACACTGTCACACATGAAACCATTCTATTTTACTTAAAATAAAAATTTAAGAAAACAATAACAAAATGGTAACCCAAAAGAAAATTATTGTTTATTACACTTTTCAATTTCCAGAGAGTGTCCCTTACCATTTAGATAGTCACCTTGGAGAACAGAGCAGTCTTGTCTATTTTTTCCAAAGGTTTCTGTCCTGATTTTGAAAATCCTTATTAGCAGTGTAACAGTTTAACTCACCATTTCCCTGGAGACTGAAGACTGCAAGTGTATGGACTTTCAGGGGCCAGCCATGCGTCTACAAAAATGTGTAAGCTGGGCTGAGAGGCTTTTACTGCACACTTTTGCTGTACATGAAGTAATATTAATTTTTAGCATAGAATTTGAGATCCCATTACTTTTATAAATATGAAGATATTTATTGAATTATTTGTCATGATCTTTTACAGCAAACATTTCATTAAAAAAAATTTGACTTCAGGATTTGGTGACCTTTCAAATCTGAGTTTCTAACCCCCATTCTCCTGAAACCTTGGAAACGGGGGACCAGGGGATGGCTAGTGCACATGATTAGGGCTGGGTAGCAGGTTTAATAGCATTCATTAACCATAGCAACAGCAGTCTGCGCAGGAGCAATAGGAATGATCAATAACCTGCCTTCAGGCACAATGCTACTGATAATTGATCCCCAGTCATTACTGAGGAGGGGTGTTGAATTTTGTATCATATAATATGCCCTTTGGAAGGTCACAGTATTAAACCTTTACTGTCTGTTTTTTGAGGATTAGTCATGTCATGTTTCCAAATAATTCCAGCTTTATCGGTTTTGACAGGAGTCCTTTCTCTGCCACATCCAAAGATACAGACATAGATGCTGTTTAGATTCATAACGTCTAATTCTACAACTATGGCTGGACCAGCATAGATGAGGCTTTCGCTCTTCACTGTTTTCCTACTTCACTGAAACCAGCCCTTTACAAAGATTAATGACACCTATATAACATTATCCTCGCTACTGCAAATGTCCAGTCTTACTCAAATAAACCCTTCTCTTAGCATTTATTGGATTAATTTTACCCTCCTTTTCTCCTTAATTACTTTTATAGGTTGTTTCCCTTGCTAATCTAATGAAGGGAGTCCTTTGGTTTAATATAGCAGAGTCAATACAGTGAGAATTAGTCTGTGTTTAATCAATGTCTACTAAAAACATGCTAGACGTAATATTGCTACAAATTCTAGTGCAGTTTATTTCAGTAGCCTTGTACCTCTTTTAAATTTTCCTTTTTCTATTTTGTATAACACAGTAGTGAAGAAAATATAATAGCAATGAAATAAATGTGGTGCCTCTGATCAGAGTCTGATAGATTTCATTGTATTCTTTCACAGAGATGCTATTGAGGATGTGGTTCATCATGTCAAATGTGCCCTCCTATATGCACCCTTCCCCCAGGAAAAATCTATTTAGTCTAGGACCACAGTGTTATACTTATCCTGAATACTAGCTTGTTTGTAACCTAACAGGCATTATCAAGTGGCCTGATCTGCCCAGCAGCTGAGAGGCAAATCTGTGGCTTAATGAAAGCAGTGGTTCTCCTGCCTTATCTATAGATTAAATTTGAAATTCTTAAGTTTAACATTTTAAGGTTCCCATGTCAAGGGACCAATCAAATCAGACTTTAAAGGTAAAGGGGTTTGGGAATCTGTGTTTTCAAGATACCTGAATCATTTTAATCTGCAACTGTGGGTGAGAAGCAGATAGCAACTAAGTATATTCATGATCAAGAATGCATTTTAGTCACATTTATTCCTACTTTTACTGTATTTTATCATCAATTTGAACATGTTATCTTGTTATAGTATACACATTCTTACAAGCTGTATTAAGTAATTTTCATAACCAAATAAACAGTACAGCATGATTGATACAAACAAGGAAAATTATGCTCAAGAAAAAATTTGGGTTTGAATCTTGCATTAGAAATACAGAATACAAAATTCTCTATGCTACCTCATTGTTGATAAATTAATTTAGAAGATTAATAATTAAACAGTTATTTAAATTTTATGTCTTTTTTATACTGGATAATATTTATTAAAATCTCAATACTAAATCTCCTACCAAATATTGTACTTATAAAATATAACAAAATGGAACTGATAGGAATAACAATATCTTGCACCTAATAATTAATACAAATGAAGCAATAGAGCCCAGGAAAAATGATGTCAATTATTTAATCTAACCCTATAATACTATTTTTGGTATTATAAAAAGCCAGTAATGTACTCACTTTACTTCCAAATAGAAATGATAAACCAAGAATACTGCAACCAACAGAATATAAAATTCATGGGGGCAGAATTTTAGTCTAACTTTTACTAAAATATCTCCAAAAATCTAGAAGAGTGCTTGGCAAAGTAGGTGCTCAATAAACATTTGTTAAATGTATAAATACATATGATCACTCCATGAGCATATTCAATAAGTGACTCTTGTTTTTTAGCCATCTATTCATGGATATATGTATATAAATATTTATGTTTAGATATAACACAAATATAAGCATATAAATATTTATATTGAGATATGCATAAAATATTAAAATCTAAAATATCCTATATAATAAAAGCCTAATATGCTAAATGTCAGTCAGTGGGTTGGCCATTCAACCGATCAAAGCATAATATGCTAATGATATGCTAAGGCTGCTCAACTGCTCACTATGACATGCACTGACCACCAGGAGGCAGACAGTCGACCGGTCAACCAGTCACTATGGCCTACACTGACCACCAGGCGCCAGATGCTCGGACCGGTAGGTTAGCTTGCTGCTGGGGTCCGACCTATTGGGACTGAGTGAGATGGACTGGACACACCTTGGAGCCCTTGCATGGTCCCTCCCCAGCTGGCCAACCTCCCATGTCTCTCCCCCACCCCCATTGTGCACCAGGGTCCTTCGGCCTGGCCTGTGCCCTCTCATAATCAGGAACCCTTTGGGGGATGTCGGAGAGCCAGTTTCAGCCCGATCCCACAGGGGGAGTGCCGCTCAGCCAGAAGCCAGGCTTACGGCTGGTGAGCGCAGCAGTGATGGCAGAAGCCTCTCCTGCCTCTGCAGCAGTACTAAGGATGTCCGACTGACGGCTTAGGCCTGCTCCCTGAGCCGTCAGTCGGACATCTGCCGAGGTTCCCAGACTGCAAGAGGGTGCAGGCCGGGCTGAGGGACCCCCACCCCGAGTGCATGAATTTAGTGCACTGGGCCTCTAATAATAAAAAGTAAAATGTGTAAAATCCAGTCATATACATATTTAGGCTTAGATGTAATTTTTATGTAAACTTTAAGTACCCAAATGTATATGTACACATAGAATGAAAGCAATATTTACCCAAATTAGAAATATGTTTAAAGGTAATTAATTATACAACATGGAGAAAAAAGGGAAAATGTGTTTCCACCTTGTCATATGTTTCTATGTTGCTATTCTGCTTTCAAATAATAGGAAAAAAAATCTGTATGAAAAGTAAGAATTATGCTGCATAACTTATAAAGTTACCATGAAACAGAACTAGTCAAGGCAAAATAATTGAATGATATCCATCGTTCATCAATGGTGTTTTAAAAACAATATTTGCCTGAAAGGAGGTAGAGAAATATGAGATTCTATTTCAGACTAAAAACCTATTTTCTATTCAACTGCCACTTCATAGAGTGGTCTTGTGTCAATAAAGCAGAAAACATTGGCAGTTGGTCACATTTCACTCCTTAATGGACCTGGATGCCACACATTCTTTAATCTGCACTTGGGAGAGTTCCAGCAGGATGATTTAGGCCAAGTTTTGCTTCAAATGAAAGTCTGCATTTGCTTACCTCAACTGCTCAGAGTGTTTTAAAGAACAGATTTCCAAAACAGAAAAAGAAAAGAAACAAGAGAAACAGAAATGATTTTATTTTTCAGTTTTTAATTAATGGTTCCTTTACGGAAAACATATATATATATTTAACTTGTATATGTGATGGAGATGCCCAGTCATGACATCTAAAACCAGGAAACCTCACTGGGGTTTGTTATCAACCCAAACACATCAGCCTCACCACACCCTGTCAGTCACCTGAGAATCTCATGCATGGCCTCAGGGAATCTGTAATTCACATGAAAGCCTGTAATAAATAGTGAAGTCTATGGTTGGGATGAAGTGCTAATTCTGCTTTTTGTCCTAAATAGAGAGCCTAGCAACACTCACTTTCATCCCAGTCAAATGGAATGAGTCAGTCTATAGACCAGGCACTTCAAAGCCCCTCCACAGCCCACATGAGAAAATCAGAGACCAGACCTGGGGATTACTGGCCAATAATTGTACAACTAATTACAAATTCTGCCATTTTCCTTCACCCATACCTAGGGCTCTTAAGCCATTCCATGCACTGAGGCCTCAGTTGGGATGACAAAGACTGTCTTCTATGTAGAATGTGAGGCTCTGAGTTTACCTCCTCACTCTAGACCAACTAAAGCATTTTGTTGTTGAATTCGTGCAGTGAAAAAAAAAAAAAAAAAAAAGCCAATCTAGCCAGACATCAAGAGAAATCAAACTATAATTAGAAGTTATATTCCCACAAAAGATTTCGCTCCAATACAAGCCAGGGTAACACCATATATTCAATTGATACACAGAAGGTATTTTAGTGACGTCAGGAACTTTAAATTGGGTCTGTTTTCCAGCTCATTATCTGTATAGATGTCCAGATATAGGAAATAATTTACACAGGTCCTAAATTTATTTCTGATGGAGCCGGGAATAGAATTCGATCATTAAATAATTAGTTCACTGCCTCTTTCCATGGGAACAAGCAAGAAACAAACAAAACATTATTTTGCCCTGGCTAGTATGGCTCAGTTGGTTGGGCATCGTCCTATGCACAGAAAAGTTGTCAATTCAATTCTCAGTCAGGGCACATGCCTGGGTTGCAGGCTCGATCCCTGGTGAGGGATGTGCAGGAGGCAAGTGATCAATATTCCACTCACACATCAATGTTTCTCTATCCCTCTCCTTTCCTCTCTCTCTAAAAAAAATCAATAAAAATATTTTTTAAAAAAGCATTAATTTCATTCAAGAAAAACATGACATTTTAATTTAATTTACACCATTATTATTTTGGATAATATCTCTAAAAAAGCTTTTGATAGACTTGGAAGAAATTATAAACTCATCTTTGGTACATGGACTATATTTTTAAAATCTTTACAGGTGAGGTATTAACATAGTAAAAAAGAAATAAAGATGTACAGCTGTTGAAATACATTTTAGCCCTCCTAAGTTAACATAATTCACCTAAAGAAGGTTATAAAAAGAATATATCCGGGCAATTGTATTTTTCTAATGATCAGAATTTAAAATGCCAACTATTAAAAATGGAATTTTGAAATGCCAAGATCAGCCATCCCTTTAAAGGATAACTGGAAAATACACTAAAATTTGGAACAATTACCAGTCCTAGTTCTTTAAGCAACATTTATCGATGCTTTACAAACAGATGAAAGGTAGTCAGTAATGTACACATAATACATTTGGTACATTTAGTAACGTACAGCATTTCTAAATCAGATAGGTTGATCAGAATAAGACACTTCAGTAAGTAATTCAGTGCGGATGTAAACAGGCTGTGAAAATGGCATACATTACATATCAATTTTTAAAAATCAAGAACTTAACAGTGTTTCCCAACTGCATTTAGGCACTTGTATCATGAAGCAGTGATGGAAATATTTTTTTGTTACAACTTAGGAAGAAATTGTCTTTGAAATCTTTCATAAGCAAACTCTGGTAGCCTTTGAAAGACATCGTTTTAGTGGCATCGCTCACAAAACCTGCCCAGTAAAGTCCCCAGAGCCTTCATTTATTCTGACAAACAATGGGAAGAGTCTGGGACAGACAGTATATTGGGAAGGACAATGGAAGTCAACCAGTTATAACAGGAAGGACATGTTGATATGACAGACTGGCAATTAAGATAGCTGTTGAATGAACTATTTACTGGATATTCTGTTTAACTTTAAATTTTTAAATAAAAATATGGGAGCTGGGTGGAGGAGCGGAAGGGGGACAATGGAGGATATCTATAATACTGTCAATAATAAATAAAGGACTTAAATGAAAGACAGGAAACCATAAAAATACTAGAGGAATTCACAGGCAGCAAAATCTCAGACATATGCCGAAGCAATTTCTTCACTGATACAGCTCCTAGGGCAATGGAAACTAAAGAGAAAATAAACAAATGGGACTACATCAAAATAAAAAACTTTTTTTACAACAAAAGAAACTATCAACAAAACAACAAGAAAGCCCACTGCATTGGAGAACATATTTGCCAATGTTATCACCAGTAAGGGTTTCATCTCCAACATTTACAGGGAACTCATACAACCTAACAAATGGAAGATTAACAACCCAATCAAAAAATGGGCAATGAACCTAAATAGATACTTTTTGAAAGAAGACAGAAGGAAGGCCAAGAAACATGAAAACATGTTCAAAGTCACTAATCATCCGAGAGATGCAAATCAAAACGACAATGCAGTACCATCTCACACCTGTCAGAATGGCTATCATCAACAAATCAACAAACTGGCAAATGCTGGTGAGGATGCAGAGAAAAAGGAACCCTCGTGCACTGCTGGTGGGAATGCAGATGGTGCAGCCACTGTGGAGAACAGTATGGAGTTTCCTCAAAAAACTAAAAATGGAACTCCCATTTGACCCAGTGATCCTACTTCTAGGAATATATCCTAAGAAACTAGAAACACCAATCAGAAAGGATATATGCACCACTATGTTCGTAGCAGCACAATTTACCATAGCTAAGATTTGGAAACAGCCTAAGTGCCCATCAGCAGAGGAGTGGATTAAAAACAGTGGTACGTCTTCACAATGGAATACTACGCTGTGGTAAAAAAGAAGGATTTCTTAACATTTGCAACAGCATGGATGGAACTGGAGAGCATTACGCTAAGCAAAATAAGCCAGGCAGAGAAAGATAAATACCACATGATCTCACTCATTTGTGGATTATAATGAACAACATAATGAACAATAATAGATCCAGAGACAGAGAAGTATCAATCAGACTGTCAAACCTCAGAGGGAAGGTAGAGGATGATGAGGGTAAAGGGGAGAGATGAACCAAAGGACTTGTATGCATGCATATAAGCCTAACCATTGGACACAGACAACAGGGGGGTAAGGGCATGAGTGGGGGGTGGAGGGCAATGGGATGATAAGGACACTTATGTAATACCTTATTCAATAAAGAAAAATATATACTTATAAAAATAATAATAATTAATAAATACATAAATAAAAATATAAATAATTATACTATACCAATAATTTATAGATGTAATCCACTAAATACAAATAAAATACATGACATTTTTAAAAAGTATATTTGAGTACAGTTTAATAAAGCTTATGAGTGTCAAATACCATTCAATTTGAACTGCATAGTTTTGCTTTTGCTGTATACTTAGCAACCCATAACTAGATCTACAAACAGGTCATCCGTAGACTGACTTCAGAGTCAAATCTGGCATAACAGCAGCCTCTCTGTACAATTTGCTGGAGGCTTGAACTAAGTCCGTGGTCAGCAAATTACGGCTCGCAAGACACATGCGGCTCTTTGGCCCCTTGAGTGTGGCTCTTCCACAAAATACCATGGCCTGGGCGAGTCTATTTTGAAGAAGTGGCATTAGAAGAGGTTTAAGTTTAAAAAATTTGGCTCTCAAAAGAAATTTCAATCGTTGTACTGTTGATATTTGGCTCTGTTGACTAATGAGTTTGCCGACCACTGATCTAAATCATCTTATCAGCAAGAATAAGCACCACCCTGGCCAGTATGGTTCAGTTGGTTGGGCATTGTCTTATGCACCAAAAGTTATATTGCCTGTTATATTTTCAGTTGGGCCACATGTCCAGGTTTTGGCCTTGATTCCCCAGTAGGGGGGTTCAGGCGGCAGCCAATTGATGTTTTGCTTTCACATGGATGTTTCTCTCTCTCTCCATCTTCCTCTCTCTCTACAGAAGTAGTAAAACTATATAATATAAAATAAAAAGACCAAGGGCCTAATGATCAAATGGAAATTCTGAACATCAGTGTAGGTCCTGAGTCAAGAATCTCCAAAGCCCTACCTGGGGTCAGAGTTCTCCTCAGACCAGTGTTTTGCCCTCAGGAGCCCTGTGATAATTTGTCCTGTTACCCAGCCTCATGTTAGATCTGCCCCTCAGACTAGGACTGTGCTCTAAACTCTAGAACACCATCATACCAATTAAGTTCTAAGTATTTTTATTTCTCAAAGAGCTAAATTTACTTCCCCATCCTTCCTGGTTCCAGATTGAATAAACTGCTCTCCTATAAACACAGATCAACTTTGACCATCACTTGAAATTTATTTGCATTGTATGTTATTAGATAAATTTTCTGATAATTATACTTGCCTGAATAATTACCTGTCATTTTTTGGATCTGGATTCCTAGTGGAATCATTTTTCTCAAATTATAGTGTGCTTCAGAATGACAGGGTGTGGTCGATGGTTAAAATGAATACTTCTGGAAATTGCTATAGCATAGTCTGATGAGTAGGTCAATATGTAGCTACAGTTTTAACAAATATTCCAGGTGTTTCTAATGCATGTACCTCCATTATTAAATCTGACACTAGGGAATTATGTGCTCTCTACACAGAGTTCATATGCCTTATCTGAGAGTATATTTTGATACCATATGTGAATATGCCAATTTTTAGAAATGGAACTCATTATTTAAAAGAGACACTTTAGGGTCTTCTTGAGGAAAGATTCTGACATGCCAGAGCAAATATACACAGTAATGACTCTTCAAGCACTTCAAAGGAACACACAGGCATTTTCATGGGTAACCATACACTGGGGAATAGCCAGACATATTGGGAACCATTGCAGAGTCCAAATTGGCCGAATACCTGAGGACCTGAAACACTATCATGGAACCCTCGTAGAGTGGGGACATCTCCTACTGGGTCCAGTGAGTCCATGGAACCATACAATAATCATTCTTACCTATCTTCAAGTAAGAACTAGAATCAACATACTTGACATCTTAACATTGAATCTTCCAATCCATGAACATGGTATAAATTTTATTTTACATAGCTCTTCATCACTTCACAGTGTCATAGTTTCCAGTGTAGAGATCATATATACTTTTTGTTAAATTTACCCTAAGTACTTTATGATTTTTATACTACTATGAATGGCATTTTTAAAAATCCCTTTATATCTGCATTTATTTTTCTAACTCTTTGCTACTGTAGTATAGAAATACAATTGTTTTTGTTTTTTGACCAGACCCCTTACCGTGCCACCACACTATTTTCATTTATTAGTTCTGATAGTTGTTTGATAGTTATTTTATCAGGATTTAAAATATAAATGATAATGACCACTTAAAATAAGACAATTTACCACTTTATTTTTTATTGCCATGATGCTTTCTCTTTATCTTGTCTCATTGGATTGCTTTCCAGGTCCTCCAAAATAATGCTGCAAGTGCGCATCTTAGCCTTGTGTCTGATTTAAAGTAAGATGTTAGCAGAACATTTTTAGTAGGTACTACTTCTCAGTTGAGAATAAGCCCTTCTCCCTAGTTTGCTGAGAATGTGTATAATGAATATTTGTTGAATTTTGGCAAATGACGTTTCTGCACTCCTAAATAGATAATGATATGGATCTTCTCTTTTGTCATAGTAATGAATGTCAAATCCCTTTACAGTCCTGAGATAAAAGTCATTTGGTCAGGATGTGTTTCATTTTTACATATTGTTGGAGTTGATTTGCCAGTGTTCCGTTGGGATTCTATTATATATTTTCATGATGGATATTAGCCTGTAATTTCTTTTTTTTAACATCTTTTTCAGGGTTTTATAGTATTAGCCTCCATAAAATGAATGGGACCTGTTATCTATTCTTTTATTACCTTAAAGAGCTTGAGTAGGATTCATATTATTTCTTTTTAAAAATATTTTATAAAATTCACCAGTGAAACTGTTTGAATATAAAATTTTCTTTGTGGGAATATTTTTATTTCAGAATTTAATTTTTCTATAAACATGGTGCTTATTAAATACAATTGCTTCCAGTGCCCAGCCGCACTAATTTCAACCACTTCAGCACCCTGAACTATGGTTTCTGTCTCTAAATTAATGAGCATGCTATGTCCCCTAGGGCTCCATTCCTTTGAATATCTCAGTTTCAAAGACACTGTCTTTGAAAGGCCTCTCACCATCATCCGAGATTACTTTAAGTGGCCTGGCCAAGTGGTTTTACAGGTAGATTGGTAAGAAAAATTATTTGGCAACTATCTGAGGAAATTGAGACAGATAACTTAAACTATCAGAGTAATTTAAAATCAGATACAGCAGGTCACCAGGTGGAAAGCCCTGGGTGCCTAGCAACAGCAAAACTGGGGCTGGACCTCACCCCCAGGGTAGCCTTTCCTTCCCTGGCATACCTCTGGCCATGCAGTTTAGACACCCCCTGACCTTTCCTCTCTAGAGATAACATCTAGGCCTCAGTTGTATTTCAACTCCAGGCCTAGGAAAGCAGCAAAACCAGATAGGCAATGCCAGGACCAGCTGTAATGACTAATGACCCCCTAACCTTGTGCCAACCAATCAGTTCATGACCCTAAAAAGTACACTGGAAAAGCTGATGAGTATTCTATTGAGATCCTTCCCAAAGACCCCTCCCTAAACTTCCAGCCTTTAAAACCCTCAAGACAAAGAACCCAGTGCAAGCTCTTCCTCCCAGGAGCTCCCAGGTGCCTCCGCCTTTCCCCGTTTCTCTCCCCACAGGCATGCATCTCCTAAACACCCATGAAACCCATGGGACTTTCAAGCAGGGGAACAATGGGCAGTGTCAGCTCATCTGGGCTAAACCCCTGAACTTGTCTCTAAGGCCCACTTTTCTCTGACGTCTCAGTGAGCAAAAGCAAACCCACCTAGGCTCATTTCTTTCCTATAACATTTCTAGAGAGCTAAAGCAGCCCTGCCTAGGCTCTCTCTTGATGCTTCCTTTATCCTAAGCCCTTCCTTGTTTCACTGTCCCAGCTTTAATAAACATACTCTCAAAATTACCTCTACTTATATTGTGAAATCTTTCCTGGATGAAGTCAAGAACCCCACACACTATAGACTGGCTTTAGGCAGACGTGCTTCAGGTCTGGCCCTCTTTCCAATAACAGTGTTACATCCAATGGAAATAAATTGCCTATTTTCTTCTCTACTGCCTCATATACAAACTCCTTAAAAGACTGCCTCATTCACCACTGCATGTGAAAATTTAGCTTTGAGTATAGTACATAGTCAACAAACATTTATAGATGTAAAGAGAGGCAGAGAAACAGAGAAGATAGTGAAGGTAAGATAGGAAGGAGGACGAGAGAGAGAGAAAGAGAGAGAGAGAGAGAGAGAGAGAGAGAGAGAGAGAGCGTGCAAGCGCTTGGGTTGAGAGACAGGGAAAATAAATAGAGAAGGTAACATAAGAAAGAGAGTGATAAAGATTGGGGGGCAAAAAAAATGTACCAATATGATGAAAATAATAAAAACATTTATCTCATAGGATATTTGAGACATTAGTAAAAATATAATCTTTCTAAAAGTTATTCTTTTAAGTGCTGAGGAAATCTGCATAAACTCTATCAGTCTTAGTTTTGCCCTTTGTAAATACATTGATTGGGCTTTAATAAAATAGTGTGGTAAACATTTTTTTTTATGTTACAACTTGTTTGCATATTTTTTCTATAGTTTTTTTCCAGATTCAAATTAATTTGTTTGAACCACATAAACTTGCTAATATTTGATCACTATTGACCTACTAAAAGAGAAATTTAATATGGTTCAATTTACTATATTAATTCCATGATTTTAATTTGGTAAATTTCTTCCTTCCTTGACAGCATAAAGTAAATTTGTGGACAATCTTTTCTCTCAGCTGTAATAAAATTGTGATAGAACATACACTGGCTTGTAATCTTATGCATGTTACACTATAAGGGTTAGTTTCTTTGTCTATAAAACATGAACAGAAAGAATAATTGCTTTATGAATTGTTTTGAGAATGTGAAGTGCCTTACAGATACAATCACAGTAAATGTTAACTGTTAGTAACATTATCACTATTATTATTAAATGATTTTGTACTTTAAAATATCCTCGGTATAAATATGGTTAAAATGGGTTGTGTGATTATTTTTCCAGGACAAATATTTTTTTAAATAAAAGAATCTTTAAATTGTTATCTCAATTGCCAATGGACTCTATCAACTATTTCCTGACCTTTAGTATATGCAATTTGTCCCTGGATTAATTCTCACAATGTGTGTAAAGGTTAATATGAAATGCACACAAAGCAGTGTGCCAATATTCTTCCTTTATTTAATTCCCATATAAATCAATGAGGAAAATGTAAACACTACAATAGAAAACTGAACAAAGTATGAACAAATGATACATATAAAAAAGCAAATGACAAGTAAACATATAAAACATTCTATTGTTTTAGCAATGACAGATGCAAATTAAAACAGCAGTAAAACATGATTTTCACTTCCAAACCAATGTGATTAAAAAGAGTAATACCTCATGTTAGTAAGAATGCAGGAAAATGGACAGCTATAGACTGTGACAAAGCTGCAAATTATTATTATTTTTTAATGGATGCAGTCATCAATATATATATTGAAGCAATAAATATTCAAACCTTTTGACCCAGAAATACCATTAAGATTATATCCTAAAGCAATAAGAAATAAGTATAATGATTCATATCAAAAGAAGTTTATCACCACATGTTCCAATGTGAGTAAAAAATAAATAATAACCTTAATGTCTAACAGTAGAAAACTGATCATATAAAGTATCATAAGGTCAGAAAATTGGGAATTTAGAGGACTATGTGATATTGTTAACAAGGACAAATGTTTAAGTACTAATATAATGTAGGATAGGGTCCTAGTTTGAGGTTTGTACATAGGTGTTTATTAATGCTATCTTTGAGTGTTGAAATTACAGGGTGTCTTTCTCTTCCTCGTGGTTTTAAGCATTTCATCATAAACATACATTATTTTAATAACTGCACATTTATTTTGAAAAAAATGGTTACTACAGTAATTCTAGAGGCTTTTGAATTCTCTTTCAAGCCTAACAATTATTTTAATATAAAATCATGTTGAAACTTCTATAGCACTTATCTTGCATTAAATATTTATTAGGGAAGATGTTTTAGGAAGACCAACATCTCCAGCTTTTATCTAACTGAAGAAGAGCAATCAGTTCCCCTGCAGTGCCAAGCAATATACACAACAGGAAAGTGCTTTGCTAGCCCAAGGGAGGGGTTATTAGCTGTCATATAATTAATTAGACAATGGTCTCTACTGGAGAGACATAAATGGATACAGAGGGAAATGTGGCAAGTGCACAAATGGCCTTCTACTGCAAAACTGGATGTGAATTTTTTTCCTAAGGTAACTATTTAGTCTAGTTCTACAAGGGCTCTAATAGTGCCCATAAAATTAATCTCCTGGCATTGAGTCTCTGTTAAGGATAAAGACCTGTGTCTCTGGCATGTTCACAGTCTGCACTATTTTGCTTTGATACTGAGTTTCATGGTGTATCACTAATAACTCAGAATAAGAGATTGATAATAATAAATAATAAATGTAATTCTAGACTATATTATTCTTCTGAGATACAATTTGAAATATATATATATACATATTTTATATATATATAAATATATAAATATGTATATATGTATATATACATATTATATATTATATACATATATATGTATATATATATACACACACACACACACATACTAGAGGCCCAGTGCACAAAAGTCATGCACTGCGGGGAGGGGGGGTTGTCCGTCAGCCCAACCTGCACCCTCTCCAATCTGGGACCCCTCAGGGGACATCCGACTGCCTGTTTAAGCCCGATCCCACAGGGATCGGGCTTAAACAGGCAGTCAGATATCCCTTTCACAATCCAGGACTGCTGGCTCCCAACTGCTTGCCTGCCTGATTGTCCCTAACCACTTCTGCCTGCCAGCCTGATAATCCCCTAACCACTCCCCTGCCAGCCTGATCTATGCCTATCTGCTCCCCTGCTGGCCCAGTCTTCCCCAACTGCCCTCCCCTGATAACCCGGTCACCCCCAAATGCCCTCCCCTGCTATTTCCTCTTTGTTAGATAGGGTTTTTTCTTTAACATATTGGACAACCCTAACTGGTTTGGCTCAGTGGATGGAGCGTCGGCCTGCAGATTCAAGGGTACCAGGTTCGATTCCGGTCAAGGGCATGTACCTTGGTTGGGGGCACATACCCAGTGGGGAGTGTGCAGGAGGCAGCTGATCGATGTTTCTCTCTCATAGATGTTTCTAGTTCTCTATCCTTTTCCCTTCCTCTCTGTAAAAAAATCAATAAAATATACATATTTTTAAAAAGAAACATTTAAGATTCCTCCATATCTGCCTGGCTGGTGTGACTCAGTGGTTGAGACCCCAGGCTGCCGCCGCTGGGAGAGGATCGCATTGTGGGGGTGCGTGCCCCTCCCTCCCCTCCCAGGCTGAGACCCCAGTCCAGGCTGCTGCCTCTGGGAGGGGATTGCTCCGTGGGGTGCATGCCCCTCCCAGGCTGAGGCCCCAGCCCAGGATACCGCCACTGGGAAGGGATCATGCCTTGGGGGTGCAAGCCCCTCCCAGGCTGAGACCCCAGCCCAGACTGCCGTTGCTGGGAGGGGATCACTCGGTGGTGGTGTGGGTGCCTCCCAGGCTGAGACCCCAGGCTGCAGGTTTGTGTGTGTGGGATCACTCCATGGGTGTGAATTTGTTTTTGTTTTTTATAAAGGATCAGGAGGGCCTCTGGGCAGCATTCCACCAGGCCGCTTACTCTGCAGGCTCTCAGCGGCAGCCCTCCCTGAGACTGGGGGAATCCTGCGCGGCTGAGAGGACTGGGAGCCGCCATCTTGTGGCTATGGGCGCTGCCATTTTGTCACGGAGTGATGGTTAATTTGCATATTACTGTTTTATTAGATAGGATTTCATATATATATATGTGTGTTACTTATTCTAAAAATATTCAGATCTTCTAAAAAAGTATACCTTCATATAATCAGATAGTGCTTTTTTTCAAATAATAGGTGTTAAAACACATAAGCTCTTAATTTCCTTATGTGTAAAATCAGGATTATTGTATTTACATTATTAGAGCAGTTATAAGCATTAAACATGTTCGATATATATACAGATACAGTATATAGCTGTTATTCTAATTTCTCTCAACCAATTTTACAAGAATTACCAACTCTTTGAAGTCATTGATTGGCATTTTATAATATTAAATTTTACTTTTTGATCTTTAAAAGTGGTCAATGAAACATAGTAGAACTTGCATGAAATACTATCCTCATGCAGAATTTGAATCTAGGCTCTATCTTGCTGGAAGAAGAATGGATTTATGGATTTTCATAAGGTAAAGAAGGATGGCTTCATATTTTATGAAGGCTAGGAGTCTCTCTCTATCTCTCTCACACATACACACACACACACACACACACACATTCTCTCTCTCTCTCTCTCTCTCTCTCTCTCTCTCTCTCTCTCTCTCTCTTACAGTGGGCAGTAATACTCATTCCCCACCCTAAGATATTATGTCTATGTACATTCTCTTGTGTTCAGCATGAAGTAGTATATTGGCATAGACTGTGATTTGTACAGTGTGAATCTAATTGAAATAAACCTTTGTCTGGAATTCTTTGAATGTTTCTACTGGAGATTGAAATATCACATAAATTGGTTATTCTGTGTTTAGATTTTTGTCTTAGACTTGAATGCCTAAGAACAAAGGGACCATTTATAGAGTTTTATCTCATATCATCTCTAGTTTTATGACATGTAAGTGATCATGCAATTTTTTTTAAATTTAATTAATCAGGAACCACTTATTAAACATCTATTGCAGAAGTTTTCAAACTTTGGCAAGTATTATATTTATGATGGAAATTTATTCAAAATACAAGAACCAATTTTCTACTATTCTATGGCTATGGCAGTTGCTATAGGACATAGTTAAGGACATTATCTGCTCTATCATCCCTGCTGTAATTTTCAAACAATGTATTTTAAAATTAAATGCCAATAAGTTTTATTTTCCTTTTTGAATGGGTAATTTCTCCTTCTATATGTTGTGATCTATCAGGATCACAAAAAGAAAATCAGCAATACCATGTCAATCATTTGCAATATAGATAAAGAACTGTCCTAGAGTGCCAGGAGTTGGAAACAGAATCCTGAATTCATTTTTCCGGGACAGTGGTTTGGACGAATTAATGGGAAGCACAGGACTTGACTCATTTGTGATAATTTCCTTTGCCCAAGCATGGTGGGATATGGGAGGTGGGGAAAAGAAGAGGGCTGAGGACCAGTGCACACATTTTGAGTCTCCATCTTTATTAGCACAAATGATTCAAGTCCCCCTGTAGAATCGTATCCATAGATCATGTTGCAATACATTTGAATGAGGCCATCGGTTTCTAAAAGTCATAGTTCTACCTAAATAGAAAAAATTCAAAGTTCTACTTAATACAAAGCATGAAATATAATAATTGCTTTAAGAAATTTATGATATAAATTATTACTTTTGCAGCCTACCAGAATCCTTTGATTCATGAGGCAATTGCAAAGGCAGAAAAGAAAGGTGCTCTTGTTTCCAGTTGCAGTGAATGGCATTATATCTAACAATTAAATAGTAGAACCAAGTGTCATAATAAAAAGAAATGGCTATTTTATTTTACCACAGAGCCATTTGCAGGTAGGTAAGGACTATATCTTTAAAACTGCGGTGTCTTCATGCACTGGCTTACACATGATAAATGTAACTTTTGTTGCTTGAATAGAAGATTCCTGTTTTAGTTGAGTTGTTGCTGTTTTGACTAAGAAGCATTTTTTCTAAGTATATAGTTATAAAATAATAACTTGTTAATGATATGTTTAAGGGTGAAGTAGATTTTATTCAAGTGGCATGCCATATTTCTCATAACATGTAGAGTATTATAGTGAATTTTAATTCGTTGTAAAACATTACATCCAACTCAGTACACTAGTTTTTATCCTACCATATAAATAACCTCATAAAATCTCCTTGGTAATTTAGGCTAAGTAATTTACATAGCATTCTTTTAATCCTCATCAGTCTTTGCAATTTACTCCTAAAATGTAAAACTAGATGTCCCACACTCCATTTCTTTAAAACAAGATATAAGACAAATTCTGGAAGCTAAGTCTTTCTACCCCTCTACATGTATGACTTTATAGAGTAAGTGTGTATGTGTGTGTGTGTGTGTGTGTGTGTGTGTGTGTGTGTGTTTCAGAGACAGAGGTGGGAAGAGAATAGATTTGCTTCAGAAGTGACTTTTAACTTGAAAAATCATGAACTTAACATATATTCAATCCATATCTCCACTAACATTCTTTAAAAGCAAATTTAAGAGTTTGTATTAACTATATAATAAAGAGCCAGGGTCATAACCACCATTATTACTGAAGTCTCGACCAGACCAGAAGTCAGTGTTGGGTTGCTGGGACATCAAGCATTGACTGGGGCCACTGCTGGTGCCACGACCCAGCACTGACTGCCTAGGGGGCTGTGGATTAGGCCCAGAGAGAGGCCTGCAGAGAGGGAGGCAGGGACTGAACCGTAGCTTCTGTGGCAGCCATTGATCAGAACTTGCCTCTTTTTCTCTCCCTGCCTGGCCAACAGCCACACCTCCATTTCTCTCCAGGCCTCCACCGGGGCTGCTGATCAGCCATGCCTTTCTGATCAGGCCCCATTGATAGGCCCAGAGACGTTGACTGGCATAGAAACTGACCAATCAGAACCAAATCTGGGTCAACTGTGAGGAGCCAATGGCTGCCTAGGAGGCAGAGCTATTGACGCTGACTGGCATAGAAACTGACCAATCAAAACCAAATTGGCCAGGAGAGGAGGGCCATTGGGGGCGAGATAAGGATGGCAGGGGAGGGCAATTGGGGGTGAGATCAGGCCAACAGGGGAGGGCAGTTAGGAGTGATCAGGCAGGCAAAGACAGTTAGGGGCGATCAGGCAGGCAGGCAGAGGGGTTAGGGGCAATCAGGCAGGCAGGCAGGTGAGTGGTTAGGAGCCAGCAGTCCCAGTTTGTGAGAGGGGTGTCCGACTGCTGGTTTAGTCCCAATCCCTGTGGGGTATGGTTGGACATACCCCAAGGGGTCCCTGATTGGAGTGAGTGCAGGCTGAGCTGAGGGAACCCCCTCTCTATGCACAAATTTTGTGCATCAGGCCTCTAGTATCTTGTAGAATATCTTGTTTAAGAGTTTATTATAGCTTGGCTGATGTAGCTCAGTGGTTGAGCATGGACTTATGAACTAGGAAGTCATGGTTCAATTTTAAGTCGAGCCACACAATGAGATTGCAGACTTGATCCCCAGCAGGGGCATGCAGGAGGCAGCCAGTCAATGATTCTCTTTCATTATTGATGTTCCTATCTCTCCCTCTCCATTCCTCTCCGAAATCAACAAAAATACATCTTCATTCCTGTTAATTCAGACATCATCGGTGTATTGTCTGAAACACAGAATCATAATATTCCCTATAGGATAGATAACAAAAAAAAAAAAAGTAAAAGAGCCAATCATCTTTCATCTTTACTCTTTCTTGTCTTCCTTTCTCTCTCTCTCTCTCTCTCTCTCTCTCTCTCTCTCTCTCTCTCTCTCTCCCTCCCTCCCTCCCTCTCTCCCTTCCTCTCTCTTTTTCTCTTTCTCTCCTTCTTTCCTGCTCTCATAAGCAAAGCAAGACTTTGCAATAAATACATACATTTTGGAGTCTTCACATAACAGTGATCTGAAAACTTACTGAATATTCATCAGATTGAGTCACCATTGGTGATAGTCCATTACACAAATTATCCTCCCACACACACATCATAAAACAACTTTGACATTATTTAACCTGATTTTATTTTGTTATTCCACAGGATTCTGCAGTTGGCCTAGCAAGTTGCTTTAATGTTTTTTTTTTTATTTAACTATGTTGTACATAGTTAAAAGCCTGCTTTTTTGAATTAAATGTCCAAAGATACATAGAAAACCAAAATCCACCTACAGTTAAAATAATCAGGAGCAATTTCAAATAGTTCTTTCTTGATTTTTATTTCATGAACATTCTTCTTACGGTTATGGATTAGAAGATGGACTGTGGCCCTAACCGGTTTGGCTCAGTTGATTGAGCATCGGCCTGCAGACTCAAGGGTCCCAGGTTCGACTCCAGTCAAGGGCATGTACCTTGGTTGCAGGCACATCCCCAGTAGGGGGTGTGCAGGAGGCAGCTGATTGATGTTTCTCTCTCATTGATGTTTCTAACTCTCTATCCCTCTCCTTTCCTCTCTGTAAAAAAACAATAAAATATATTTTTTATAAAAATAAGATGGACTGTGTGTTCATATATTTTCCAGGCCTATATAAAGTTAAAAAGTAAAAACAAACAACCCAGATGCAAAATCCTTGAAGCTATAAATTCCCAATCTCATGTTTACTCTTAGAGCTCCAAACTGCTACTCTTGTACTTTGCCTTGTGTGCGTTTTCTTTCTGTACTCACATTAAACGCTTGGTTATACATTAACTCTTTTGTCATATTTATCGTTATTGTCTGTGCTACTGTATCATGCTTGACTAATGCAATGTTAACATTTCATTGAGTATTATTTAGTATTATTCCTGGGTATGATTTACAAAAGTTTATTTGCAAGATTTAAATATTTTATGTAAATCCTTATGACAACAGTAACAAAAATATTTCAATTAGAAATAATATTCTAAAGCATTTTCAAATGTATAATATTGGGGAGATTTAAAAAGAGGAATCAAACAAGCATGTTTCCTCCATGCTTTGTCTCTTTGTCCTAAAGGAGAAAGTCAGTGAAAGAGGTTGATTTTTTAACTTATTTAGAGGATATCCTATGAGAGATAACTTGACATTAAAAGTGATTGATAAGCTTATCTTAAAATGTTGAAGTGAAGGATAATTTTAAATAGCTACATGGAATTGGAATGGATTATGGATTGTACCTGGTTCTCCGACAGACTCAATTCCCTATTTGGGTATCAGAAGGACTTTGCAAGTCTTCTGTAATCTAAACTGAGAATGACCAAATACTTTGGCATTCAAAGTAGGACCCTTTAGGAATAAAATAAGACTCTTTGGGGATAATAATAACACTGAAATACTAGGCATAAATGCAGATTGTCTCAGACAATCTGAGACACCTGAGATATGTCCCTTTAGCTACAAAACATATATACGTTTTCAGATGTAAACTATAATAATCCAAATAAAATGTTTAGTTAAGATAAAGTAAATAAAATACAAGGGACCCAGAATAGCAGAACTTCTATTAAAAAGAACAAGGTTGGACTGAACTGGTGTGGCTTTGTGGTTGAGCAGTGACCTATGACCCAAGGAGATCACTGTTCGATTCCAGGTTAGGTTGCATACCTGGGCTGTGGACTCCATCCCCAAATATTTTTATTCATTTCAGAGAGGGAGAGGGAGAGAGAGAGAGAGAGAGAGAGAAACATTAATGATTAGAATCATTGATAGGCTGCCTCCCGCATGCCCCCTACTGGGGATCGAGCCCACAATTTGAACATGTGTCCTGACTAGGAGTTGAACCATGACCTCCTTGGTTCATAGGTCAATACTCAATCACTGAGCCACACCAGCCAGGCAGGGTTGCCCTTTAAACAATTAGTTCTATGCAATGGCCATCTCAAAAAGGAAAGTCTGCTTCTTATAATTGTAAGTTTTGTTTTTCAGCCATATTGTATTCCTTTCTGTGGTATGAGGCCTTAAGTGTGCTTGCTCCTGACCTAAGGACCATGCTCACCTGCCTGGTGTGTCAGCAGTGGTCCTCAGAGACTGCAAGCTAGCAGTGCTTGTTAGGAGCAGCCTGAGTGAGTGGAATAATGGGACCAAAGTGGCCCATGAACACCCAAGTCAGGCCTTCAGTGCAAAAGCTTATAATCCCCACAATTCAATAATTTGTCCCTCTGGGAGTGAAAGCTTCAAAGGGAAATCCAGAACTCTCGCCACACCTGCAGCACAATCTCCTGTTCATCTCCCCTTCTAGACCCAAATGCATTTTTTTCTAACTCCCCTCCCTGTGAGTAGAAGAGGGAAATTACATTTCATCCCTTATTAGCACATAGTGTTTTGCTGGGTGTGGGTCTTACATCTTTGTTGATTGAATAGTGGAATTTTGAGCATTAAACCACAGAAAGAAATATACAAGGACCATTCCATGACTTTACCAACAGCCCAAATTCTCAATGTATGACCTGTATTCAAGCTTCCTTGTGAACATACCTGCCATTCAGAACCTTCGTCTTTTACATTAGCACATTCCAAACAAGAAATTTTAACACAGAAGCCAACTAAAATATGACTTCTATTTAGGATATTCTCTCAGCTACACATGATTTGGCAGGCCCAATATGTTATAATTAATGAAGAATTAAAGAAAACCATGATAGCCCTGGCCAGTGTGGCTCAGTTGGTTGAGCATTGTCCTGTGCACCAAAAGGCGGCATGTGCAGAAGGCAGCTCCTCAACATCTCTCTGTCTCTCTCTCTCTGAAATCAATGTGTGTGTTTTTAAAAAAGGAGAGAAAATCATGATTATTTTCTGTAAGAAGTGTCAAGATGCTATCCTATCCATTTTCTAGATCCTTTGTATTAATGGACATCTGTAGCTTATAAGCACTAGATTTATAAGAAGAATATTGAGTATTAACTACAGATTCCTATTGTTTATTCCTAAACCAATACCCACAAAGCATTAAATAGTTTTCACATTTTGCTGCCCTTGATTTGACAATGTTGTTCACAGCTCTGTGAAAACATGGCACTTTTTGACATTTGTAGAACTAGCAATTACCCATAGTAAGAAACATGAAAAGGGCCCAGTCAGCTTGTCTTACTTTAACTGTGTCCAATGACATGATCAAAATTGCTTCAAAAACACAGTTACTCAAGTGAATAACTATTAAAGTAATAAACCCAAGGAGGAAAATCCATCTTTGTTGAACCAAGTAGGAGGGAGGCAGTAGGCCAGCACCATTGCAACTAAGCAGAGTATGTATTCACCTTACAACAAGGCCAAACAAACAAAAACAAAGTGTTTGGCTTTTTACCTTATTTCCCCATATTCTCCCTTCCAAAGATATAATGAGTATGAAGAATGTGGTCACGTCTCTAGGGAAACAAATATAACACATTTGTGATTCCCAAAACCCTGGGTGGGGAGGTTTGCTTTCATTTCCCATTCATAGATGCTTGGACCCCAGAAGCCAGTACCCAAGTATTAAACCTCTGTCCAGGGGCCATAGTTCATGATCTGCTGCCAACTTCCCAGGCAGTTCTGCCAGTTCACTTACCTTCTAGTTGACTTACCTGCTCTGTAATCCCCTCTTCTAACCTGATGAAGGGATCAAAATAGTTCCCTCTAATTCAATCTTCTAATCTTTACAAGGGATGCCCAACTTTACAAGCATGTTGCTAAAAGACTATTGTTCAACTGTAATAAAAGCAAAAAAAATTCAGATAAAAATCACGCTGTACCAGCACTGTTATCATTTTTAAGTCACTTGCAGACCTTACAGTTTTGAGAACAGATTGTTAGATATTTTAAGAGCTTCAGAGTATACTATTTACACTGTGTATCTAATTCCTCCTCCTCCTCCTCCTCCTCCTCCTCCTCCTCCTCCTCCTCCTCCACCACCACCCACCACCACCACCTCCTCGTTTTTCTCTTCCTTTCCTTTCCCTTCCCTTCCCTTCCCTTCCCTTCCCTTCCCTTCCCTTCCCTTCCCTTCCCTTCCCTTCCCTTCCCTTCCCTTCCCTTCCCTTCCCTTCCCTTCCCTTCTCTCTCTCTCTCTCTCTCTCTCTCTCTCTCTCTCTCTCTCTCTCTCTCTATTGCTATTCAAAAGACTTGTGCAGTTTTCATTGCCTCTAGCCATTTTAAGAAATGCCTCTGGGCATTTCTTCAGAGGGCTAGTTCTTTGTCCATCTATTAGGTCAGAAATGCACATTATGCTCACTTCTACATAGGAATAATGGAATCCCATTTGATGAGAATTTCCCACCATTGTGTCAAGGCACAATCACATGGCACAAATCAATTGCAGTTGTGCCAGGATATTGACACCCTTCATCTTCAGGACCAGAGAGCTAAGACCACTCACCACAGCAGCCTTATCTAGGTACACCAGTGTTCTACATAATTCCCTCATTTTTCTAGAAGAGCAGGGTGGTAAATAGTTTTGGAAGGACTAGATTACATTATTCAGCATCTTAGAGGTGTGATGGTCTTTATCTAGTTACCCTCTTCAGAAATGTTATGAATAGAATGTTTATGTCCCCACCAAAAATAATATGTTGAAACCCACCCCCCAAAGTGATGGTATTAGGAGGTGGGGCCTTTGGGAAGTGATGAGGTTATGAAGGTGGAGCCCTAATGATGAAATAAATGCCTTTGTAAAAAAGAGCCCAGACAATCCCCTTGTCCCTTCTGCCACGTGAGAACACAGTGAGAAGTCTGTGACCTGGAAAAGGGTCCTCACCCAAGCTGCTGGCACTTTGATCTTGGACTTCAAGCCTCCAGACTGTGAGGAATAAATGTCTGTATCCATAAACCCCCCAACCTCTGGTGTTCTGTTATAGCAGCCCAAACATATTAACAAGAAATAAGGAGATCTGTTCTCTTACAGCTTGAGTGTTGATGGCTGAGAACGCACAGCTGAGAACTCTTGCAGGAACTCCTTCCATGGCAGCAAAATTGTTGCCCAAGTGGATGTCTCATCCCAGGTGCTCAATAGCTGTTTGATCTGGAGTGATGGCCCAGCTTCACTTTCTGAATTTGGGACATGGCCGAAGAAACACGTGGGGCTTCCAAGCTCTCTATAGATTCCACTGAGGCCTCCATTGCAACTTTGTGATGTGCTCCCAGGAAGTGCCTATAGGACAGAGCTCCACCTCAGGGTCTGTTTGCTGGGGAGCCCAACCTCACATAGGATTTACCCCTAAGAAGGTGATAAAGTCACTTCCCATGAAAGGTAGATTCTTAAGCAAAATCAGTATTGTGTTAGCAAAGAATGGATATGAACTTGGGGTAAACAACAGTGTCCAGACTTTTTCTAAAAATGAACTGGCTTTATCCCTAACATCGGTAAGCCCTATAGCCCTAAACAACAAATTTCAATCATGATATTAAAGATATTTAGCAATAAGTAATCAATGATCATGAGACCTTGTTAGAACTATTATGATCATTGGTTAGGTCTGGAGACTTTGCCAAGTTTTGTTGTTACTATTGCTCTTACTCATAATCAGACGTACTTAGAGACTAGAAATATAATCTCTGGTATTGAGATCCCTCCTACTTTGTTCTTCTTTCTGAGGATTGCTGCAGCTATTTGGGGTTCTTTTTAATTCCAGATTAATTTTTGGAGAGTTCATTCTAGGTCTGTGAAATATACCATTGGTATTTTAATGGGGAGTGCATTGAATCTATAGATTGCTTTGGATAGTATGGACATTTTAATGATGTTGATTCTACCAATCCATGAACACGGTATGTTCTTCTACCTGTTTATGCCTTCCTTTATCTCTTTTTTCAATGTCCTGTAGTTTTCCAAGTTACAGGTCTTTTACCTCCTTAGTTAAGTTTATTCCTAGGTATCTTAATTTTTTTGGTGCAATGGCAAATGGGATTTTTTTTAATCTCTCTTTCTGTAAGTTCACTATTGGTGTATAAAAATGCCATAGATTTCTTGGCATTAATTTTGTATCCTGCTACATTGCTAAATCCATTTATTAAGTCTAATAATTTTTTGATGGAGTCTTTAGGGTTTTCTATGTACAGTATCATGTCATCTGAGAATAATGACAGTTTTATGTCTTCTTTTCCAATTTGGATGCCTTTTATTTCTTCTTCTTGTCTAATTGCTATGGCTAGCACTTGCAGTACTATGTCAAACAGGAGAGGTGAAAGTGGTCATCCCCGTCTCATTCTTGTTCTTAGGTGAAATGGTTTTAGTTTTTGCCCTTTGAGTATGACGTTGGCTGTAGGTTTGTCATATAAGGCTTTTATTATGTTGAGGTATGATCCCTCCGTTCCCATTTTGCTGAGGGTTTTTATCAAGAAAGGGTGTTGGATTTTGTCAAATGCTTTTTCTGCATCAATTGATATGACTATGTGGTTTTTAATCTCTCAATTTGTTTATGTGATGTATCACGTTTATTGATTTGTGGATATTGTACCATCCTTGCATCCCTGGGATAAATCCTACTTGGTCATGGTGTATGATCTTTCTGATGTACTGCTGGATCCAATTTGCTAGAATTTTGTTGAAGATTTTGGCATCTATGTTCATGAGGGATATTGGCCTGTATTTCTCTTTCATTGTGCCTGGTACTGGCACAAGAACAGACATATAGACCAATGGAATAGAATAGAGAATCCAGAAATCAAACCAAACCACGATGCTCAATGAATATTTGACAAAGGAAGCAGGAACATACAATGGAGTCAAGACAGTCTCTTCAATAAATGATGTTGGGAAAATTGGACAGATACATGCAAAAAAAAATGAAACTATACCACCAACTTATACCATACACAAAAATAAACTCAAAATGGATAAAGGATTTAAACATAAGATGGGAAACCATAAAAATACTAGTATTAGAGGAATCTTCAGGCAGCAAAATCTCAGGCATATGCTGAAGCAATATCTTCACTGATACAGCTCCTAGGGCAATGGAAACTACTAGTAAAGGAAAATAAACAAATGGGACTACATCAAAATAAAAAGTTTCTGTACAGCAAAAGAAACCATCAACAAAACAACAAGAAAGCCCACTGCATGGGAGAACATATTTGCCAATGTTATCACCAGTAAGGGTTTCATCTCCAACATTTATAGGAAACTCATACAACTTAACAAAAGGAAGATTAACAACCCAATCAAAAAATGGGCAATGAACCTAAATAGATACTTTTTGAAAGAAGACATAAGGAAGGCCAAGAGACATACAAAAACATGTTCAAAGTCACTAATCATCCAAGAGATGCAAATCAAAATGACAATGTGGTACCATTTCACACCGGTCAGAATGGCTATCATCAACAAATCAACAAATGACAAGTGCTGGCAAGGAGCAGAGGAAAAGGAACCCTCGTGCACTGCTGGTGGGAATGCAGACTGGTGCAGCCACTGTGGAGAACAGTATGGAGTTTCCTCAAACAACTGAAAATGGAACTCCCATTTGACCCAGTGATCCCACTTCTAGGAATATATCCCAAGAAACATCAATCAGATAGGATATATGAACCCCTATGTTCATAGCAGCACAATTTACCATAGCTAAGATTTGGAAACAGCCTAAGTGCCCATCAGCAGATGAGTGGATTAAAAATTATGGTACATCTACACAATGCAATACTATACTACAGTAAAAAACAAGGAATTCTTACCATTTGCAACAGCATGGATGGAACTGGAGAGCATAATGCTAAGCAAAATAAGCCAGTCAGAGAAAGATAAATATCACGTGATCTCACTCATTTGTGGAATATAATGAACAACATAAACTGATGAACAAAAAACAGATCCAGAGACAGAGAAGCATCGACCAGACCATTAAATTTCAGAGGGAAGGTAGGGGAGGGTGAGGGTAAGGGGGACAAATCAACCAAAAGATTTGTATGCATGCATATAAGCCTAACCAATGGACACAGACAACAGTGGGGTGAGGGCATGAATGGGGGCGTGGGGGCAATGGGGAATAAGGACACATATGTAATACCTTAATCAATAAAAGGAATAAATAAATATAATCTCATTTTTTGGCAAAGGCAGTAACAAAAAAACAACATTTCCATGATTTTTCAAGGAATGTATGTAAGATCATATAGTGTCATTGTCACAGGTAAGCATAGAGTTGCTCTTCTGTGTCCCTGTACTGTCTAATAAGGGAGCTCTAGACATGCAGCTAGTCCAAATCTACACTAATAAAAGAGAAATATGCAAATTGACTGTACCTCTCCAATGCCCACCAGCCAATCAGGAGTGAGTATGCAAATTAACCCAACAAAGATGGCAGGGCAGGGCGGGCCGCCTACTATGAGGAGGAGGGCAGGGGGCTGAGGGAGCTACAGGAGCAGTGCTCCAGCTGGAGCGGAGAAGACTGAAGGCTCCAGCAGGAGCTAAGACGGAAGGCAGTGGCCAGAGTGAAGGCCAGTGTCCCGGGTGCCTGAGGAAAACTGGTGCCGGCGGCCAGGGGAAGGAAGGCCTATTGCATGAATCTTTGTGCAACAGGCCTCTAGTTAAAATATAATGTAAGTACAAAATACACATTGGATTTTGAAGACCACATGCAAAAATTAAAAAGTCAAATATCTCAGTTGAAATTTTGCTCTTGTTGCCGCTTGTTCTTTTTCTAATGAATAGTGCTGTGCTATATGTCTGTCTCTTATGTTCTAAAGATATTTGTCTCCTGTTTGACACATACACACACAACTCTTCAGAATTAGTCTGTCAAAAGAATATTATACGTATTTTGTTTCCTCTTCCAGCTGAAATTTCAAATGCCAAACCCCTGGTATATTTAATTTGTCTACAATTAGCATTGAAATGTTCCTTTTAGTCACAACCCAAAAGACACCTTTGTAATCAGTCACTTCTGTTACCACTGTTAGGATAATGTAATTTGACATAATCATATAAAATTAAGGTTTAGTATCTTCAAGTTTTTCCCCCCTTGAATAAAACAAGGCTAGTGAACAAATCAAATAACGCTTACCAAACCTACCATTTTTCCCCATTATTGAATTGATGTCTGCAATGACAGTACTACGATAGACAAAGCAGTAATTTAGGTTTAAGATATGATTTTTTTTTAATTGATGGAAGCAGGTACCAGATAATGACAGTATAGGACAGAAAGAAAATGAAACAAAACAAAATAAATTGTGAAATGTGCCAAAAAGAATTTAAATTACCTTAACCTCTAACAATAAAGTAGTTGGAATATTTGAGTTTTTACCTGATTATATTTAAAAATTCAAATTTTAATTCCTAAAACTCACAGGATACATTTTCTTGCCATCTTCCATGTCACCAGCATTCAGGGAGCTAAAGCCCCATGCTGAGTACATTGCCTGGTTTAGTAATAGCTAGATTTGTCAAAGAAGATGACTCCTTCACTCTTGCAGTCTCATGAAGTTTATCTAATTTAGTTCTCTAAATTGCCTCATATTGTGAATCTCAATGGGCCACGTGTAACAGCTTTCTTTCTAATGATTTTTCTTCTAGAAGTCATTGTGTCCATTGCATTTGGGGGTATTTCTCCACGCTTTTTATTCCCAGAAGTACTGAATTTATGCTCACTTAAAATTACACAACTAATGACACTCCTAGCCACATGATAAAATTTGAAAAGAATAAGCACAAACCACTTAGCTAAAATAAATAAGACTTTTTTTTAATTAACAGTGACATATTAAGGTCGTATGCTGTCTAATTCCCCAATCACCCTTTATTTTCAACTGGCTAAAAATTCCTTTTATGTGTTTAATTTATCATAATTTATCATGAAGGAAATGAAGCACACACATAATTTTCTTTTATTGGGAACTCATAATTTGGGATTTATGGACACAGTAAAAAATTTATTTATGAAATCAGAATGCCAATGCAATTTAAAAGTTGAATGATTTTTAATCATTTCCTTTTCTTATAAAAATGTAATTTCATAAGACATATTTTATTTGTTCTTAACAATTACAGTTAATTTCCTATGATTCTAGATCCCCATAATCTTCACAGTGCCCCCAACGACATAGTCACTGGTGGTGGTGGATGCAGGGGGCATATTACGAACAATTGCATAAGGTCTGCCCCATGTTCAGCCTTTGGATTTGTAAATTCCTGGGTGGTCGGAATAAAATTAAAGTCTTATTTTTATTGATTTACAATTGAATTGTAAATTGTATTTTTATGAAAGCTATTTGATGTTCAGAAAGCCTCATAATTCCCTGGTAGATGTTTTTCTTTGAAGAAACAAGTTGTCTTTGGCCAAGCACAACCAAAATCCAAACCCCGATAAGTTTAGTTGGAAACGGATCACAACATTATAATGAATTCTTTTTTGAAATGTATTTATTTACCCTTCATAATAGATGACTCTACAGTAGGGTATTTGGGCATTTTCTTTTAAATGGAGAAAGTATCATCTGCATCCTTGGAAATTATCAGAAAGATGTGAAGTCTAGGAATAAACAGTAGAGAGAAGTCCATGCTGTGGTATTTTTTAAGCATCAAAAGACAAAAATCTTTATTTTGTTGTGTAAAATACCCAATTCTGCTTTGTTTTCACTTCTGTTTCTCCATGTTCTGCATCTGCCTGCTCCAAACCCAGAAGTAGATTCAGACAAAAGTAAGGAACTGAAAAATTATCTTCATATCCCAATCTGTATTTTGTTTAATACAATCTAATGGAAAGTGTACAAGACCAAGATATAGGTGGAATTCTAACACAGGTTACTTTATATTCATAAGGTTTCTGTCATTTTTATTAATTATTAATTTATTTTGCGATAAAATTTATATACTGTAAAATTCACCCTTTTAAGCAAAGAATTTAGTGGATTTTAATATATTCATAAAGTTGTGCAATCACCACCACTATCCAATTCCAGAACATTTTCATTACCTGAAAAATAAATTACATACCCATTGGCAGTTGGTCACTACCCCTATCCCAGCCTCCTCTCTACCTCTCCTCCCAGTCTCTGGCAATCAATAGAACTTATAATCAAGGGACTTATATGCATACTAGGAGCCCAGTGCATGAATTCATGCACCTTGAAAGGAACTGTGGGCCACAAGGCTGCTGTGAGCACAGGGGCAGGTCTCCACCCATCCTCTGCACCCCTACCCGGCCCCTTCTACCATGGTCTCCAGTCCCTGTCTGCCTGCAGCTCTGCTCCCACCTCCATGCTCCCATGCACTGATGGTGCCAGCCTCGCTCACACCTGCTGATGGCACGGAGCAATTGGGGCCAGTGCTGTCTGTGGGTGTGAGCAGTGGCTGCTGCCCTGATCACCCCTCAGGAGCAGGGGGATGTGGAGAAGCCCTGAGGGGCGATTGAGGCCAGCAGCCACTACTCACATTCACTGAGGGCGCCAAGCGATCAGCGGGTACAAATGCTGGGTGGGACTGAGGCTCACAGGAGCAAAGAATTTTCAGTAATGACCAGAGGCTCACCCCGATGACAGCGACCCGCAATCTGCCTTTATCTGGAGCCCCCACTTACCTGCTCCACCATCCTGCCGTGGCCGACGCCCACCATGTTCCACGCATGCTCCCTGGTGGTCAGCGCATGTCATAGCAACAGTTGTTTGGTTGTTTAGCTGTTCCGCCATTCTTTTTATTTGCAGATTAGGGTTTCATATATGTAAATATGCATATTCTATGGACTCAGACAATAGACAGGTGAAGGCCTGGTGTGGGGTGGGAGCCAGGTGGAGGGAGATGGGGAGGAGAAATGGGGGACATCTGTAATACTCTCAACAATAAAATAATTTTTTTAAAAATGTAACTTACTTTCTATCTTTATGGATTTTTAGTATCCTGGATATTTCATATAATTCTGGGATTCTTTCACTCAGCATAATGTTTTCAAGTCTCATCCATGTATCGGTACTCATTATATGCCACAATCTGTTTTTCGATTCATCCACTGGTATAAATTAGTGTTGTCTTTACTTTTTGGTTATTGTGAATAATTCTGCAATGAACTTACATGTACAAGTTTTTGTGTAGACATATGTTTTAATTATATGGGGATGTACCTAAGAGTGAAACTGTTAAATCATGACATCTCTATGTTTAACATTTTGTTGAACTGCCAAAATTTTTTCCAGTACAGTTACTAGTCAAGGTTTTAATGTACTGTAGCAATTTTATAATCCTTCTAAACATATTAATGCCATATTTTGTCTGTATATTCTGTAGGCAAATTTTTCACATTAAATATTTTGTAGCCTTCGGTCCACTTTTTAAATTTTGTTGAAACCAGCAGTTTGCAAAGGTAAAAATTTTTTTGAATTGGATTGCAGTGATGGCGAACCTATGACACGCGTGTCAGCACTGACACGCGTAGCCATTTCTGATGACACGTGGCCGCTGAGGCGGCCGCATGCCGAGGATGAAACATTTGCTGCTCCTGAGGATGAAACATTTGCGAAATAATGTTTTTTCCTCAAAGCGACACACTACCCGAGTTATGCTCAGTTTTTTGGCGAAGTTTGACACACCAAGCTCAAAAGGTTGCCCATCACTGGATTAGAGTGTAAAAATTACATTTTCTGCTACAGGAGTTGAGAGAGTGAGTTTCAGTGAATATGGTAACTATGTTGTTGTATTCATCAACTATCAAGTACTCTAAAATTTTATTTCTGGAAACTATTTCTTTAGAAATATATACATTTTTGCAAAAGCATCTTCTTGACAACAATTAGAAAGTGGATTATTTCAATATAATAATTCACTCAGGATAAGCCAATAAAAAAAATTCAGTCCATTTTTGATAATGAGCACAGTTTATGAGGACCATAAAAAAGTGCATGTCAAAAAATTAGCGCTGTGTCATTGACACCAATGTAAAATAGCCCATAACTAATGAAACGAGTGACATGAAACTAATGAAATATCAAGGAGAATTAATATGATGCCCTTCGTATTTCTAAAAGCATTTAGGAAAAAGGGTCCAAACACTAATGGATCATACAGGGTGATTATCTCCAGCTTGTCATTTTAAAGCAATCATTGATCATGTACAAGACATTTGCTAAAAGCCATACTTTTTCTGAAGTTAAGAATGTATCCACTTGCAGTGACTTTAAAATATATGGCACGCCAGCTGCCAGTTATGCTGATTTCAGAGTAGAAATGAACCAAGGTAAATTGCTGAACTGCCTTCCAATGTTAGTTCCACACTGCGTCATGGATTTTTCAGCCTTTTTCTGATTTCAAATAAAAGCCATTCTTCTCTCTTTCTCTCTTTTTCACTCACTCACTCTCCCTCTCTCTAACTCTCTCCATAACATGTTATTATGAAATTAATAAATTAACCTCTCAAAATAAAAAGCTATTCCTGATAATTTCATAACTGCTTTTCTAAAAGCTACTTTTGTATCATTATTCTATAAGAATAAATACATTTGATAAGTGAGCTTATAGGTTGAAATGAGTAAAATATGCTTGGGAGTAGAATTCATTTAAAAATTAAACTAGTCTCTAAAATGCAAAAAGAATGTCTTGGCTCCTCAATTATGATATGAAGACTAAGTTGATTGTCTTGCTTCTATATTCTTAAATAAAATAAAAATTGACATCACTTTTCTTATAATCATGAACTTTTCTAATTACAAACAATTCTATTTCTTCTCATGTGGAAAGGAGATTATATACCACTTCTTATTCATCTAGTTTAACCTTTCTTTCTTATTTTTATATATTTTAATTCTGCACAAAAAATACCTATATTGTTGCTTTATGTCTGAGAAGTGTTTGTGACCAATTTTCCAAATATGAGTTGTGTTCCCTTTTTCCATTTCTGTATCACTTCTGGCTTCTCTCTGCTCCTAAATCAGAGTGGGTTTTAACCCTGAAACCCAGTAATCCTGGCTGTGAATTATCAAGTGATTAACAACCTTGCATTACCACAAAAACACTATCTAGCAACAAATTTCTAGGACAAGTGGGGCAAATGTGATTATTCTCATTTTACAGTTGCTCCTGGAAGCTGACACAACTATTAATAGACAATATTAAATAAAACATGATGTTTTGAATTCCTGGTCATTTCTCTTGGTATGGTATTGTATGCCAAATTTAAACTTCAGAAACTTACAATAATATTTGGCAAAATAATATTGATTTTGCTTTTTCTAGACTAGTGTGTATATGATCATGATAAAAATGTAAAAATGCATTATCCCTCACAGCCACAACTCATTAGTGCTTGTGAGATAGAAAATACAGGTACATAAAGCAAAAAGATGTAATGTTGAACTTAGAAGCTCCTGAAAGAAGACCAGTAATGATACTTTGATGAGTAAAGGAAAGCAAAAAAGAGAGAAGGTAATTAATAGGGCATAAAAACTTTAAAAATAAGCTTTAATGTAATAAAGGTGTTGTATATAACCAAGATAGTTCTATGTCCCAATCCTCACAAATTTAATGTAGCTGTGCCATCAATGTAAATGTATGGTCACAGTGAGATAATATCTAAATTTGCCCATATTGATTCACTCCTATCTTGAGGCATTATCTGCAAACTAATGGACATTTGCACACTGGAGCACTCAGTGTGGAGGAAAGAGGCTTGTCACACTTATTTCATGGATTTAATTTACTATCTAATAAATGCTCTGTGTTAATTATATTTGTTAAAATTGCTATATGTTGGGGAAAAATGAATATGACACAATATTCCATGAAGGCAATTACCTGAGGAACTTGCAAATCAGACGTTATCGCTAACAACTATTACCATGGGTTATAAAAGAACCCAGAATTAAATATCATATTTATTCATTGTTAACCCATCACTAACTCTCTACCCCACTGCTGGTAATATTACAAATAAGAGAATACAAGGAAGCTGTTGATATTGTTATTTTGCTCGGAAATTAGTGTAGCTATTAACAAAACAATAACACCTGAAATGATTGGTTGACTTGGGGAGATGGTGATGATAAGTTCAAGTTTTGATGTCTATAGCCATTACCGTGTCATGGAAATGTTCCTTTAATGGACACATCCACAATAAACACGTGTGTAACCTGGGCAAAGCCAGATCTCCTCAGCCCAACATCACATTCAAAAGAAATACTATTCTAAAACCAACATCCTTGAAACATAATCTGCTTACAGTAGATTTTCCTGAAGTGGTGAATTAGGAGACAATATAGTCATTCACACATCTAAATTTCCCAAAATTATGCTTCAGATATTTCCCACTCTCCCCATCTTTCACACTTCTGTGTGAAATTTAACACCAGCTGTTAAAATTCTCTCCCCCTACTTCTTCTGGTTTCTCTGCTTTAAAAAAAAAAAAATTCATATGTTTTCTTGTCCTCCCTCCACACCCCTGCCCCCACTCACCACTCACCATGGCTCTTGCTCTGACAAGTGACACCTCATCTCACTCATGCCTGGGAACTGTCTCCTGCTCTCACTCAGATGGATTTTCTCATGAGCACAGCTGTGCTGGAAATTTTGTGAACCTCCATCACATCAGTTTTCCTCAAGAAAACTGTAAAAGTCTCTCTCAGAAAGTTTGGTATGAATAAGACAAAAGACAGTCTTACTTGCAGTAACAGAGACTCTTCTGGCTAACCACCTATGTCTCCTTGTTTTTCCTTCTATTACTTGGGCACTAGGCTATCCTTAACCCCTGGGACTGGAAGATGTGAAACAGCATCTCTTCCAGCGCTCCTTGAAGCCGCTGTTCTGGGAGCAAACACCTTGCAATGTTCCTTATCTCCTACACCTCCTATCCTGTGCCTTTCACTGGCTCATTTAAAACTGACCCAATATTTGCTTTGTCTTATTTTCTGATTGTTGCATGGAACTTCCTGTAAATCGGACTTCTCCAGGTCCTTATAACAGGCAGAAAATACCCTGTTCAAGAGCAAAGCCCAGTCTCAGAGGTCTGGCTTCCATTGCAGAGCAGGAGAAAGCCTACCACCGACTTCCCTCTTCTGTCCAGGAAGAACTTGAATTGTTAAAGTGACCAGACAGCTATGGTTTTTGCATTCATGAAATGATGTGTTAGATGTGCTCAGTCTAGGGAAGTAATGTAATGCCTAAGTTTCATTTTTGATATGGGATATCTGGTTCATGACTATGCCTTCTCCCCAAAGGTGCAATTAAGTTCTCATGTTAGTCCACAGGATCTCTCTCTTCCCTGAATGCTATTTCAATAATCATGAAACATATGGTAAAATTTCTGCCCCAAATTCACTCTTTTTGTACAGTTATCAGCAAATAACCTAACTTTACTGATGTTCTTTCTACATAGGATGAGGGCTATTCATTTAGAACTTAATCACTGACTCATTAGGGTTTATTAAAACATATTATTCTTGAACTAAAATAAGCACATTTCTGGAGTTTATAGAGGCTTTGATGAGTGGCTCTACTAGAAAGTCTGGTCACTTCAAAGATGGGGGAGAGCTCAATGCTTCCTGACCAGAGATCAGGAAGGAATAACGAAAGTTGTGGGAAAGCATGATTGAGTCATTTGTATTATTAATGTCTTGAGGTGTGGTTTAAAATGGCAGTTCTTTCTTTTTTAAATTATAAATAGCATACATTCATCATTTTCAAGTTAATTGTTGTGACTGGGTTATTTCCTAATGTATGGTATAATCTCGCATATTCTCATCACATGTGTTTAATCAATTCTCATTAAATGCTCAAACATGCATGTGTAATGGAGAAATTATTCATTGTCTTTATCTCATTATTAAAGCTGTTTTAACATCCTCTCTCCAAAAATACCTTTGAACATGACATGTTTTTGTGTTTCACTGATGTCTTTTCCTAAAAAGTGGGGGAAATGTGGAACCTTTTGCTTTTACTTAGTGGGCTGCCATTCAAAAAGTGTGGAATCACTTGCAAAGTAGTAGATTAATACTATGAAAAAGTAAACTGAGACATGTTTAAAATGTTTTTTCTTGAAGTTAAGTGCATAATTTGAATTAAGCAGCTCCAACACAAAGATGGTTAAAAGTGGCCCCTAAATGATAGCTAAGGGAAAGGTATTTATGCAGAAGCAATACAAAGAAATTATTTGATTGGCTATAAGGTCCATGGTTGACTTACCTGGCAAAGCCTAGTTGGCTGTGATTGGTTGTTTCTGAGTTTCACTATTGTGAATTCGAGTGTATTGACTGTCTAGGTTTTGGTTTCTTACAAAGGCTCCAAGGTTTCAGAGCCACCTCAATCTAATGGCTTCCTTTAATTACTTTAACACTAGTCATAGGGATGGTGGTAATAGTACTAAAAATACCAATAGAATACTCTAAAGAAGGTTAGATGTATTTCTCAATTGCTTCCTTAGCTCTACTTGTTTGCAAAATAACATTATATACACAATGGTCTTTACTGTTGGAAATGATCAAGACTGCCCTTTTAATTGGTAATTAGAGAATGGATCATTTGTTCTCTCTCCCTCTCGCTCCAACTCTCCCTACTTGATGGACTAGTACAAAAACTTCCTCTCGTAGAGGCAGCAAAACACTCATTTTGAGATTGCATAATTGATTTATTTTACCATGCCAGTTTGGCATACAATGTCAACAATTGAATTTGGTGGAAGAGTTCCCAAAGGTTTAGTAACCATAGGGGGAAAAGTGACCCTTTAACTCTGATAAACAGGAAACTACATTCTAGAAATTTGAACATAAAGCAGGATTACTGGTTACTCGCCTGGAAAATTAAACACAACATTCCCTCTTCTTAATCCAACTGGGCATTACTACATTTTCACTTAGCGTTAGATAAAGAAGGGTAGAAACTGCACTTCCCTTGAAGCATAATACACTTTCTTTTAAAGGGAAGCAGTTGATTTTGAGAGTTTTGATTGTGTCAGCACATCTGTAATCAAAGCTAAGCTCCTGCTGAATGTGATTTTGGTCTGCATGATGATAATTTATGGAACAGGAGTACTACACAGGGCTTTGAAAAAGATGGATAGAAGGAGATAGTGGAAACATGTATGGTTTTGAGAACTAACACTGGCTCTGGGTCACTTTATCAATGTGGCTGGCTCAGAGGATGGAGCTGTGTGCTAAGTGTGTTCAGGAGCACGGTAGGAAAGAGAGACTTTAAGAATTTTTACAGAGCCTCATCCAATGGAACAAATTCTTGAAATTGTCATATTGGGTAATATATGGTTCTGATGACACCAGCAGATGTACTGAGAAGACTGGGAAGGCCATGCCTTCACTTTCTGATTGAGATCCTGATGTTTTCATTTGTAACCTCCCTGAGTCCCAGCTTTCCTATGTATGAAAGGTAATAATTTTAGGAACACATATAACATTTTTATGATTATTAGGACAATAAATGCACAGATGTGCCCTGACTGTCAAAATTAGCAATTGTAATTGCTCTTGTAGCTTCAATTCTTACTGGCCAATAAGGCTATTATTCAGACTGGGTGATGTGAATGACTAGGTACTTTGACATCGTATGCATTAAATGACTGACTGTATATTTGGACTCTAGTGAGGCTGTAAAGTTATCAGTTAGTAATCTGTCCCAAAGCTTCTCATTGTTTCTTACAGCTCATTTCTGAGATTATTGTAAACAGGAAGCTTCCTAGGAGTTTGTTTTACTAAGGGTGTTATTTATTGAAAATGAGAAATGGGGAGCAGGCAGGGGTTCAACATCAATCCAGGGGGCACTGCAACTAGGTGGCCAGCTCGATGCAGGTGTCACCCTGCTCCATTTCCTAAAGAGCTACATTTCATCTTTTCAGCAGGGTTTCAGACAGAGGTCGCACCTTCCCCTGCTGTGGAGGTGGCCCTGCCTTGAGCTCCCTTCCCTTTTCACGCCCCCCCACCATGAGCCTCCAATATTACTGCTATTTTGAAATCATTGCACCTTTCAGACTCTTTGAAATGTCATGGATATATTTCTTAACTTTGACATGCAACATCCAGTTATCAGATTTATCTTCAAAACATTTCCACAATCAAGACCTTTCTCTCCATCCCCACTGCCAGGATTTTAGCCCAGTTCGTCGTGATTCCCTGCCTGAGTGACTGCACCTCCTGCCCTGCTTCTGAATCTCCTCTTAAGAGCAAGTAGCCCAAATCCTCCCATCAATGGCTCCCAACTACACTCAGAATGAAGTGCAGCAAACTCTTTATCGTATACTAAGGAGAGTCCTGGAAGGTATTCTATGGCTATCCTCTCAACCTGGTTAAACCAACTCTGCCCAGTAGCTCGTTATGCCCCAGCCTCCCTGCCTCCCAGTTCAAGGCCAGTGCTCGGTGTGTCCCTGCCCCCTTCCTCTCCACCCTTCTTCTCCACCCTTCAGGTGTCTGCTCAACTGTGACTTCCTCCGAAATAACTCCAATGACCATCTTTCATACAGGGCAGTGACTAGTCTCCACCCCATGACTACTACATCATCATGTTTATTTCCTTTATAACTTTTTCTATACTACAAATGTTAGAAAAGTTAGAAAAAAAAGAATAGAATAAAACATAAAATATTGGGGCATAGCTATACATGCAATTTTCATTTAGAGGTAACCTGTGTATTCAACTATTACATGCCTATGATGCCACCATTGTTGCTGGGATCAATAGGTAAAATATTAGAGCAAAATAAAGAACTATGGTGTGGAGATGAGAGAACCATCCATCAACATAAAGACAAGTGCCAATCACTACTGTGAAAAGGGCTGCAAAGAAGGGTCCCAATTGCCAGCAGGACAATATGGGAATTGTCAGATCTGATTATGAAGGCAGCAGCCAAAGAAAAATCATGGGGGGGAAAGCAGCACCCAGAATTAATCATCCTATTTCCATTCTCTGGATCCTTCCAGTCTTAGGGGAAACTGAAGAAATGGAGAGAAGAGAGGTGGAGGAGAATATGAGTACTGAGAGAATGAAACACAACCACAATGGAATTGAAAACAAAGGAAAGAGCTCTGGGAAGAAAGAGGACAAAGGAGGTGACTGGTTGGTCCATATTCTCTCACAGGAAATAGCATTAGCTATGTTTTCCACTAAAGTCACTGCAGAGCTGTAGGGAGGCTAAGACCTGGGCTTAAAAGTGAGACACATCTAGACGTCCATTGATGCACAGCTTAATAACCATGTGTCTTAAATACACACGATTTCCAAATCTCAGGTTCTTCATCTTGAAAATTGATGCTGTGGATCAAAGGAGGCAATCAATGTTTAGAAAAAAAAGCAAACAAGAAACACTTAATAGCAACTGGTCCAGAACAGGCTCTCAGAGCATGCATAGAAGTGTGCTTCTCTCTCTCAGAAGCTATGCAGATTAAAAAAAAAAAAAAAAAAAAAGATAATGTTAACAAATAACATTGAGTATAATAAGTGTTTAATAGCCATAAAACATTAACTTAACCAAAATCCAAAATGTACAGATGAGAATCTTAGCCTAAGAAATTCAGAGATAATTACTGGAAGTTTTTCAAGGGAGAGAAGGATGCCTCTCTCTAGGAAGGTTCATAATAAAACTTTTTCATTTACCTTGTGCTGCAACCTGAAGTATGGGTAGGAGATCTAGCCCATCTCCACCAACCAATCCTTGAATATTAGGTTAATTTGATTAATAGGACAACTGAGCATTAATAATATTTTTGAATAATTTTTGCTAATTATTTTCTGTCTTACAATATTTAGCTAACTGAATATATATTATACTGATATAATATATTTGAAGATGTATGTTTGAATATATCATATACACATGACAATCTTATTCTGATCATGAGCTTTAAAAAATATCATTGTCATAGGAAAGATGTAGAAATTATTGGTTTGGGGACATTTAACAGCCTTTATATTGACTCCAAGATATACAGTAATTTTCTCTTTCTTCTTTTATTTTTGCTACATTGCTTACATAAACAATTTATTCATCTCTTTCTTCTACATGTCTAAGTAGGACTTGTAATCTGGTGGAGACAAATTTTGTTATAAAATTTAGTATTATTGGGCAAAAGTTAGAACAGTTTCTAATAATTTCCTGTTGAAATAATTTTTCTCCCTAAAATCACACTCATTTTTATTAGACTAATTTACTTGATGTATTAAGTCTAATTATAATTTGCATTATTTGCATGAACACAATAATAATAATAGCTGATTACATAGATTATTTTTTTAAAAAAATGTTTTGCTGGAATATTATGAGAAAGTTTACTCCTAGGGCAAAGAAGCCAAGCCACACAGTTGCCATCAGGCTTCGCCTGCAATACCTACAGAATTGGGGTGTATTCCTTAAGTTGAGGTCCCTATAGATGTCTTGAGGTTTCTTTCATGCCATCTCTCAGGACAGCAACCTTCATTCCTTACCTGGGAAGACTGCCATGAACCATGTGACCAAGCAAGGTACCAGGCTCTTTATCCAAGGGACTTATAGGCTTCAAAGTCAATCTTCATTCCTTGGAGCTTTCTGGTGACATCCAGAGTCCTGGCATGTCTCTCTTTCAGACATTACATTCTAGTAAAGTTTGGGTTAATAAAACTACAATTGGAAACTGACTTATGTCTTGTTATGAAGAAATCAGATTCTTATTGGATTCATGCAAATAAACACATTGCTATAAGAACAATAATTATATATAGTTTTATATAATTATTTTTAGTTTATTTAGTCCTATAATTAAATTATTTTTCTCTTGATTTTTCTTGCCAGTATTTTTATAAATCTGGATAATCTATTGAGTTTTAATCATTTTTTTAAAAATATATTTTATTGATTTTTTTTACAGAGAGGAAGGGAGAGGGATAGAGAGTTAGAAACATCGATGAGAGAGAGACATTGATCAGCTGCCTCCTGCACACCTCCCACTGGGTATGTGCCCGCAACCAAGGTACATGCCCTTGACCGGAATCGAACCTGGGACCCTTCAGTCCGCAGGCCGACGCTCTATCCACTGAGCCAAATGGTTTTGGCGAGTTCTAATCATTTTTATACTGTCTCTAAATGAGAAAAAATTTGAAATGACAATTATTGATTAGATTATAATGTAAATAACATGGAATCTTGTCCTTTCTGCAAAACACAATATAACATAATATTATAACTTATAACAATCTATAATAATAAAAGCATAATATGTTAATTAGACTGAACAGTCAAACGACCTTCCGGACATCATTCCGGATGAAGCCGCCACTGCGGGGGCAGAGGCAGAGGCGGTTAGGGGCAATCAGGCAGGCAGGCGAGTGATTAGGAGCCTGTGGGATAGGACCTAAACTGGCAGTTGGACATCCTCTGAGGGGTCCCGGATTGTGAGAGGGTGTAGGCCGGGATGAGGGATCCCCTCCCCATGCACGAATTTTGTGCACCAGGCCTCTAGTTAGTTATAAATGAAAGCATATTAGAATATATTTAATATGCATATATAAATAGAATATAATCATTATTTCCTTATTTGACAGAGCTTCCCATATACCTTAAGTATAAAATTTCCTTCATAAGGAGAAAAAGCAAATCTTAAAATTTAAACCCTGCGAAGATAGTCAAATATATTATATTATTATATATTATTATATATTATTGTTATTATTACTAGAGGCCCAGGGCACAAATTCGTGCACCAGTGGAATCCCTTGGCCTGGTCTGCAGGATAGGGCTGAAACCAGCTCTCCGACATCCCCTGAGGGGTCCTGCATTGTGAGAGGGCAAAGGCCAGGCCGAGGGATCCCACCGGTGCATGATCAGGGCTGGGGAGGGACACAGGAGGTTGGCCAGCCAGGGATGGACTGCGGGAGGGCTCCAGGGCATATCCAGCCCATCTCGCTCAGTCCCAATTGGCCTGACCCCAGCAGCAAGCTAACCTACCAGTCAGAGCATCTGTCCCTTGGTGGTCAGTGCATGTCATAGCGACTGGCTGACCGGTCAACTGCCCCCTGGTGGTCAGTGCACGTCATAGTGAGCAGTTGAGCAGCCTTAGCATATCATTAGCATATTATGCTTTGATTGGTTGAACGGACGACTGGACAACTGGACACTTAGCATATTAGGTTTTTATTATATCGGTTACTATTAAACAGTATTAAGTAATCTATTCATTTAAAGTAATCAAATTCCTGATTAACATAACATGATCATTTTAACAATATATATAAAACCTTTGCTTCCTAGGCAAATACAGGAAAAAACTTTTTTTTTCCTTACTTTCAGAAAAAGGCTTATTTTTCCAATGAAAAATATACTCACATTCTTAAGAAGCATAACAGAGATAGTGAATTCCTTAGCTGAGAAACAATTCCCTAGAACTTGGAAATCCCAAGTGGGATCCAGTGACTTACTGCACAGTTACTTTCATGTTCTTACTCTTCATTTTTGAGGATTCTGCCGTGTTTCATTGTGTTCCTTGGTCCTCACACTGGGAACCACCTGCTGGGGCTGACCAGCAGACCCTGAGTGACCCCAATGAATGGATTACTCTGACACACATTTCTGTAAAACAGAGGGCTAAGGGGCTGCTTGGCTATAGGCACCAAGCAGCTCTGTTCACCTGCCTCCTTAGGCTCTTATTGTAACAACTGCTTGAACTAAAATGAACTATTAGATACTATCAGCAGGGTAAGCATCCTTGAGAAAACTCATGCATCTGTAGTTTCCTTTAAGTAAGGATGCTTTGAAGTCTAAATATAAAGATTCCAATAAAACACCCAGGTGCTCAAACTTGTTTGGAAAAATCAAGGCATAAGCTGCCACCTTTGGCAAGTTCCCCCTAGAGGCCACTGATCTTTCAACGAAACCTACTTACAGACTTTCCAACCAAGTCTTGTGCTTCCCCACAGAAGCATTTAAATTTAAAGACAGAAAATGAGCCTCTGCAATATTAGATGTTAGAGATTATTCCTTTGTATTTCCTTTAGCAGCAGGTGCTGTGGATGTACAGTGTGATTCTTTCCCTTGCTTCCATCATTCATGTTATGAAGTACGACATGTCTCACATCTGCATTTATGGTCGCCTAGACAGACACACAGTGACCTCAAACAGGTTCATACTCAAGCAGCCATTAAAGGAAATTCCTTTTCTTTAATGGTCACAGTACATGGATATTTCCACTGTAATGCAGAATGCCTGGTTAATACATTTTGAAGACCATACTAACAAGTTTTTTAACACCATCCTATCTAATAAAAGAGTAATATTCAAATTGACTGTACCTCTGCTACACCCACAAGCCAGGCCCACCAGCCAATCAGGAGCAAGTATGCAAATGAACCCAACCAAGATGGCTGGGGCCATGGAGAGAGCAGGAGGCTTAGGTTTCCCTGGCAATGGAGGAAGCTAAGCTTTCTGCCTGCCCTGGCCTGCTTTGGCCTCCGCTTAAGTCTACAAAGTTTCAATTATAGAAGATAAATAAATCCCAACAAAAATGGCGGCAGCCATGGAGCTGGAGAGAGCAAGAGGCTTGAGTTGCCCCCGGCAATGGAGGAAGCTAAGTTTCTGCAGCCTTGGCCTGCCTTGGCCTCTGCTACAAAGTTTCAATTATAGAAGATAAATAAATCCCAGATACCAGGGCCTTCGCTTGGGTCGCTGGGGGGCGTGGCAAGCCTGCAAACCACCACAGACCCCTCACCCAGGGAGCCCCACACCCCAAGGGAACTCCCACCCTGATCAAGGACACCCTTCAGGCAAACCAGGTGGCCCCACCTGTCCACCAGGCCTTTATCCTATCTAATCCTCCTATCTAATAAAAGAATAATATGCAAATTGACCATTACACCAACACACAAGATGGTTGCCCCCATGTAGTCAAAGATGACTGACCCCATGTGAACACAAGATGGCCAGCATGGGAGGGCAGTTGGGAGGGACCAGATCTGCAAGGGAGGGCAGTTGGGGGTGATCAAGCCTGCAGGGGAGGGCAGTTAGGGGTGACCAGGCTGGCAGAGGAGGGAAGTTGGGGGCAACCGGGCCTGCAGGGAAGGGCAGTTAGGGGTGACCAGGCCTGCAGAGGAGGGCAGTTAGGGGCAAACAGGCTGGCAGGGGAACAGTTAGGCATCAATCAGGCTGTCAGGGGAGTGGTTAGGGGCAATCAGGAAGGCAGGCAGGTGAACAGTTGGGAGCCAATAGTCCTGGATTGTAAGAGGGATGTCCGACTGCCCGTTTAGGCCCGATCCTGGATCGGGCCTAAACGGGCAGTCGGACATCCCTCGAGGGGTCCCAGATTGGAGAGGGTGCAGGCTGGGCTGAGGGACACACACCCGTGTGCATGAATTTCATGTACCGGGCCTCTAGTTTTCAATGAAAAGCCATGGAAGGCAGACCCCCTTAACTCAAGGGCTTTACGAGATTAACAACCAAATTATTCACATCTCTGATGAGCTAAGCTTATCATTGTCATTCATTCCTCTTTCAGGATTTTTTAAGCCTGTGATTTAAAATAATAATAATAATAAACATGAGTCACTGACAACATGTTCTCTTCTCTGGAGATTCCAAATATGTACTAACTAGAGGCCCGGTGCACGAAATTTGTGCACGGAGGGGGGTTGTCCCTCAGCCCAGCCTGTACCCTCTCCAATCTGGGACCCCTCAAGGGATGTCCGACTGCCCGTTTATGGGCAGTCGGACATCCCTCTCACAATCCAGAACTGCTGGCTCCCAACTGCTTGCCTGCCTGCCTTCCTAATTGCCCCTAACCTCTTCTGCCTGCCAGCCTGTTTGCCCCCAACTTCCCTCCTCTGCTGGCCTGGTAACCCCAAACTGCCCTCTCTTGCAGGGTTGATCACCTCCAACTGCCCTCCCTTGCAGGCCGGGTGCCTCCCAACTGCCCTCTCTTGCTGGCCATCTTGTGGTGGCCATCTTGTGTCCACATGGGGGCAGGATCTTTGACCACATGGGGGCAGCAATATTGTGTGTTGCAGTGATGATCAATCTGTACATTACTCTTTTATTAGATAGGATAGAGGCCTGGTACAGGGGTGGGGGCCAGCTGGTTTGCCCTGAAGGGTGTCCCTGATCAGGGTGGGGCTCCCTTGGGGCGTGGGGCAGCCTGAGTGAGGGGCCTGTGGTGGTTTGCAGGCAGGCCACGCCCCCTGGCAACGCAAGCGGAGGCCCTGGTATCTGGAATTTATTTTCCTTCTACAATTGAAACTTTGTAGCCTGGAGCAGAGCCAAGCCTGGGGCTCCCTCCGAGGCCCGAAGACATTTGTGTTGGGGTTATAATTGAAACTTTGTTGCCTTAAGCTGGTGGGCCCGGCCAGGGTGTGCGGAAAGCTTTGCTTCCCCTGTTGTCGGTGGCAACCCTGGCCTGCTCTCTCAAGCTCCATTCTGCCACCATTTGTTTGAATTTGTTTACCTTCTATAATTGAAACTTTGTAGCTTGAGTGGAGGCTTAGGCCTGCAATGGCTGGCAGAAAGCTTGGCTTCCTCTGTTATCTAGGAAACTTTGCTCTCTGTGGCTGTAGCCATCTTGGTTTTGGTTAATTTGCATACTCGCTCTGATTGGATGGTGGGCGTGGCTTGTGGGCGTGGTTTGTGGGTGTGTCGGAGGTATGGTCAATTTGCATATTTGTCTATTATTAGATAGGATTATAAATGACTTAAAGATAACTATCTAGGCAAACATTTTGCATATAATTTGTTCCTCTATCTCACCTTCAATATGAAAATGTAAATAAGTAGAAAAATGAAAGTCTTAGTCATCTTAGTTACTTAAAAACACACACATATATAACTTCTCAGCTACTGCAGATAGAAGCTCAGTAATAGATTTCTAATGATGTTAAATAACTTGCATTAAAAGGAAATTTGTGGTAAATAAGATAGTTTGTAAGTAAATAAAATTTAGGATTTCACTTGTTCCATAGTGACCCTGTAAATATCCAGTAATATTCAATAAACCTAGAAATTAAGAATAATTTTGGAGTAATTGTATCCATTTAAATTTTAATGGTTTTTTAGAGCAAGTATTTCTATATCTTAATAGAATACATTCCATGAAAGTTAAGTATTTATATTAATAAACAGCTTAGTAATGTAACCCACCAACTAAAATAGCAAAGCCCAAATCTCATCGCTGGAGATAGTTGCTCTGAGAGGACACTGCGCCCACCTTTTGCCTCCACCATCAAAGAGAGGTGAGGGAGCCTCAGGAAGGGGAGTGCCCTCTGAGGACTGAGAATGACTCGCCTCTAACCTGCACCCACATGGTGGTGTTTTTGTGCACATTGGAATAGGGCCCACTGTAGCCGAGGTAGCTATTTCTTCTAAGCCTCACCTGGGAACTTGAGGACAAAGGCAAAGGGGTTGATGCTGACTTGCCCAGTGATATGATTCTCAGCCCCTTAAAGGCACATGTAAGTTGTATGTATGGAAGTACTTATCTTCCTGAATTTAAATCTATGACAGATCATAGGAAAAATAAGAAAAACTCCCAAATTGTTTTCATATATCAGGTGAAACATTGATCTGGAAACCTCACAAAAATCGCACTAAAAATCTCATTAATTTTACTTACAGCTATTGATTCTTAGGTAAAATGTTAGCAAACATAATCCAAATAGTGTACCACACCTGACTGTATGTGGTACTTGTTTTATAAAAAAACTAGTAGCCCGGTGCACGAAATTCGTGCACATTGAAAGGGAATTAATTAGATGAAATATTTTAATATTGCTATTTGCCCTTTCTCTATACTAAAAGTGTGAGAGATAAAAGGAAATGAGTACAATGTATATGAAAATAATACATAAATTTATTAATAAGTAAACAATAACAAAATGATATAACAATAACAAACTGATATAACAATAACAAACTCGTAATATAAAAACAACATTGATGCAAATAATGATTGATAAAGTGATTAAACTTATTCTAATATCTTCCTGTATACCACATTAAGAGTAAAAACACTTTCAGAGTGCTTGACTAATTTCCCTTGAGATAAAGTATTTACAGCTTTAACTTTAACGTAACATGCTCTTTGAACTCAAGAGAAAGCAACAGCCATAACTGGTTTGGCTCAGTGGATAGAGCGTCGCCCTGTGGACTGAAAGATTCCAGATTCGATTCTGGTCAAGGGCATGTACCTTGGTTGCGGGCACATCCCCCGTAGGAGGTGTGCAGGAGGCAGCTGATCGATATTTCTCTCTCATCGATGTTCCTAACTATCTATCCCTCTCCCTTCTTCTCTGTAAAAAAAATCAATAAAATATTTTTTAAAAATACTTTAAAAAAAAAGTGAGAGAGAAAGCAACATATAACTGACCATGTCCAAAAATGGGTTCAGGTAGGAATATTCCTACTCTGTCTAGAGTTTGTCCTTGTGATTTATTAATAGTCATCACAAATGCTGGCATAACAGGAAAATATCTTCGAATTAATTTAAATGGGTGGCCAGTGTCAAATGGGGACAAATCAATTCTTGGAATCAGAACAATCTCTCCCTCTGCAGATCCTGTTAATATTTCAGCTTTGATAATATTAGGTTGCAATCTTTTGATAATAAATCTGGTACCATTACAAAGACCCCATTTACTATTAAGATTTCTCAATAGCATGATGATTGCACCCACTTTCAATTTTAATTTATGACACGGCATTCCAGAAGGAGTAATACTATTAAGAAATTCAATAGGAAAATTTTCCTTTTCAGCATCATCTGTTGAGTCAATGGAATCATCACTCAAATAGGCGTGAAAATCTCCATCAAGTATATCCAAAATTTCTTCATTTAATTTTTGAACGTGCTCATTTTTTGAACAAAGAATTGCATGTTTAGATATATTTTTAATATTATATATAGATATACTATTTCCAAAGATGGCTTAAATAATAGATCCATTAAAAATCATTTCATGGGGGATTTCAATAATATCCATTCCTAAATGAAAACTGCTGTCAAGTTTGCCATCTCCAAGTTTTACTAACCATTCACTATAAGCAGAATCCTCTGATCTCATATTTGTTTTAAGAGACAACTGTCTGAAACATCCCCAAACACTACAGTACTTTAAAACTTATTTGTACTATGGCCAATCGTATAGCATGGCAACACAAAAATCCCCTCTGAAAAGAACTTTCCCACCAAATGCAACATTCAAATTAGCGCCAGCGAGAGCTTTATATGTATGGCACATGTGCAAGTCAAAGTTTATTTTTATATTTCCAGTGCGTCATATGTACCAGTTGGTCGGACAGATGGACAAATGTCGGTCACTTAGCCTTTTATCTATACTGATTATAAGTCATGATTTTAACTTTTTAAAAAATTATCCTTTAATACCTCCAAAGCACAATGAGTAAGAATCTGAAGGTTTATGTGGCTTCTATTTGGTTTTTAGGACAAAGTTCTTTCCTTTACCCACCACTCACTTCTCTCCTTTTACTCTTGAATGTTAATTCCAACATAATTTTTGTAACACCTCTTGAAAAGGATCCCACCAAGTTTTTGATAGTCCACATGATAAAACTTACAAAAAAATACAGCATGAGACTTTCATTCTCTCACTAAGTTCTTCATATAACTGTAATTCCTCAGCCTCTAAAGAATGAGAAAGGAAAATAAAAGTGCCTTCTCTCATTCCAAGGCCTTTCTCAGTCAGGCAACCACAAAAAGAAAGAATGAGCCTACAATTCATGCCATGTAATCTCTATCAGGCATAATTCAAATCAAATCCCATTATGCAAAGTCTGGGATAATTAAAATGTATAAGAGAACAGTGGTGACCTGGGGGAGAACTTATGAAACCTTGTCTCCTGCTTTTGCTGACTATTCTTTTCGTTATGCTAGACTCCAAGTCCCTATCGGGGACCTGGTCAGATGGCTGTGGGTGCTAACCCACGCCACCTGGATCCGTGATCGTGGACCTGGGCAGCCTGCTGCAGGCATTAACCCACGCTGCCTGCCCTGGTCCATGATCCCTGATAGGGGCTTTGAGTCAGCTGCCACTGGCGATGGCTGACTTGAAGCCCTTATCCGGGACCTGGTCAGGCGGCTGCAGGCGTTAACCCACGCCGCCTGCCCTGGTCCGAGATCGGTGATGGACCTGGTTAGGCAGCTGCCCTGGTCCGTGATCCCTGATTGTGGACCTGGGCAGGCGGCTGCAGGCCTTAACCCACGCCGCCTGCCCCGGTCTGCGATCGGTGATGGCGGACCTGGGCAGCCGGCTGCGGGCCCCAGTCTGCAATCGGTGATGGCGGACCTGGGCAGGCGGCTGCGGGCGTTAACCACCTGCCCCAGTCCACCATCATGGCTTGGATCTCACTGGCATGGGTGCTTCCCTCTCCCCCGCCATCTTTGCTGGTTTAACGTGTATATTTGCTTCTGATTGGCTGGTGGGCGTGGCTGGTGGGCATGGCTTATGGGTGTAGCGAAGGTGCGGTCAATTTGCATATTACTGTTTTATTAGGTAAGATAAAGACAGAAAAAAATAGGATGCACTTGCCCCTTCTATTCCAGGAAGCCCCTCTAAATATAGTAACTTAATTTAAATAGTTTATTGGATGTTTATTTATTAATTTTTACACAAAAATAATCATTGGCAATTTAAGGAATAATACTTAGCATTCTTTACTGAGAGTGGGGTATATAGACTATTTCTTCATATAATATTTCCAAAAGCTTATTAATGGGAAGCAAAATAATTATATGAAAGGAGCTGACACATAGCACTTTATCTTTCATACTTTGCACCCCTATTTGTCTCTTTCCTTATTTTTAAATCAAATTTTTAAATCCACACTGTATGATGAGCCTCATTGCCTGCAATTCTGCACTGTCTGCCATTTACCTATTTCTATATCATATTTTCATACTGCTATTACTTTGTCAATGTTACCTAGTAGCCTTGACTCCTATTATGAAACTTCTAAATTTCACACCTACATACCCCCACTCAATAGCACCCTTCCCTTGTCATACTTTCAATATTATTAAATACCTACTTTTCTTTAAATCAATACACATTGCTTCCATTTTACCACTTTAAATGTTTCCTATAACTAAGCCAAATACTTTACTATATTTGTTTATAACTGAGTAACTATGGATTTTTCCTTTCTACCACTTCATTCCTGATGACCTGTCTTCCTTTGAGTAAGAAGTTAACAAATCCACCCAGACCAGCATCAATTTCCACACTGTTCTGATCTTATCATAATCATTGAGCTCTCTGTGCTGTTAGCAAGGCCAACTTTACAAATGTGCACTGAATCCCACAAATATCGCCAGTCAAGAAAATTATTTCCAGCTTTGAGTGGATGGGGGAGTAATTGCACAAATTTTTAATATCAACCTAGAGCATTTCCAACACATCCACCTTAGGATCATCCAACTATCTGTAGACATGAAATGTGTTTGTCTAATAAGGGACCAGGGCCTAGAAACTTTACAAGCCTATAAAGTTAAAATTAACTTGTCAGAAACTAAGTAGAAAACTGATTAGTGTAATGATTTTTTAAAATCATCCCTTTTTCTCCTTTTCCTTTTACCAGATTATTCTAGTTCCTATATAAGCATATTAAAAATAAAAAAAAATAGCAAGCAAACAAATAAATAAGTGAACCTCTTCTAACCCCACTTCACCTTCTGTCATTCCACTTCTCGGCTCCTCTTTCCAGAAAATCTCCTGAAAAGAAGTATATATATATTTGGTGTCTCCAAATCCTCTTTTCCCAGTCTCTCTTGAGCTTACTCATATGAGCTTTATCCCCATGGTTACAAAATCCTAGGCTCATTTTTTTTTTTTATCTTCCTTTTACAAGTGCTAAAAACAGCATAGTTGGTCACTTGCCCCTCAGGGAAACCACTTCACTTGGTTTCAAAACACCACACAATGCTCACTTTCCCCAGACCTTGCTGACTGCTCCTTTTCTTTCCTTTTCTGTTTGCTTATTGTCTCTTCACCTGCTAACTGTCAGAGCAAAGTGAGCTCAGTCCTCAGAGCTATCCTCCACTCTACCTACACCTACTGCCCTCCTGACCACAATTAGATACATAGCTTTAATATTATTTACATGCCAATAGCACCACATTTGTATTTTGTCTGGACATCTCTCTTGGACTCCTAACTTGTATATCAGACTATCTGCACCTCTACCTGGATGTCCAATAGACACTTAGGATGATTATGCCCCAAACAACACTCCTGATTTTTACACCACCTACGTGGCCCCAGCTCTCACACAAAATGATCCATATCTGTCCTTGGAACATCATCCTTCCTGTTGCTCTGGCCAAAACACTTGAATTCTCCTTTAATGCCTTTCTTCATCCAGTATTTAATCCAAGGGCAAACCTTTCCCAGTCTACTTTAGGGTATGTCCACAAACCAGCCTTGTCTCACCTCACCTCTTACCCCCTCTTATATACAAGGCATACACAATCCCTGTCTGCACTTCACAAACAATTCTAACTAGTCACACTTATCTTTCCTTGCTCCTAGATTGTATTCTCAAAACAGAAACCAGAGTGATCCTGTTTTGCACATAAGTCTTTGCCAAAAGTCCTGCAACCACTTCTCATCTCTACTGGAGTAAAAGCCAAGTCCTACAACAGCCTGACTCCCATCTGCCCATTTGTTAGCCTTCCAACCTCCTTCCAAACTCATCCCTTACATGCTTCCCCCTAGGTCATTCTGCCCCAGCCTATGGCCTCCTTTCTGTTCCACAAAAACACCAGCTATGTCTCCCCACCCTGCCCTTGTCATTTTGGTCCACTGTTGCTTCTGCAGCATCTAGAACAGTGCCTGGTTCAGAGGCTTCATCAATATTTATGGAAATAAAAAAGTAAAATATGAATGAATGTCCTAGGTTTTCTAACCATCGATCTCTAATTCTTTTCAAACTCTTCAATATAAATGCAAAATACCTCCTAATAAGGTCAAACACATTAGGCAATCTATCAGTTTCATGTTTTCCCTCTCAGGAGGTAATGAAGATAAATACAAATTTAAAAGCTCCCAAGTTGTCTAGAAGTCCATTTTCTGCATCACTATTTCAGCTTCAATAGATGCCAATTATTTTATAGAGAAGACATAAAAATAAGTGAGTCATGACAGATATAAACAACATTTCAAAAGGTTTTTCATTTCAGTTTGTATAATTCTGTCAGAGAGGATCCATGGCATTTGGAATTTTGTCCCATGCAGATATCATCTCATATTGTACTTATAATCTTTGATCACCTCATGCTCCATATTGGGAACACAATGGTTCCAAGTAATGATAATAGGCATATTGTCTTCCATTTTATATAACATAATGTTGCTGGATTTTTGGTTTGATTTACACATTACATTTAGAAAATATTTTATGTACTTTACAGAGCAGCTCTGAAAATTACTGGTTGACACAAAGGAGGTAAAAATGTTCACACAAAAAACTTGCACACATATGTGTAGAGTAGTTTTGTTTATAATTGTTGACACTTGGAAGCAACCAAGATGTCCTTCAGTAAGTAAATGAATAAACTGTGGTACATCCAGACAATGGAATATTATTCAGGACTGAAAAGAAATGAGCTATAAAGTCATGAAAATACATAGAGAAACCTTGAATGCATACTAGTGAGGAACAAAACCAACCATATGACATTCTGGAAGACAGTAAAAAGATCAGTGGTTGCCAGAGGTTGGGGAGAAGGATGAATAGGTAGAGCACATAGTTGTAGGGCATGAAAATATTCGGAGATATATTACAACAATGGCTACATTCACTATATATTTGTTCAAACCCATAGAATGTTCAACACCAAGAATAATTCCCAATGCACACTGTGAACCTTGGGTGATAATGAAGTGCAATGTAGGTTCATCAACTGTAACAAATGTATCATCTTGAAGGGGATGTTGATTGTGGGGGAGGCTATGAGTTTGTTAGAGCAGCACTATATGGTAAATCTCTGTACCTTCCTCACAATTTTAATATAAACCTAAAAGTACTCTAAGAAAATAAAGTATTTTATAAAATACACACAATTATAAATACTAAGCACAGAATATTATAAAGAACAAACACATTCTCCTTGGGTAAATTAGAGTTCTTTATATTTAAAGGACTGATGATAATCAGGATACAAAGGAGACATAAATGTATCTGTGTAAATATAAAATGAGATGTGTATATCTATTTATGAAGCCCATACTGTATGCAAAACTCATGGTTGTTCCCAAGTTTCTAATACACTTGAACCTCTGTGTTGATAATACCAGATGCCCAAGAGCTTCAGAAATATGATCTCATGAAAAACAGGCCTTTCAGAGAAAGGAAACAAAAGATACAAAGTGTATATATATTTATAATAAACTTCAGGGTAGATATCATCTTTCAGAGTTATTCAATGGGATTTTTTTGTCTCAGTGGGTAATTCTAGTTTATACCCTGTTATCATTTCACAGACAATGATCCTGTTGAGATCAATGTACTAACAGCACAGGGAATTATAGATAGATACTGGATTTTAAGTTCACCACATGACACAGTGAATTTGCTTTCATTTTTTGTATAGTCTATTTCTAGACATTTCTACCAATTGTTTCTGAAATGGTTATGAAAGCTGTAATGGTAATGGGGTGAAGCTCAATTTTTATCTAAAAATTATGTGCTTTGCTTTTAGTGCCATTTAAATATCTGTGATCAAATTTGGCTTAATATTTTTAAAAGAACACAAAAATATATGCTTAATATTCTCTGAAAAGCAAATATAATGAGCTTCCATTTTTTTGTCAAGCCTCATGTGATCTCTTTGCATCTACTAAGTGGAGAATGAAGAAGTCTGGCTCCATCAGTATATCTCCAAATTAGAGCAATACAAGTAATTATATGATACTAAGAATGTACTAGTTAAGATAGTGAGCAGAATATAGACACATAACATGCATCTCAGTTTGTAATAGAGCCCCAATGGACCTTGACAAAATTGACAAAGTGAGTTCTTGTTAAAGTAAGCTAAACTAATTAGCTAATAATAAAAGTTAATTTTAAATAGGAAGAATTACTTATATATACACATAACATTAGGCTTTTAGAACTTGTTAATATACTAGAGGCCCAGTGCACAAAATTCATGCACAGGTAGGGTCCCTAGGCCTGGTTGGCAATCAGGGCTGACCAGGGCCTTCCGTCTGCTGGCTTAGGCCTTCCTTCATTCTGTGCCACCTCCTGATGGTCAGCACATGTCATAGCAAATGGTCAAACTCCCGAGGGGACAATTTGCATATTAGCCTTTTATTATATAGGATATATACACACTACTGACCCGGTGTACAAATTCGAATTCATTAGAAGACATATTTTAATATCTCTATTCGCCCTTTCTCTATAGTAGGAGTGTCAACCAAATTCACAATCAACAATGACAGATGGAAACACATGTGTGCAATTGGTGCCAGTGAGAGCTTTATATGTATCATGCATGCACGAGTCAACTTAGCCTTTTATAGATATAGAATAAACTTGCATAATTAGACCTGCTTTCTGATTTAGCCAAACTTTTTCCAGCCCAGTGAAGCAACCCAACTTCTCTTTCAGGTAATTGTCAGCAACACGGCAGTAAATATCAACACAAAGCAGATTATTATTGTAGATCATGCAGGGAGAACAAAGGGTAAAATATTTAACTGCCGCAGTGTTTTACTATATTCTGTGCAGTGAGAAAACCTAAAGTCATTTTCAAGGTCCACTATTTCTTATTTCTTTTCAGTGGGGTCAAATTTCTAAACTTTCTAAATCTCCATTTTCCAGCTAATAAAAAGAAAATAGGATTCCATTGAGTCTCCTATCTACCTACTTCAGGACTTCTGTGAGGATCAAATGAGATGAGGCACAGGAAAAACGCTTCACAGACATTTGGTGAAATGTTTCCACCTGGCTATGAAGCCAGTCGTGTTCCTGGGCTAAAGAAACTGCAAGGAGGCTAGTGGTCACTAGGGAGAGGAAGCCAGACATTGCTACGTGACATCATTACCCAGTGCCCACAGCCACTGTTTCTGGGCTGGGCTAGGCTGTGGGCCACATTTTGCGCCATGGCAGCATTGGCTGCGATTTGGTGGGGTGTCGCTCTGGGATGGTGGTGGGGCCTGTGACCCACTTGGGGGAAGCTGAGTGTTGCTTTGTTGGTGCCAGGTCCATGCTACTATTTCTCTGTAAATGGCCAGTGCATGTCACGGCAGATGAGTTAAGCATCTGCCCCCTGGTAGTCAGTGTGCATCATAGCAACCAGTCAGATGGGCGGAGGGACACATAGAATATTAGCCTTTTATATATATAGATTATAATTTTCATAAACATTGGCTTTGGATTAGAGAGCAGAATCAGCCTTATGGCAAAGACATGTTAATCACTGGATAACCAGGAGTAACAATGTACAATCTCATTTTCAAGGTGTTTGATAAAGCAAATAAATACACAAATTGTTATAATTAAGTTAATCTGAAAAAACTTATTTAAGAGGGACAGAAAAACAAAATTTTTGCCCAGGGAAAGACAATGAAAGCTTATGGGGCCATAACATCTAACAGGGACTAGGGAGTCAGGTGTAACTCCCTAGGGTTCCAGGGAATGGAGACAGCATTGGAGGGAAAAGTGGCCAAACATCAATACCACAGTCTTTCCTTTGTCTCAGTACCACGGGTGTTTTGTTTTGTTTTTATAACCTAGGGTTCTGTTAAATTATTTTTTCCTACAACTTTCCTCAGTATCTTTCTTTTATGGTCATACCCAATTCTTTTATCAGCATTGCTGCATCACCTCCAAAATTTTAATTTTGATTCTTTAAATATATCCCCCATGTCTTTGCAACAATCCTTTTTACACCAATAGCATCCATAATCTATTGGCCCTGGTATTACTTTCTATTTCTATGTAACAAACTATTACACTTTAAAGCAACTTTATTGAGATAGCTTGACATGTAAATTATGCATATCAAGAAAAGAGGGCTCAGAGCTGAGCCCCTAGAGGAATGAGAACAGTTAAATAAATAGGAGGATTTTGGAAAAGAGATTAAGAAGGAGCAGGAAGCAAGAAAAAAGAAAAAAATAGTTTTATTGTAGGAACAGGGAGTTAAAGAAGAAGAAAAACTAATAATTGACTGTTGGATGTGGCAAAATGGAGGTTGAAGATATTACTGACAAGAAGCAGGTTTGGCCCTAACCGGTTTGGCTCAGTGGATAGAGCGTCGGCCTGTGGACTCAAGGGTCTGAGGTTCGATTCCAGTCAAGGGCATGTACCTTGGTTGCGGGCACATCTCCAGTAGGGGGTGTGCAGAGGCAGCTGATTGATGTTTCTCTCTCATAGATATTTCTAACTCTCCTTCTCCCTTCCTCTCTGTAAAAAATCAATAAAATGTAATTTTTTTAAAAAAGAAGAAGGTTTGGTGGAGCGGTGTGGGTGAGAGTGTTAAGGAAAGAATATGAAGAAAAAAGCAGATCATCCTAGCAAAGAATTTTGCTGTAAAGGGGGGCAGAAATGTGGGGTAGTAAATGGAGGGAAATCAAAGGTCTCCAGAAGGACATATTTTGTTTTAAATTTAAGATGAGATGATGTCTATGGGCAGAGGTGAGGGAAGTGCTGGGAGGAGTAAGGATGATATATACTTCCCACAATAAGCAAGAATCTCCTCGCACCTTCAGAGACCATGAGATTAACTTGAACACTACAAGCACTCAAAAACTTACCAAGACTTCACAATTCATTGTTTTGTTAGAACAGATACTTAAAAAAAATTATATTCATATGCCTTACTTTTGTATTCTTCTTCTTAAATCACTCTTTTTTAGAAACACCAAAAAAAGGCTACTAACCTTCACCATTTTCTCCATTTCAGTATACAAATATTTTAGACACTTACCATTCCCTATCACTAGTTTTCCCTTGCCTAGTCTAACATATCTCAATTTTCTTTTCCTGTACTGTATCTTTCTAAATCTCTTTCTATTAGTCTTTTCTATTTGCAGGCATTACATTCTATTAGTCTTCCAAATTTAAAACCTTGCAGTTATTTTTAACTTCTTTTCTCGGAATTGACATAAATTATTCTGCAAATTATCTTAATTATATCTCCATGTGCTGTTCACATTCATCGTGCAGAATATGCTAGAGATTTCCTATATGTTCATTCGGTTTTCACTGACTGTTCTCATCACCAGACTCCTTCGCCTGTGCACCCTCTTTCTTGCACAGTCTTCGTTAACAGCTAACAAAGGCCATTTCACTATTAGAAAATGCACACTGTTGACTTACAGATAAGTAGGGAGAGTCTATGAAAGATCTTACTGCTAGGGCATCAAAGGGCTTCTCCTCTACTTGCTTGAAGTTAGTCAAACCTTGATTTGAATATGCAAGAGTGTTTTGTATTTGTGAGAACAGAGACTAAGGAGCATAGAGGGAATAACATTTCTTAATTACTTCCCATAATGAGACACTCAATGACATCCTGGATGAAAACTTGAAAATAAAAAATAAAAATGTTTGCCCCTCGCCAGTGTGGCTTTGTTGGTTGGGTGATATCCTGTGCATCGAAAGATTGCTGGTTAGATTCCTGGTCAGGGCACCTACCCAGGTTGTAGGTTCAATCCCCAGTTGGGGGACATGTGGAAGGCCACCAATCAATATTTCTCTCTCTCCCTCTTTCTTCCTCTCTCTCTAAAATAGTCAATAAAAACATATTTTAAAAATAAAATAAAAATGTTTTAAAGATGCATAATCTGGGCCGTGACCAAAGGAGCAATACAGCCCTGCTTCCTTTTTTTGATAGAGACAGACAACCAGCAGGGCTCATTCACCTTGATGTGTTACACTTTCGGTCCAGTGGGTAGAGAAAGAGCAAACCCATAGAGGTGAGAGAATTTAGTGCTATCTGATAAAGAGTGGCTTTGTTGGCACTTTTCTCTCCAAACAGCAGGATTACTGAAAATAACAGGCTCTGGTGTGTTTTTTTCATAGAAGCACCAAAAATAGTTCTTTTGTCATCAGTCTTAATAGAGCTAAAAAGTCAGTCCCATAAAAATTAGAAGCTTATCTGGATTCTCTTAGCAGGGATGCAGTGGAGGGCAACTGTGCAGTCTCTACTGCTGGTCATATATTATGTGCAAGATGGAGTCAGGGAGGATGGAGAATAACCAGTTCCTTAGCAAAGACAAAAAAAAAAAAAAAAGAACAAAGAAAAAGGAAGAAATTAGGATTAAAAATAAGCAGGCAATGCTGGCTCTACCCCTTTCTTTCATCCTGCACATAAAGAACAGTTTGTTTCCCACTTGTATCCATGTCAAGTGGAACAATTAAAAATGTTCTCCAACTGCTGATCAATAGAATTAGTGAATTTTAAATGTTAATGCATTCCATTCCCGGCAATGGGAAGACAGTCCAATTTTTCAATATTTTTACCCTTGACTTAGATGACCAAAAGATGGAAAACCTGTCTAATATATAATTTATCTTCTGTATAGATGGAAAAATTAAAATTAAATATAAAAAGAAAAATATGCTCATGAAGAAAAATCAATTTCCTCAGTGGCTTTAAGTGCCCAGCACTTTTCCAGCAAACCTTCCAGGTTGTCTCAGAGAATAAGAAGGGTGTGGCCACAGGATACCAATAGATAGAAGGGCTCTAGATTTTTCATTCTGACTGCATTGCTAATTTTAATAGATTAATCTACATTTCCATATGCTTTCTTTAAAAATCTAAGAGTTAAGGAAAAAGGAGCCAAGGATTTGCTTACATGTTTGCCTGTGCTCTTTCAAGAACCCAGGCTAATGGAAACACTACCATCTATTAGCTGCACCCTATAAATATGCCCCAGCTATACCACTCCTTTGCTGTAAGAAAAGAGAGAAACATGGGTGTTTCACTGTTGTACCCAGGGCGGAAATCCATCCACCCCACTTATATTTCATTGTCCGGACTAAGTACATAATAGTAATATTAATAGATGCAATGTTAGTTTTGCACTTGGCCACTCCACATGACTGGAGCTTCCTCAGCCTATGGTGAACAGTCTCTAAGAGGAAGCTGATGGGGAAGATTGGGGATGATTAGGGGTCAAGCAGAGAGAGAGAGAGAGAGAGAGAGAGAGAGAGAGAGAGAGAGAGAGGTGTGCCTGCCTTCTAGGAGCTGGCTTCAGAAGGCAAGCAGCATCACCTTAACTACATTTTTTTCATCCCTACATGGAGCAGGGAGCACTCTAGAAAATGGCACAGAATCTAAACACAAATGTCATCAGGGGGACACTTTGCGGTATTTCATGTCACCCAAGATTGATTCCTGACGTTTCTTAGGTGGTAGAATTATGACCTTATAAGTATTGGTAGAATGAACATTTTCCATCCATTTTCAAACTTTCCAATTATGATACATCTTAGTCAAAATAACTGACCCAGGCAGCTGTCCTGGAAGCAAAGCTGTGGATGTGCAGATGGTGGCAGCGACCCTCAGGGAGGGTCAATGACAGCAGGCCTCCCGTCTTCGCTCTATGCCCGGAGAAGGACAGGTCAGCCATTCCGGTGGTCAGCCAGACATCAGGCCCAGGAGAATCCAGAGCTACTCGGCCATCATTTTAAATTTATAAAGAACTCTACAAATGTGGATCCTTTACAACAAATTTGATGAAGGTACTGCATATTTTTTAAATATAGAAATTCAAAACTACTGATACCTATCACTAGTGTGAAACAATTTGCCAAACTTCAAAAAGCAGACATAAACTGATTCTTCATTAGGAAGGTAATTTTGCAATTGCTCATTTATCTGCAGCCTTACCTCTACCCCTTTCTTTGACTCAGGGAAATTACACCACAACTATGTTAATTTCTGACTGCACATCCAGCAATTTAAGCCATATAATATACATAAAATATCCTCCACTGAATGTTATTTGCTATTTTTATTTCTTGGAATGAATGGTTTAAAGTAGCATGTTGGATTTTATCTAAATGACAATTTTGCTTATGGCAACAAATTGCAAAACATGTTATGTCTGTAGAAAATCATATATAAGTAAAATAAAAAATAATGCTAGAAATTAAGTAGATTAGAAATAATTATTGGAGGGCTGAGAGGAGACTGTAATATAAAAATTATTATTATTTACCTAAAATGGAGGGTGCATTTAGTAGGTGTTCTAGGTAACTTACCACAGTTTTGTGATTCAAAATTCATTAAATCCATACAACTGCCCAACAATGTTGCCCAACCCAACATTAAACAGGATGAGAGTTAAGAAATATCTATGACTCAAAAATGATGGTATTAACACTCATATCCATTAAAACTTTTCCACTGCAGTTCAGGTCCTGATATGACAGACATTTTTTTCCAGATTTCATAATCAAATGCACACAGCTTACTTTTATAGTGGAAGTCTCTTGATTGAAGTGGAAATGTATAGGTGTTCCCACACCATTGTTTTAAAAAATGCAAATTTCCCTGGAGCCTGATCTTTATTTG